>NC_142471.1:63307878-63610909 GCF_049115385.1 Moschus berezovskii | reverse complement strand
TGAGTGCTGGGCATTGAAGAGCTGGAAACCAGATGGAGACCAAAGCGGGCTGAGGGAGCCCAGGAGGAGTTTCTCGGCAGCCCTCTGACTTAGGAAGCTCCCTTGCCCTGACCTCTGTTATTCTCTGGTTTGCAAACTGGTCTGTGCAGGGGTACCAGAGACTTAGCAAGGGGTGCACTGTGCAAAGAATTTAAGGGGATGAATATCCAGATTCTAAAGCTTCCACACAAGATTCTGTATTAAAACTGCTGGAGGATGCCCTGGTCACGGTGGTCCCTCCCCAGCTTTACTGAAGAAAGTGTCACTTGTCACTCGTCCTGGGGTACAAAAGCCTCTGAGCACTAAAGGGAAAACAAGAAATGACTGGTCACAGAGCAGCCTTCTCTGATGATGAATCAAGGGATCTTGGAAAAGGAAATGGCAGCCCACTCCAGTATTCTTGCCTGGAGAGTCCCATGGACAGAGTAGCCTGGCAGGCTACCATCTAGGGGTCACAAAGAGTTGAACGCGACTAAAAACAACAAGGCATCTTAGACCTGGCATTCTTCTGTCTTTTCCTATCTGTATGAATTTCTGTTTAAGGGGATGCATGGTGCTTAGTGGAATGTTCTGAATTCAAAACAACTTAAATAGAGTTAAGTTAACGACAGTGATTCTTTTAAGTATAACTGTTATGGTTTCTGGACTTTCATTATTTCAAGATATGCGGATAAAACCCAAGATGAATATTTCCTTGTTTTCTTTCTAGAAAGGCAAGTTTATAAAGCTAGAAAGAATAGTGATTGCTTATGGACGAGATCAGACTATAAGTTGCCATGAAGCAATTTTTCTAGGTAGTAGAAATGTTCTAAAACTGGAATATTCAATAAGATGGTTATTCAATAAGATGTAGTATGTGCTATTCAATAAGATGATTAAATCTATTTTACCAAATCACATTCTGAAACATTTATTATAATTATAGTCGATCTTCATTGTGTAAAATGTTCACTATTTTTTTTTTTTTTTTACTTCTTGTGAACAAAATTTAAAATGTATTTAAACTCATGGGGGAAATTCTTAAATGTTAGGCTCACAATATACATAAGGATATATGGCTTTTAAAAATTATTTTGGGGGACTTCCCTCTGGTCCAGTGGCTAAGACTCCATGCTCCCAGTGCAAGGGACCTGGATTTGATATCTGGTAAGGGAATTAGATCCCATATGCCCCAACTAAGACCTAGCACAGTCAAAAAATAGTAAATAAATAAAATATTTGAAAAATTATTTTGGGGATATGTGGGCACAAAAACTTGAACATCATTGTGCTACTTCCTTGGCTTGTTGAAGTCTTCCCAGGTCCTGTTAATATGCTCCCTTTGCCTTCCACCCTCTTGCTTCTCTGTCTGCTCTCAGAATGTGAGGAGTGCTCCTGATTACACTGTGAATGCCATCATTGACAAGGATGTTTTTCCTTTGAGGAAAAGATGGTACTGTATTGTGGACTTGTGCTAAATCTTCAGGAAGGTGGGAGGGGTTCAGACCCTCAGCTGGAAACCATCTTTGGCTGAGCCAACTTTGTTAACACATTTCAACAAGGTGAACATAAGTGTAAATTTCAAAGATTTAAGCAAATTGCTAGTTGTGCAAACCATCACCACAGTCCAGTTTTAGACCATGTCTACTACCTGAAAAAACTGCTTCATGGCAACTTATAGTCTGATCTCATCCACACTCCCAGCTATAAGCAATCACTATTCTTTCTAGCTCTATAAACTTGCCTTTCTAGATGCTTCATATAAATGGAATCGTGTAAGATGTAGTCTTCTGCATCTGGTTTCTTTCACTTAGCATGATGGTTTTTAGAATCACTTATTGTAGCATGTGTCAAGACTTATTTTTTTAAAAAATTTGTTCTTTTTAATTGCTAGATAGTTTTCCCTCATACAGATCGACCACATTTTGTTTATCCATTCAACAGTTGATAGACGTTTAGGTTGTGTTCAAGTTTGAGGCAATTATTAATAAGGCTCCTAGAGCCTGGCAGGCTACAATCCATGAGGTTGCAAGGAGTTGGGCACAACTGAGCAACTAAGCACAGCACAGCACATTAATAAGGCTGCGGTTAACATCTGAGTACATGTCTTTATGTGGACCTATATTTTCATTTACTTTGTGGACATCTCTAGGAGTGAAATTGCTGGGTCTTGTGATAAATAACTTTGTAGGAAAATGCCAAAAACCTTCCATAGGGAGTATACCATTTTATATCCCTGCTGGCATTGAATGAGGGTTCCCAATTCTCTACAACATAAGCCTGAGTTTTAATCAGCCTTTGTTACTCAAAGCCCTTCTCAATTTTTCTTTTACTGTTTAGTGATAAGAATAGGTTGGTTCTTCCAACTCCCCATGCTCCTGATTTTCCAGATTTTCTCCATTCCTTTTCATTCCCACTATGAATTGCTCAATTCTATTTTTTTTAATTCAGCTTACTTAAACAACAGCAAAATAAAAACAATAAAAATAATTTACCTATTTCTCCCACACCTACCCCACTCCCTGCCTCTGGCAACCATGTATGTGTGTATATATATATGCTCAGTCGCTCAGTCACTCTTTATGACCCTGTGTTCTGTAGCCCACCAAGCTCCTCTGTCCATGGGATTTCACAGGCAAGAATACTGGAGTGGGTTGCCATTTCCCTCTCCAGGGACCTCCCTGACCCAGGGATCGAACCTGTGTCTTCTACATTGGCAGGTGGATTCTTTACCACTGAGCCACCTGGGAAGCTTATAATACATATATATATATGTATGTATAAGCTTTCATGTGGAATATATATTTTCTGCATGTAAAAGAGATCATGTGATCTCATGTGATGTTTGTCTTTCTCTGTCTGACTTATTTCCCTTAGCCTAAAGCCCTCAACATCCATCCATGTTGTTGCAGCTGGCAAGGTTTTGTTCTTTTTTCATGGCTGACACGTTATTTCTGTATCTTGGCTATTGTAAACAATGCTCCAGTGAACACAGAGATACAGATATTGTTTCAAATCAGTGTTTTCATTTTCTTTAGATAAGTACTCAGAAGTAGAACTACGAGGTCACATAGTACTTCTGTTTTTCATTTTGGGGGATCAAACCCAGGACCCCTGCACTGGGAGCTCAGAATCTTAGCCACTGGACCACCAGGGAAGTCCCCACAAAGGTTTCTTTTTCTCCACATCTTTGCCAACACTACCTTTTCTAGTGTTTTTGATAACAACCATTCTAACAGACGTGAGACAATATTTCACTCTGGTTTGGCATTTTCCTGACCTAGGCCTTTAATCTTCAGTGCAGTTGGCCCCAGCCCTGTGGCTTTGACGCACAGATTTATTATCTGTTGTTCTCTCTCTACCAGTCCTATCTCTTAGGCTCAGGGAGAAACTTGATTGGATGGACTATCTTTTCTAGAGTTTACTACTTAGCTTCCAATACCCTCTGGGCCACTAGCAAATTCATTCTTTGATCGCCAGCGTAAATTGATAGACTTCTATTTTTCCTTCGCAGCTGTCTTTTGGGGAGACATTGCCTTGGATGAAGAGGACCTGAAGTTATTTCACATCGGCAAAGCCCATGACTGGGTCAAGCAGTCGGTGGAGGACGTGGGACACAGCACAGGTGAGTACGCGTCCCTGCCACCCCTGCCCCGGAGGGAAGGGCTGCGGACTCGAACACGGGCAGATGACGACTGCAAATCACTGGTATTGGGCCTGTTGGTCCAGGACCACACCTTCTCCATTACAGGCTGGGAAGCTGAAGTTTGCCTGTCCTTCTAAGAAAACCTCCATTTGCCTCTTTATCCAAAGGTTCAACTCTGAGCTCAGAGACTTGAACTCAACATAGGTTCTCAGGACTTTGGCCTCAGGGTCTGCTGCTGCTGCTGCTGCTAAGTCGCTTCAGTCGTGTCCGACTCTGTGCGACCGCATAGATGGCAGCTGAGCAGGCTCCCCCGTCCCTGGGATTCTCCAGGCAAGAACACTGGAGTGGATTGCCATTTCCTTCTCTAATGTGTGAAAAGTGAAAGTGAAGTCACTCAGTTGTGTCCGACTAGTAGCGACCCCATGGCCTCAGGGTCTAGCGCTTCCCAAATGGAGAGAATTCCTGGAGAGGCTCTATTGAGGGCACGTGGTGCTGATGCTGATTAGCAGTGGGAAGATTCTTGTTGGGGGAGATGGCGAGGGAGCAGGGGTATTGTGTACGCGCTTGGCCTACAAACCAGGTGGAAATCCCCCCTGGGCCAGGAAACACTGATGAGGCGCGTAATGCTTCGATGGCACCTCTCCCACCCTCCTTGCTGCCCTCACCTTTGGGTGAGCAGTAATGAGACTGGTTTCCTGAGTTCTCCTCACCTCCCTGCCCACTGTACTCAGACGCCTCCCCTCTGTGGAGTCTCCAGTCTCAGAAAGAAGCCCAGGGTGCTGCGTGGAAGATGACAGGCTGTGTAGCTGACAGTGGCCGAGGCTCCTGTGTGCCAGATGCTACACTTTCTCTCCTGCCTGTGACCCCGCTACTCACCCTGCCTTCCTTTCTTTTGAGGCTTTAAAAAATTGTGGTAAGAACACTTAACATGAGATCTGTTGTCTTAACAAAATGTTAAATGTACAACACAATACTGGAAATGACAAGCGCGATGTGATACAGCAGATCTCCAGAACATTCATCTTGCATACCTGATGATACTTCTACTGTATTAAAATACTGGATACTTCCATTTTTAGCACCTCTCATGGGTCTAATGCTGTGCTGGTAAGAGAAAGAGGAATAGTATGCGGCCTCTGCCTTCAAGGAGAGCTTTCATGCCAGGCAGACAGAGTTTAGACCTGGACGAGATCACTAACATCTCAAAGTTCAGTCTTCCTGTCTCTAAAATGAGGATGAAACCAGCACACCCGTCAACGGGGGTTTGGAGGATTTACTCCGAAAGGAATGGGCTAACCTGGTGCCTGGCACGTGGCATGTTCTCAGGCAATGACAGATGTAATCACTAAGGCACCCAGTCCAGCGGAAAACTAAAGCATAGATAGATTAACTGTAATTCCTCAGGGCAAGTGTTACAACGAATCAAGAGCAGTGGGGCCAAGAAAGTCATCATGGGAATGGTCTTGTGTCTTGAAGGATGAATAGGAGTTCCTTACGTGAAGAATCAAGAAGAGACATTTCAGCCAGAGGAGAGACTGTGTGCAGAGACAGGGAGTATGAAAGGGGCTGACTTTAGGAACAGAGGAAGGTGTGGGTCACTGGAGGGTGGCTCTGTGGGGGGCTATTGAAGATAGATGCACCTGGAGAAGTTGGGGTAGATGATCAAGGTGCCTGTTGACGGGGTGGGTGGGAATGTGCCCAGAGTGGAGGCAACTCCCATGGTACCTGATGTCTATGGCTCCAAAGAGCTGGGGCTTTCCTCTGTGGGCTGCAGGGGCCCTGCCTAATGTTTCTGAATGGAAATGTAATTTGCTCATCTGTGGCTGGGGGAGCTTGATGGAGTCCCCTCTACCACTGCTTTCCACGTCCCATCTGCAGCCCTGAGGTTGCTGGGTTCCTGGCTGGATGCCTGGGCAGCCTTACTGTGCTGCTCGCTGGTGGTGATGGTAAGAGGGGTTGTCAGGGTCACCCCTTCCTCTCTGCTGATGAACTTGGTGGCATCCAAGAACATCCCCAAAGCCCCCCACCCCTGAGTGCCTTACACAGCTCAAAGATTCCACGAGAACTATTTACCAATTCTCCATTTTAGCATCTCCTGGCACAAAAGGCCCTGGGATCTGAATTCATTTGGGAGGGAAGGAGAATACAGTGTATTCATATTTCTTGGTGTGGTCCCAATTCACTCATTCGCTTACTCAATTATTAATTGAAACCTCTACCGAGTGTTCATTTTGTGCCAGGTCTAGTGCCAAATCCTGAGAAGGTATAGACTGAGGTGTCCCTTAAGGGTTCACCAGCTCGTGGAGGAGATAGATGCAAAACGAATGAAGAGTTAGAGGCAGAGGTCCTGGGAAGCACGGGGGAAGTAGGGGCACTGAGAAGGACTGGTACCTTTGCTAGGGTGGGGGCTTCAGAAAGGCTTCCCAGAGGAGCAGGTCCTGGGGAAGTGGATTGGAGAAGGTCCTGGGATTCCCAGATTGGAGAAGGAGTCAAAGAGTAGAGAAGGACATTGCATACTGAGGGAGGGGTCATTCTTGGGTGGGAAATGGGATGGCAACCTCTGCTGAATTGGTGATAAGTTCCCTTCTTGTCCAAGGTCTGCTCCCTCTTTATGTGGGAGGGGACGGCGGTAGGACTGTGCTCAGCAGAGTGGGGGGCAACTGCCATGGCTCATGGGGAACATGAGCAGCTGCAAGAACTAGGCTAAGCTCCACACAGGATGTAGGGCTGAGGGCAAGGCAAGAGGGCAAAGGTTGGCAGGAGGTCAGAGGTCCTCATTGCCAGTAGCTGGGAGAAGGGAGGAATGAGCTTCTTTTGGTGTCTGGCTTTATGATTGTCACTTCTTTGGATTTGAAGGACTTCTCCTGTATAGTTTGAAAAGTCCATTTGAATTTTAAATGGGATTTTGGAATCCAAATTATTTCTCACGCCGTTATTTACATGGTTTTTAAATTACATCATAATTGGGCTCCAACCAAAGGAAGCATCTCTTCCTAATTCTCATTCCAGCTCATCATATATGACCCCACCTCCCTCCCCTACCCCTGCCAGATTCTTACTGGTGTCCTAGAGAAGTTGATCAGATTGTAAGTTTTGTGTGATTAATTTTTTTAATTTTCTTTTTTGCTATATTGGGCTTCCCTGGTAGCTCAGCTGGTAAAGAATCCACTTGCAATGCAGGAGACCTTGGTTCAATTCCTGGGTTGGGAAAATCCGCTGGAGAAGGCATAGGTTACCCACTCCGGTATTCTTGGGCTTCCTTTGTGGCTCAGCTGGGAAAGAATCTGCCTGCAATATGGGAGACCCGGGTTTGATCCCTGGGTTGGGAAGATCCCCTGGAGAAGGAAATAGCTACCCACTCCAGTATTCTGGCCTGGAGAATTCCATGGACTGTATAGTCCATGGGATTGCAAAGAGTTGGACACAACTGAGCGACTTTCACTCACTTTACTTTTGTTATATTATTTTAGTACTTAAAACTAGTGATCCTTGCTATAGCCTGGGTTCAATCCCTGGTCAGGGAACTGAGATCCCATGAGCCATGCAACACAAACAAAAAATTAGTGAACTTCACAAAGCTCAGG
This sequence comes from Moschus berezovskii, assembly GCF_049115385.1. Taxonomy (NCBI): domain Eukaryota; kingdom Metazoa; phylum Chordata; class Mammalia; order Artiodactyla; family Moschidae; genus Moschus; species Moschus berezovskii. The sequence goes on along the minus strand of NC_142471.1, from coordinate 63,603,661 downwards.
AATGCAGTATGATGTCCTTTTCTGTGTCCAGTCCATGTGGCCACCACCCAGACCAAGTGATGGAATATTTCCAGAACCCTGAGACTCCCTCTCATGCCCCCTCCCAGCCAGCACCCACCCCATGGCAGCCATTCGTTTGAGCTGTCTCCGCACGGATGCATTTTACTGACACGAACAGACCCATGCAGCATGTGTTGTTTGTGTCTCCTCCTCCTCAGTTTTGTGACTGTGGAATGTCCCCCATGTTGTGTGTGAAGCTCTGGTTTGTCCTCTTTGGTTCTTGTGCTGTGTTCTCCTGCATGAAAATACCCTAGTTTATTCATTATTCCATTGAGAACCGTTTGGACATTTGACAGTTTAGGGATATGATAACTGAAACTACTACTCACAGTCATGTATCTACCTTTCGATGGACAGAAGCACTCATTTCTGTTTATGTACCCAGGAGTGGAATTGCTGGGTCACAGGGTATTTGTAAGTTATTAGTAGATACAGTCAGATTTCCAAAGTGGTTGCACCAGTTTACAGCTGTGTGGCTACATGTTGATTTGGAAAGCAGGCAGAGGTGACCATGCAGGACCCAGGGAGACCTCTGGGTCTTGGTCTTTCCAGCTTGGGGACCCCACTCATACCTCCAGACCTGCACAGCATCATCATCACGAATGCTCAGGGTGGCTCCTATCAGCAATCCTCCTGCTGTCCTTGGGGGACCTGCCATGGCACAGCATGGGGACCCAGGCTTGCGGATGTAAGTAAGAGACCTCAAAGAGAGGCTGGGCTGTGGCCAGCCACCATGCCAGCTGAATGACCAGCTGCCTCAGACTTGCCTATCTGGGAGGTTGCCTCAAGGATGTGCAGGGAAGGGAAGCCAAGCAGCCCGGCCTCTGACTCCTTCATGGTGCTTTCCTAAGGCTGCTGTGGTGAGCCTCATGCTCTAAAAACCTGAATATCTGTCTTCTCGTTCCTTCTCCCCTGTGAGCTGAGAGAACAGAGTCCACACAGATTCGACTTTGGATCCCCCAGAGGTGGCCCAGCACTTTTGTGTCTAGAAGGTTGGAGAGAGGAGAAGGAAGAGGTAGATGGAGACTGGCAGGCCCTGGATCATCTCCCAGGGGCCTTAGGGGTGAAAAGCTCCAGCAGGGCATTGCTCTCAGGAGTGCAGTCAAAGCACTGGTCACCATCACCAGCTTTGACCTCAGACTGTCTGGGCTTGAATCCTTGAGCTGGGCCTCAGTATCTTCATCTGTTAAATGGGTAGAGTAGTAATCCTTACCTTGGAGTGATGTTGTGAGGACCAAAGAAAAGAATACATGCAAAGTGCTGAGCACAGTGCCTGGCACATAAGAAATGCTCAATAAATATCAACACTTCCTGTTCTTCCTCATTATTAGCAGTAGTATTTGTAGAAAGAACACTGACCTAGGTGGGTTCAAGGTTAAAGTAGAGGATGATGGACATTTGTTATGTGCAGGAGGGAACTTTGGGGGCTTGGGCATGAGGGCTTTGAAACATAAACCTTCCTCATATTTCCTCCTTCCCAAGCTAGAGATATATAGTTTTTCTGGTGTGTTTTTATGCAAGGTTATTTTTATCTTGATTACTTTTCTCTAAGGGCCTATACAACTTTGCATCTATCTAAAGCAGTTATTTTATTTTCATAATGGGAATATTTTAAATTGTTTTTGCTGATTAAACTAATACCACTGGTTGTTAAAAAAAAAAAAAAAAAGTCCAATAGCTCAAAACTGTAAAAAGTATAAAGTGAAAATCCCCTTTTATCCCAGCCCCAGGGGTCCCCATCATGATCTGTTTGCTGGATCCCTTCCAGCCTTACTGCACTCAGGTCATGTGCAGATATTGTTTAAACATAAAAGCAATTTCTCTTAACACCCTCTTGTGTAACCTGCATCTTTAACACCATACCGTGGACATCTTTTAATGTGGTATTTTGAGGTTGATCACATTTCATGTACAACTCTGCCACCATTTATTGAATTAATCTATACAGATGGACATGACGGTTGTTTTTCTTCTTTTCTGTAATTTTTTTTTTTTCTATTAGAGACATTGCTACTGTGAACAGCACTGCGCATAGATCTTTAAACGCTTGCTTTGGTTAAAAAAAAAAAAAATTTAAAAGGAACCACACCTTTATCCGCTCTTTGTACTTCCAAATGTGTGAAAGGATGTATTCTTAGATATCAGTTATCTCATTTCCAAGTTTGGGTAATTACCCCTGGGTTTTTGGGAGGGTGGAGTGGGAACAGGGCTAAATCCCTGGAGGGGGATGGGATGCATTGTGGCCCCAGATACCTCCTTTCCTTGGTCTCTCCTGTGAACTTGGAGCTGCTTTCCTAGTTGCTGAATGAAACAGTGTCCTTGTTCTAGAAATGATCTAGTCTGCCTCGTTTTCTAGATGTGCCCTGTGTCCCAAATTCAGCCAGTTGCAGTGTCAGGACTAGAATCCAAGGCTTCCCATCTCCCAGGCTGTGTCCTCCGTGGTACCAACCTGTCTGCCATGTTGCCAGAAGGAAGGAATGGAAACCAACAGGGGTGCATGTAGCCATGCCTTTGCTAGCCCTTGGGAAAGGAGCTGGAGTCTTTCTGGACCAGGAAGTGAGCCAAGACCTTGTACCTAGGTGGCTTTGAGAGCGCACTCAGTGTGCTGGGCTGGCCACAAAAATAGCTGCTGAGGGCTCTGGGTCCCTAGAAGGGAGCCCCCTTGCTGGCCACTTAGGATCCTAGGCTATTGGTAATTATTTCTGATCAGATCAGTCTCCCTGCCTCCAGTTTCTGCTTCCCCATCCTGCTTCCAGGTGATCTTCCTGGACCTGACCTTGCAACCAATGTACTAGATTGAATAGTGTTCCCCTAGCTTTATGTCTATCCAAACCCCAGAATACAACCTTATTTGAAAAGAATCTTTGCAGATCTAATTAGTTAAGCATCTTGAGATCATCCTTGATTTGGGGGTCCCTGAGTCCAATGACTAGAATCTTTATAAGAAGAGGAGAGGACACAGAAGGACACAGAGAGGAAGACCACATGAAGAGCGATGCAGCTACAAGCCAATGGACACCAAGGATAGCAGAGAGGTAGCTCAACTGGTAACGAATCCACCTGCAATGCAGGACCCTGGTTCAATTCCTGGGTTGGGAAAATCCGCTGGAGAAGGGATAGGCTACCCACTTCAAAATTCTTGGGCTTCCCTGGTGGCTCAGCTGGTAAAGAATCCACCCACAATGTGGGAAACCTGGATTTGATCCCTGGGTTGGGAAGATCCCCTGGAGAAGGGAAAGGCTACCCACTCCAGTATTCTGGCCTGGAGAATTCCATGGACTTTTTTTATAGTGAAAGTGAAAGTCGCTCAGTCTTGTCCGACTCTCTGTGACCCCGTGGAAATTATATGGTCCATGGAATTCTCCAGGCCAGAATACTGGAGTGGGTAGCCTTTCCCTTCTCCAGGGGATCTTCCCAACCCAGGAATTGAACCAGGGTCCTGCATTGCAGGTGGATTCGTTACCAGTTGAGCTACCTCTCCGCTATCCTTGGTGTCCATTGGCTTGTAGCTGCATCGCTCTTCATGTGGTCTTCCTTTCTGTGTCCTCTGTGTCCTCTTCTCTTCTTATAAAGATTCTAGTCATTGGACTCAGGGACCCCCAAATCAAGGATGATCTCAAGATGCTTAACTAATTAGATCTGCAAAGACTCTTTTCAAATAAGGTTGTATTCTGGGGTTTGGATAGACATAAAGCTAGGGGAACACTATTCAATCTAGTACAAAGAGTCAGACACGACTGAGTGACTTTCACTTAATCACCACGAGCTAGGACGAGGTGAGGAAGGATTCTCCCCTAGAGCCTAGAGCAGAGGGAACCTAGCCCTGTCAACCCCTTGATTTCAGACTGCTGTCCTTCGGAACTGGGAAAGAATAGATACCTGTTTGTAAGCCGCCAACTCTGTGGTAACTTGTCGTGGCAGCCCAAGAAAACTGATGCACTGCTTTTTAAAACCCTTCCATGGCTCCCCATCCCTTATCAGGAACATTCCTTATCTGGTGCCACAGGTCCCTGATGCTTTATCCACAGCCCACACACTCATTCCCTTCATCCTCCAGCGAAACACTATGGCATCATGTCTGTTCAGACCCCCGTGTCCTTCCTTCCGGTCTTCTGTCCCAGCTACGCCCTCTGCTCCAAGTCCCCACACTACAGAAAAAGAAGTGAAGGTCCACAGACAACCAACGACTTACCCAGGGCCCTACGACTGGGGAGATTCATGACACCCTTTACTCAGCACAGATGCTGGCTTCAGAGGCCACCTGGGTTGACAGTGCTGTTAATATCAACCTGATTTTTTGCTTGAGATGAAGAGAGTACTGTTCTTCCCCTCTGCCCATTTTCAGACAGTCCCATCCCTGCCCCGCCATGAGAAGTGGCAGCAGCCTCGTGGATATGTGTGGAGGTAAGGAGGCGAGAGTGCATTCTTCAGGGGGAGAACGTCCTTCTGTGAGCATTTTATGTGCAGTGAGAAGAATGGGAGTTCTGGGCAGGCATGGGCCAAGCTGTTCTATGAATGGGGCCCTTGAATTAACATTGCAGAGTTTCCTAAAGCTGCTAATCGGATTAGCTGTGTAGTGAAGGAAGTACTTAGCAGGACACACACACAATCACACACGCAGGCACACACACATTCTCCCATCCTTTTGCATCCTCTCTGATGTGGGGGTGCAGAGCCTGATACCCCATTTCTTAATTCTGGGATACCTCTCCCGCTAACCACACAAGATGTGGAGAAAAGGCCTGTGCTCTTGACGTTTTGGGACCTTCTGGTTGTTTGTTTCTGTCCTAAAGCGTCCAGGAAGTTAAGTTGAACATTCTCATCTTTGCAAATGTTTAGAAACTTGGAAAGGAAATCTCATCTTGCAGTTCTCTCCATCCGGGTAATGGATCTGATTTCTTGCTCTTTGTAATGAAGACTCTGAAAGGGGAAATGGCTTTAATTACTTACTGGCTCTGATGGAAGCTGACGTTTCCCGCCTTGTCTATTTTTGAGCCACTGGACCATGTCCATCTCTTTTTAAGGAACCAACCTTACTCTTAACTCCTGCCATCTGTGTAGGACATCCACATAAGCCCAACAGTTTGGGCATTTGAGTTCAAAATAATAAATCAGCTGGAAAGAGTCAAAGACTTAAGTTGGGGTAACTTGCCTCCTCTCCTTAGGCTTTATCACTCACAGATGGACCCCGCAGAGCCTTCGACTCCTTGAGTTCCTTCTCCTACTTTGTCTGTGACTTGTAGGGGTATATGCTACCATCACCTGGTCTCAGAGTCTCCTATGAATAGAGGGTCTCATAAAACCACATCCAGACTTCTTTCAAGCCAGTTTGAACTCTGTATTTGAGCTCTGGTGCTTCAAACTGGAGAAAAGAGAGGAAGCAGAGGCCATTGAGCATTGAGGGGCTAAATTTAGGCACAAAAGGCTAAAGCGTACCAAGGAGAGACCCATACATACCACACGGGTTCCTGGGCCCTGCCATCCAAGGGACCCAAGATGTCTCTGTTCCTGGACACATTTTTAGCCGTAAGGCCCTTGAGAGAACTTGTGAGTGGGGGTTGCTTTGAGCAGTCCCATCAACAGGCTGTGGTTTTTCTGACTGTCCTCCCATGGAGACATTTCCCATGCTGGGTAGACATGGCTTCAGCTTTTCATTAATCTTTATTGGTGGTGGCCATGCTACTAACTGACCAGCATCCAGGAAAGAAACGGGGGCAGTGGTGGCTCCCGAAGGTTAGACTTCCTGAGATGGAGACAGTTGGGTTCAAAACTGTCTTCTGTCACATCAGAAAACATCATCTGGGTGAGATCTGCTGGTCGCACTTGCTGGGGCCACTGGCTTAGAGGAACAAGAAGCTGTTGGGAGCAATCTTACTCATCCTTTCCACTGTCTCCTCCAGAGCTTGGGAATAAGGTCTTGGGAACTTCTTTTTCTCTCCTTATATTGGACTTGATATTTTGTGCTTCACAAATCCCTCTGAGAGTCTAATGAGTATTTTTAGCACTTCTTTGAGAAAAAGGTACATAGACAGTTTTGCTTGCAGTTTTAAGAAGTTTACTCTGTGAATTCCAAGTTATGAAACTCCGGTCCATGGTCCCCCTTTCCTGTCTGTTTCCACTCTTAACAGAGATGTTCTCACGTGGACATACTGGATCCTAGAGCTGCAAAATAGAAAGGCATGGATGCTGGTGTCAGGCAGGCCTCCCTGGCTCTGTACTGATTAACAGAGTTAGGGGATTCCTTTCTTATTTGGAAAGTGGAAATGTGGGGGGAATGGGAAAGTGTGGGAGGTAAAGCACTCATCCTGGAGTCGGAGGAATGGTAGGTGCTCAAGAAATAATACCTATATGACTGTCTATATGCTGGCTCCTGCCTTCTCATCTCCCAACCCACCTCTGTGTCCCCGACTCCACACTCCCTAGACGCCTGGAAATTGTTTCCTTTGCAGTACCCTGCCTGCATCCCGCTGGGGTTTCTGGAGCTGGGCCTGTACCAGTGTCATCTGATCAGATCCTTGGATTTAGATCCCACCAGTCATGGGGAATCTTTATCAATCCCCAACATAAAGCCTTCCCTAGTCCACCTGAGTCAAACTCTAGGTCATGAAGTTGGCCAAACAAAGATCTGAGAATGGATTAGATGTTGGTTCTTTGATGGCAACAGCCAAAAGAACAACTACCGTTTGTGGGGTGCTAATTGTGTCTTGTTGTTTAATCACTTAGTCATGTCCGACTCTTTGTGACCCCATGGACTGTAACCTGCCAGGCTCCTCTGTCCACAGGATTTTCCAGGCAAGAATACTGGAGTGGGCTTCTATTTCCTTCTCCAAATAGTGTCTTAAATGATCTCATTTAATCTTCATACAACAGCTCTATGTGGCAGGTACTGTTGATACCTACAGATATGTAAGCTAATGTTCAGAGAAGTGTGTAACCTTTCTTTGATTACACAAATAACTATTGGCAGAGCCAAGATTAGGACTTAACTCTGTCTAATGTCAAAGGCTGCTTTTAGCCTCTACACTGCATTGCTTCTAGAAATAGCTGCCGGCTTCACCACTAACCCTGCTGCCTTGAGCTGTGAAGGCTTGGTTTCCCCACCACTACCTTTGAGAGGTGGTGATAGAAGACAAGGGCGAGTTCTAGGCACTTATGGAGCTGCTCTTCATCCTGCCCACTGTCATCTCAGGTTGCTTTGTTCTTGTTCAGTGTGTGCCTTGCTTTGCCCACCAAACTGTCAACAGCTCTGACTTCTCTTTGTTTGGTGCTCTCTCTTTAGTTCCAGCATCAGCCTGGGCACAGGGACAGCGGCAGACAAACCCTTGTGAGTTGAAGATGGAGCCTCAAGATTGTATGGTGGCCTCCTTGCTCCTCTGCTCCTCCAGGCCACCTGGGGTTAGGACTGTTCATTTGAATGTGGGTGCCTGGCATGGGAACCAGCAATGAAGAAAGGCGCATGCTCAGGGGTGGTGCTCTTGGGCTGGGCAAGCCCAGATCATCTTGCAAGAGTATCTGAAGAGGGTATCCTTTGGCCACATGGTCAATAGCTTATCTTTACGGATACCTTTGTACAGAGCCCTAGGTGTGGTCCTTGGGTCTTTTCCAAGCCAGAGACAAAGTGCCAGCCTTTCCTCCCACTCCTCCAGAGCTCTTCTCAGCTCTTTTCTTTGCAGATCTGAGCTCACCCCTTGCTGATGGCTGTATTTCGCCCCTCTCCTTCCAGAGAGAATTTGCCTTGGCTTCCACAGTCTAGAACTCGATCTTTATAGCTGCACTATGACTTAAGCATGTCTTACACTCTCCTTGCCCACAGCTCTGCTGAACACTGTCTTTTTGGTAAGAGTCCCTTTCCCTCTCTCTCCCTCCACTCCCTCTCTTCTTCCTTTAAGGACCAGATGCTAATTGGGAACCTCTTCTGTGTTCAGCACCAAGGATACAGCTGTATCCACTTTTTGTTCCTCCATTAAGGAGATGGAATTTTAATGATGGGCATGATTATGGTCCTGCTTTGGCAGTACGCAGGAATGGGGCAGGCTGAGGTTGGGGAGGACCTGGAACCAAAAGACCCCATGGGTTTGGAGGCCCTACCGACTTCCCAGAGGAGGTGAGGTCCAGTGGGCAGAACTCACACCTGGAGAGAAGGCCCAGGGTGACAGTTGTCATCAGGCAGAAGTCGGTATTGGACGTCCAGCCTGGGACCCAAGACCTGATGGAAGGCAAGAATATTCGTGTGAGGCCAGAGAGCCAGGCAGGCAGCATCAGAGAGGCCTGTAATAGAACTCACAGAGGGTTCCAGTGCCATGCTGGGAGCTGGGAAGAAAAGGCAAGGACCCTGGTTCTTCCACGAATTGGGTACTAATGAGGACAAGAAGTCAGTCCCTTGGCCTGAGAGAATAAGGTGGGGACAAGGGTCAGGAATTAAACAGAATTCTTTAGATCAAAATCAGAGCCAAAGGTGATGTGCCACTGTGACTCTCAAGTGTGGAGCCCAAACTCCCTAAATCCCCCTGCCTGAGGACAGGGCTGGCTCCTCGAGCAATCAGCAGCTGGAGAAGAGGACTGGGGTGAGGAACTGGGCGAGGCCTGGCAGTTATTCCGCCATAAAGTTTTCAATTTAGTGAGATGATTTGAGATGAAAAAGAGGCATCTGATAAAGTGCACATCTGCTCTTTGGGAAGGAAAAAAGAATGCAACATAAGGATTCTATCATCTTTCTCCCTGAGGCCTCGTTCAGAGGCTGACTTATACCTTGGATTGAAGCCAGAGTTCTCTGTGAATTTGAAGTGTTGGGAAAAGTTAATTCACCTTTGGATTGATTTTTATTATGACTGCGTTTGTCAGAATTTGGAGAAACTGGGCTGGAAGGCTACTTGGAGTCACAACAGGGTGCAGAACCAGGTCGGGGAGGGGCAGGGACCACCCCTGGGCATCCATGCAGGGAGCCGTTATCCCAGCCCCACCTCCCCCCACCCCACTCCGCCAACAAAGGACCTTGAATCTGGGAGCCTGAGTCAAAACTGAAAGATATAGCTTGAGAAACCAGGACAAAGAAGAGTTTACTGCCTGACCTTCTAGGCAAGGTCCTTTCAGTTTAGAGATACAGAATCCCACTCGATATAGCTCTATAGAAGAGTTTATTTAGGAATATATTTTCTTGGCCATCTAAGGACAGAAGCAGAAGAGCTGGCCTCTGGGGACTCGACTACAGACTAGAGAGAAAAGAAGAAGGCTGGCTTCTCTCAGGGGCCACAGAGAATCTCCTTCCTGCTTTTTCTCTTCTCCTTGCACCTGACCATCATGGCCACCGTGCCCGTGTCTGCATCATGATCCCTCTGCTTGAGTGTTCCCCACTGAATGCCTGCAGTACCCATCTATGTAGGGATACTGGGGAAGCCCTCAGGGTGGAAGAAATCACCAAAGGAAGGAGTAAGAAGTGAACTGATCAGTGCCCCGGGGAGGCAGGAGGAAGAAACAAAGTGATGAAAGAAGCAGGTAGTGGGTGTGTTTCTGTGGCTTCAGAGAGGAGTGAAGGCTGGAGCCGCCTCTGGTTAGTGGAGGGGACGGATGAGTGAACTGACCCCCAGCGTGTGGAGATGTGGAAGGAGCTTCCTTTGGAGTTAACTTGGTCTTGGGCTCAAGCCTATTAACCTCACACCCTCTTTGCCATTTATATTATTTTCATGGGAAAATACGAGTTCCCATCAGTCATCTTAATGCCTGGAATTCGGGAACACAGCCACCTGAGAGCTGGGGATGGCTAGTCTCGGGTGAGGATCTAGCCTTTGCCACTCAGTTTTGGCCAACAGAAAGATTGTGCCTCACCTGTCCAAGCATCACTCTTTGCTTCTTCTTAATCTGATTCTGTTTTCATGCTCTGTTAACTGTGTATGGTTTTTTTTTTAATTTATTGAATAGAAATCTGTTTTCTATTCATTTAAACAGTAGGTGATCCCTAAAGCAAAATGAAATGAAATAAATCTACTCTAAGGCTGTTTATTTATACAGCTCTCCGATTGATTGTTCTAGCATCAGTGGCCTCAATATAAACAATATTCCCCGCCCTGACCTAAGAGCACACTGCAGTGAATCCTTTTTGACAAAATAAAGGATGCGTTTATCCAATAATTAACCACCCTTAAAATTTTTTAGCATAGCATTTTTAGTTTTCTTGCATCCTTGCTTTTGTTTTTCTTGACCTCTTTTGGATGTGTACATTTTGTTACAGCTGAAACTGACCTTTGTTTCAAATGCACTTACTACTCAAATATTTTCTTCTTGGGCATGATAATGAACTAAATTGTTTTCAAACAAAACCAGTGCCACACCCCTTCAGTTATCCATTGCATGGCAGACCTTGACATATCAATTCACCTCATGGGACCTTCTTATCTATAGAGTGAAGGGTTAGACTTTAAGCTTCCTGAGGGCCAAGAATGATTCTCTCAGTTCTTTTGACAAAATAATCCATGAACGTATGTGGACTCAGTGATGGTGTCAGCAGCGTTCATGGTTGATCAGGTATCTATCTGTATGTCTTCAGCTCCTCCATCATGGGATGCCTCGTGGGACTTTAGAACAATCTGCTCAAATTGCATCTAACACGAGACCTTCTAGAGACGCTCCAATGGGCTCCCACAGGTGTTGACAGCAATGTGACGGTGGCCCCACTTTGCCAGTGGAATCTCATCCTGCATTCAGGTCAACTTATTTCTCTTTGGTATCCTTTACTGACCCTGTTTGCCCACAAACAGTGAGAGAAAAGCACCTCCTGACCCAGACACTGAGCCTCTGAACTTTATCAGTCCCCATCCTGCTCCTTGCCTCTGCTTCAGAGATTCTCCCTGGCTCTCCTGCATCCCTGGACCTTGCTGACGCGGCCCGAGGAATTCCCATCTTCCCTGACACGGGCACCCCCTAGAGGCGTTCCCATTTGCTCTGCAGCCCAGAGGTCTTAAGCGGTCAGCCCACCAGCCAAATCTGGTCTGCAGATGTGTTTTGTTTGTTTTGTAGAGCTTACATTTTTTAAAAATTTACTGCCAAAATTTAAAAATCAAATTTCTCATAAAAACCCAGAACTCTGGCTTCTCTTGAAAAGTTGGAAGTTCTGGCCCCACTGGTCCAGCAGTCCCACATGGCAACAACCAACGGGGTTGCATAACAATGGATTGGACTGTGGAGGAGCAGGTGCTCTGCGGTTTGCCACAGACCTCACTGCTCCCCAAGCATCTTTCACACCCTGATGTATTACTTGCCTTGGCCCCTAACTCTGGGCATTGGAGTTGGCACTTCGGGCCAGTGGGTAAGGGTCAATATCCTTGGGCCCTAATTCAGGTCCCATGACAACAGCCAGGGCTGCGCCTCTCTGCTCCATCAAGGGAGGAGGTCTTAAGCGTTAACTATTGTCTGGTAGTCTGGAAGACCAATCTTCTCCTGGAGTCTCTTTTCTTCCTTTCTTTGAACTTTCAATCAAAGTCCTCATCCTAGTCCTCATCCCATCCCCTCTTTACCCCCACAGCACAGCATGCCATATCCAAGGCTCTGGTTGGCATTAGGGTGCCAACAGGACAGTGTCCTGCAGCAGGTGGTTTATGGCCCAGCATGTGCTGCTTGGCATCAGAACACATTCTTTCTGGCCCAGGGAATCAGAGGAATGGGACCATTAGGTATTAATCTTTCTGGAACAAAGGGTTCATTCCACGTCACTGACATACACCATCAGCCAGAAAAAGACTAGTCACCCTAATCTCTACTCACCTAGGTTATCTCTTAAAGAAGAAGTCATTGCTCTGTACTTCTTGAACTAAGCTGACTTCTGTCCCAAAAGGTCAAAGACAGGCTGTGGAGCTCCATAGTCCTCTTTCTGCTTCTCTTCTCCAGTTCCCTGAAGAGGGCTTGGGCTGGTCTTCCTTTCCATGATTCCTGAGTTCCTTGCTACTCTTCCTGTGACCCACTTCATTGGGTCTGTCCTTTGAGACATCTATAGATCTGTAAATCTTTATCAGTCATTTGGTCACCTGTGCAAAGGTCATGTGCTAAAATTCTTCTAAGATGTTCAGTGAGGACAATTGTGTGTCTCTTCTAAGGAACGTTATACCAGGTAGTGAGAAAGACTTAACCCTTGGGTGTCAGTTACCTTTTCTTTATTGTCAGGGGTTTTCCCTTCCTTTTCTGTTCCCATCAGACACCAAGGGACAGAGCAGTGAGGCAAAGAGTAAGGGTGCAGAGTTGGACCCTCCCAGCTCTGTTACATACCAGGTGGTGACCACAGATCGAGTACTTTAACCTCCTTGAGTCTCAGTTTCCTTATCTGTAAAATGGGGGTAGCCATAATAATTTACCCCACTCAGGTGCAGCGAGAACATACACAATTGAGATAATACATGCAAGTATCAGTCAGTCCTCTTCAGTCCAGTCCAAATGGACATACTTGTTAAGCCTCTGCTATGAAACCACACAATGGAAATAGACAAGATTTTGTGTCAGTCCTCAGAAATTAAGTATCTTATATGAACAACAGACTTGGTCTGCAAATTGTTACGCTCCGGAGATGGTGTGATCAGGGCTGGGAGCTCCTCGAGAGGAGGGACCATGTCTGACACCTGGTACAGTACCTGGCACTGAGAGGTGCCCCTTAGAGCTTGTTGAGTGAGAAGAATGAATGGACGGTGAATGAGGAAAGGGCCACTCGGGGTTTGCAGGTGAAACACAGAGACAAGGGGTGGCTTCACAGAGCAGGCTGAGCTGAGCTGTGGAGGATTTTGGTTAGGGTTGAGGTAGGGAGGGCATTGCAGGTGGAAGACAGAGCCTGAACACAGCCATGGAGTGGGGAGCTTGGTGTGAGACCTGAGCGGCTCAGGTGGTTCGCAGGTGGGTGGGGAGGTAGGACTTGGGGGAGAAGGGAAGCTGGAAAGGCTTGTTGAGACCAGACTCCGGTGGGACTTGGGCTGAGAACTTAAACTCCCCTCCCTTTTCTGCCTCAGTGCCCAGAAGGCTGTGTGACTGTGGGTGAATTATTTAAAGTTTTCTATGCCTCAGTTCTTTCATTTGTAAGTAAAGTCAGTAATTGTCCTTACCTCACTGGACTATGCTGAGAATTAAGTGAGAAAATACACATAAGGCAGCAAGCAAAGTCCTTGGAAAACAAGGTCCCCAATAAATAATTTCCCTCAGCAAAGCTCTAACTTGTAATATGGGACCCACTATTCAGTGAATGAGTAGATGGGGAAAAATAGAATAGATGGGTAAAAAATGGAAACAGTGGCAGATTTTATTTTCTTGGGCTCCATAATCACTGCAGATGGTGACTGCAGCCATGAAATTAGAAGACGCTTGCTCCTTGGGAAAAAAACTATGACAAACCTAGACAGCATATTAAAAAGCAGAGACATCACTTTACCCACAAAAGTCTGTATAGTCAAAGCTATGGTTTTTCCAGTAGTCGTGTACAGATGTGAGTGCTGGACCATAAAGAAGGCTGAGCGCTGAAGAATTGATGCTTTCAAACTGTGGTGCTGGAGAAGACTCTTGAGAGTCCCTTAGAGAGTAAAGAGATCAAACCAGTCAATCCTAAAGAAAATCAACCATGAATATTCAGTGGAAGGACTAATGCTTAAGCTGAAGTTCCAGTATTTTGGCCACCTGATGCCAAGAGCCAACTCATTGGAAAAGACTCTAGTGCTGGGAAGAATTGAGGGCAGGAGGAGAAGGGGACAACAGAGGATGAGATGGTTGGATGGCATCACCGACTAAATGGATATGAATTTGAACAAACTCCAGGGAAGTCTGATGTGCTGCAGTCTATGGGGTCGCAAAGAGTTGAACACAACTTAGCAACTGCACAACAACAACTCAGTGAATGACACTTATCTTGGCCAATCCATTCTACTCTCCCAGGAATAACAGGATGACAACACACAAGCTAGTCACCTGAGTCTTTTCTTAGTGTATATGTGCATCCTAAGTCGCCTGAGTCATATACGACTCTTTGTGACCCAATGGACTGCAGCCTGCCAGGCTCCTCTGTCCATGGGATTCTCCAAGCAAGAATACTGGAGTGGGTTGCCATGCCAGGGATCAAACCCAAGTCTATTCTGTTTCCTGCATTGTCAGGCAGGTTCTTTACCACTAGCGCTACCTGGGAAGCCCACTCCAGTATTCCCATGGACAGAGTGGCCTAGTGGACTACAGTCTATGGGGTAACAGGAGGTATATCTTCTTAATGTATATCTTTGGTTAATTTTTTAGTTATTTGATATCTCAAGTTGTTATGGAGCAATGTTTAAAGAAATACCATGCTTGGGTACAGAGAAGTGCTGGTTTTCACTGACTCCCATTGACTATCAATGGATCCTCAGCCTAAACTTGGTTCTCTTAAGTGTGCTTTAAGGAGAACTTGAACTTTTTACTTCATTTGTGGTATTTCTGGTATAAAATGTGTTGTCTTCATGGCTTATTGTTTCACCCCATTTCAGACTTCAGAATAGTTTTAGAACCAATAGTAATAATAGCTAACTCAGTGAGTACTGACTCTGAACCAGGCATTGCTCTATGGCTTACATGCATCATCTCTCTTAATCTGGATGATGACCCTATGAGGTGAATACTCTCATCCTTATTTTATGGATAAGGAGACTGAAAACTAGAGACATTAAGTGAGTTAAGATCACATGGCTAGTAAGTGACAGAGTAAAGGTTTAGCCTTGGACAGTCTGATTCCAGAGCTAGCCTTCTAGGTTCATCTTGCAAACCACCTGACTTGCTAGAACTTTAAGCATCTGGAGATCAGTCTAGGGGTAGGGTGTTCCATTTGTGGTTCCTGACAAACCTCACCTGGCGTAGTCATTCCTCATGACTCTAGGCTTGGTTTTGACTGGCTTTGGCCAGCAGGACATTAGGAAGATTACATTATGCTGTAAGCAGAAGCTGAAAGAAACACTGGCACAGTGGGTCTCATCCTTTTGGAATGCTGCCTCCACATGAGCCATCTCCGCCATCCCTCAACATTTTGCTCCCAGCTCAGGTCACAGAGCAGAGACCAGTGAGCCCCATTTGTTCCTCACCCCAACTCCTGACCCTCAGAAGCAAGGATAGAATGGTGGTTTTTTTAACCCACTCTGTTCAGAGGAGTAGTTTGTTGCATAGTAATAAATGATGGAAATGGCCAAGAAGCCAAGGCCAGGCTTGTGTGAAAGATGGGGCCGAGTGTACAAGAATACCTAGAGTCCAGGGCTCAGGAGAGCGATAGAGGTTTGAAGCCAGGTGAGCAACAAGTACTCCAAGAGCATCTTTAAGCAGAAGGCCTGACGTAGCTCAACCCACAGTCAGGGACTAGGAAAAATGCAGTCAGAGGCACTCACAATGGACAGAGGGCCCAATACCAGGCAAGATGGACATCTGGCTGGAGGCTCTGGGAAAGAGCAGCTCAAATTTGCATGATAAGAAGGCTCTCATGAGCTTCTGCCTGGGGTCAGAGCAAATTCCAAGGCCTCTTCAGCCAATACCAGGACACAGGTGGGAGTCTGTTAATAGAATGGGGAAGGGTGGACTGGGTCTCCTGGGAGCCCATCCAACACTGTCTGAAAGAAGGTTTCAACAAGCCTCCTCTCATCCTCACCAATGAGCTTTCCTTTCTTCCATCTTGCCAAGGTGTGGGCTCATTATTTTCTCTTTCCATGGTCAGAGCAGAAAATCAGGAAAAAAAGGCTGGACCACAACCTTTCCATCTGCATAAACACAAGTATGTTTCTTTCTCATCAGAAAAGGGTTTCCCAGCAACTGTGTGTTTGTATATGTGTGTGTGTATGTGTGTGCAGACATACACTACGAAGTGCAGAACACATGTTCTTAGGCAAAATATGTGATGTAATCTAGTTCTTCATTTGAAAATAGTTTTGTTTCCTGGTTATAAAAGTAATATGTTGAACAAGATTTAGAAATTACAGAAAGTACATGAAAAATTAACACTTGTACAAAAATCACCCATCAGAGATCATCACAATGGACACTGTGGTTATTTCCTTCCAGTATTTTTTCCACCTTGTTTTGTATTTCCTTTATATCATAATTCTTTTACTACCCCCTGTGGGGGGTGTGATTGATACAGTCTGTCTTTAAAATGTTGGGAATGAACACCTTTTGCTCATTGTCAGTTCCTTTGTACTGATACCTAGAAGTCATATTATTGGGTCAAAGTCATTATTATTGCTTGATTTAAAAGATATCTTGTTGATACATCTCGCTAAATTACCTCAAAACATGTTACTAATTTATATTTCTACTCCAGCAGCAGTATTTAAGAATTCCTATTTTATTATACACTTGCCAATAGTAAATCATTTCATTAACAAATTTTGGCAATGATCTTTTAACTTATTTTCCCTTCCCCTTCTGTAGCATTTGAAATTTGGCATAGATATAAAATTACTTGGCACTGAATTGCTTAGGATTACACATTGATTACTGTAGTGGTTGCCTAGTTCATTCCTAAATCAACCTGTTAAAGGGACTTTGCCTTGCTTTTTTTTCCCCCCAATAAATAAATAAAAGCTCTGGTGAGTAGGCGTGTCTTGCCAGTAGTTTTCTGACAGAGGTCTGTAGATGATTCATCCATTGACCTTGCCTGGGATGCTCGCTCAGACCCTACCTGTACAGGTGTAGAGCAGGGTGAGGAGCATGGATTCTGGATTCAGAAGGGCGTGCTTTGCAAGGCAAATTCAGTCACTTACCAGCTGGGTGACCTGGGACAACTTATTCACGAACCTCAGTTGTCTCTTCTGTAGACGAGGAATGATGTTAGTTGTTCATAGAATTGCCATGTGTATTACATATGACCAAAGGACATGGCAAATTGACTGTAAGGGTAAGAGTCTAATGCGCTGCCTGAACTGGCCCTGCATCTCTCAGGTGTTAGCCTCAGTTCCAGCTCCATCAGACACTTATTTTCCTCCCTCTGGACTTTTTTACTTAATGGTATTTCTTTTTTTTCCCTTCTAGAATACTCTCCCCAGATAGATGTCTATCTCATCATTTAGGTGTCAGCTAAAATGTCACCAACTCAGATCTTCCCTGGGATCCCATCCCCCATTGTTCTTTGAAAAACTTTTAATTTCTTGAAGGTGTTTAATCCTTCCGCGGAATAGTCTTTTTTGCTTTGTTTTTTTTTTTCTTTTCTAAAGATATTTTAATAATTCATCCATTCTCTACCTTCTACTGCAGATGTGTAGTCCTTCTGTATCTTCTACTGCAGACATGTAGTCCATATATTACATATTCACAACTAAAGTCTAAAACAAACTAACCTTTCAATAGCAATCAACATCAAAGACTTAGGAGAAAACTTTAGAGAAACAATTTGTCTCTCACCCAAATACACAGAAAGGTTTGATTCTTGAACATGTTGCTGCTGCTGCTGCTAAGTCACTTCAGTCGTGTCCAACTCTGTGTGACCCCACAGATGGCAGCCCACCAGGCTCCCCCGTCCCTGGGATTCTCCAGGCAAGAACACTGGAGTGGGTTGCCATTGCCTTCTCCGCTTGAACATGTTAGTAAACATCAACTGACGGATGCAGTTCACACTGAGACTAGTCAAAAAAATATCATTATTAACTATACTTCAGGCTTTAGTAAAATATATACTATATTCTCCCAGGACTCATTTTTTCATGATTCATCCCCATTAGCATAATACATGTCAGGCACTGTTTTCAGGTGCTTGCTGCTGCCGCTAAGTTGCTTCAGACATGTCCGACTCTGTATGACCCCAGAGACAGCAGCCCACCAGGCTCCCTGTCCCTGGGATTCTCTAGGCAAGAACACTGGGGTGGGTTGCCATTTCCTTCTCCAATGCATGAAAGTGAAAATGAAGTCGCTCAGTTGTGTCCGACTCTTAGTGACCCCATGGACTGCAGCCCACCAGGCTCCTCAGTCCATGGGATTTTCCAGGCAAGAGTACTGGAGTGGGGTGCCATTGCCCTCTCCATTTGCTTTGTTTTGTTATTTGTTTTTTGGCCATGCCATTCAGCTTGCAGGATCTTATTTCCCTGACCAGGGATCAAACCAAGGCCCATGGCACTGAAAATGTCAGTCCTAACCTCTGGACTGCTGGGGGAGTCCCATGATCTCGTTGTTTACGGTGGATTTTCTTCCCTCCACTGGCACCAGGAAGGCACCATGAAGAGAGACACTGTCTCTGCCTTCAGGAACCCAGCATGGTGCTGTCCAAAGCCGGCACTCAATCAGTACTTACAGAGTGGACTGGCAATAAAGTGATTTTTAAGATCTTGTGCTAGAGATTTTATTTTTTTCCCTTAGAGTAAGCAAAGTAGTTTTCTGCTAGATTTACCTCTAATGGGTTCAGAGCTGGAAATAAAGGTATTAAAAAGTCAGTAAAATTGTGAGAGCTAAGGTTGTCCTGGCAGGGTTATTTGTGTTATATCTTAAAAGTTTTGACTTTAGACTGATCTGGGAAACGCTCAGCCTCTTCATCCAGTGGCTGTGTGTCCATGGTGATGTCTTAACTGCCCTAAACCTCAGTTACCCTGCATGTAAAATGAGAATAACACCCACCTCAGAGGGTTAGCTTGAGGATTAAATACAGGTAACATGTGAGCACCTGAAAATAATCAAGCACTTTTTTTTTTTTTTTTTTGTGGCCTCATTGGCATGTGGCAGCTTAGTTCCTCAACCAGGGATTGAACCCATGCCCCCTGCACTGGATGGCAGTGTTAATCACTGGACCTCCAGCAAGGTCCTAGTCAGCATTTAAAAAATGGTAGTTATTTTTGTGTTTAAGAAAAGCAAGAACCAAGTAATGTTGGGCTCTGAGAATGATACAGAAGGGATAATCACTATGAGGTTCTGTTTATTAATTACCATATTCATGAATATTAATTCATAGTCCCAGTGAGTGATCATATATTCGAATGAACAATACTGATTTATGACTCTGTCCTCTTGGGCTTTGGAAAAGCCCCCATCCCTTTCTATGTAGATGTCTTTGGATGTATATGGTTAATATTTCATTAATTATGGTGGAGGGGCGTTATGTGTACATCAGTGTCTCATATGATGCATATAATTAAGCCACTTTTTGTTGGGAGCGGAAGAAAATTGGGCTTTCCCAAAGAAAAGCAGCTTGCTCCCAAAGTTGCTAACAGATTGCTTCTTAATTGAACTTGGGAGGTGAATTATACGGTGAATTAGAAAAAAGAACAACTCTGAATTTAGTGAATTGTTCCATAAAGGAAACTGTGGGATTGAATTGCAAATGCTGGATGGAAACATTTCAGCCTGGCCCTATGCATCACGGGCCGCTGACCTCTGCTGTGTTTCAGTGAGAGCAGTGAACAGGCCTGGAGCTCTCTTTTCAAGGCCTGGAGGGCATTCTTTCCCAGAGTCCAGCTGTAAGCCTGGGTTTCTTATGCAAAGGAGACGTTTGAATAAACCCCTGTGACTAATGAAATCTACAAGGTCTTTGCATAGCCTCTTACTGAAGAGGTAATTAACCAAAGATCAAATATGGGCATATACATGTATTTTTTCAAGTATTTTTTTTTGTCTTGCAGTCACATGCAAGGAAAATATATCCACAGTCTCTGAATACTCCCTGTCCCCATTGCCCCCAGTCTTTGTCTGCATCAGGCTGTATTTCTCTCTGCCTTGTGCTGTGTGCTTGTGGCTATAGTTATAGCCACAGCCACACCTGTCTCACTCATTTGATTGCTTTTACTGAAATAGATGTGAGAAATGACTTTCTTAGTACTCAATGTCTGTCTCCAGCTCCACATTTTCCATTCCTGGTGAGCTTGGGAGGAAAGAGATTGGTTATAAGAACACATCATGAGATGAGGCTACCTTTTACAGGGTTCTCTCAGTAGAGAATATCAATTTTGGCTGCACCTTAGAATCACCTGGGGAGCTTTTTAAAGTCCCAAGGCCTAGGCCATGCCTCAGACCAATCAAATAAGAATCTCTGGAGAAAGAGAAAAATACATTGGTATTTTTCCAAAAAGCTTCCCAAGATGATCCCAAAGTGCAGCTAAGGTTGAAAGCCATTGTTCCAAGAATATTTATTTCCCTCTCTCTGTAAGCTGAAAAAGACAATATTTTTCTGTCAGGTGAGTGTATGTTCCTCGGTTTTTGTCTCGTCACAACAAAGATTTGGAGTGATGGACATTAAAGCCCCCTCGGCGTGTCACAGCTCTCAGGTCTTGGACAGACCGTGTTATAGCTCTCAGGTCTCGGACGGACCGTGTTATAGCTCTTAGACAAATCAGCGTTACAGCTCAGTGTTACAGCTGTTTTATTTAGAAGATAGCAGGAAAATCCATCTTCGAGGCGTGAGGGCACGTCGATCCAAAGACATGAAGAGAAGAGCGCCCCAGCACGCGAGAGAGAGAGAGCTAGCTTTGGCTCCTCTTATTATATGTTTTTTTCCCCACCATGGGCCTGTCCTATGTAAATTGGGCCAGCCAGGAGTGTTGTTTTTTTTTTTTTACCTGAAGTCCTCACTCCAGTCCTTGGACCTTCCTTTGTTCTATTTTCGCGGACTTTTCCCTTCCTTGTCAAAGCTACTGCCATTCTGGACTCCTTTTCCCTATTCTACCTACCAAAGATTTCCATCAGTGACGCTGAGTTAGAAATGATTGGGGTCTTCTTTTTAAGCACTGTCTACTTGATTCATCCATCTACCTATGCGTCCATCCATCAGTCACATATTTTATTGGGTGTCTGCTATGATGTGCTAAGGGCAGTGCTGGGTGTTTATTATTGGGCAAGACAAGGTCCCTCTCTTCAGAATGCTAAAAACTAGACAAGGGGATCAGCCAAATAGTCAGGAGATGCCAATGACTTGTGAGTGAGTGATGTGACTAAGCCCAGGGCGCTGGAGACAGAGAAGAGGGGGCTTCTATCTCAAGAGGAGCAACAGGGCTTCCCAGAGGAAGCGGTGTTCAAGCTGAGCCTTGAAGATCCAGAAGGATTTGGCCAGGCGAAGAGGTGGGTGTGACAGAGGAAGAAGCATCAGCAAGAAGAGAATGGAAATCCGAGGTGCCGAGAGTAGCTGAGGTGACTGAGCACAGAGCAGGAAGCCCTGAGGCACCAGGTGGAAGAGGCCAGCAGAGCCACATCACAGGGGCCTCAGGGGTCCTGTTGGGGTTTGGAACTCATCCCAGGGGCAATGGGAAACCTTGGGAGAGTTTTCCTCAGGGGAGTAGTCAAACCACATTCACTCCAAGTTGACCCCCAGGCTTAGCTGTAATGGAAGCAGGAGTTTGGCTGCTCTTCTGAGAGAAGACTAGACCCGCCAATCTCTTGCTGGTAAGGGTGACAGAGAAAGGATGTGTGTTCTTAACTGCAGTGACCCCAGTCTCAATGGTGACCTTGGATGTACCCTCAAGACCTCCTGGAAAACACCCTAGGTCCCTTGGGAACAGGCAGCCAGCCCCGCTAGATAACCCAACTTGTGCTCCTTGTTCTTTCTGGGTCCGAGGCAGAGGGGAAGGAGCTCAAATTTGGGGGCTTCGCAGGACCCACCTTCAGCTTCTCCATTACTAACCATCTCTGTACCATCAGAGCAGACAAGTCACTTCACCTTTTGGAACCTTGTTTCCTCATCTGTGAGATGGGGATGTTCGTGGCTTTTTTTGCCACTGAGTCTTCGTGAGGCTGGACTTCCCAGGTGGCACTAGTGGTAAAGAACCCGCCTGCCAACGCAAGAGATGTAAGAGACACAGTTTTGATCCCTAGGTCTGGAAGATCGCCTGGAGGAGGGCATGACAACTCATTCCAGTATTCTTGCCTGGAGAATTTCACGGACAGAGGAGCCTGGCAGGGTCGCAGAGTCAGACAGGACTGAAGTGACTTCGTGCACACACATGCAAATTGATGCTTTCCCCACCTTCATCTGCCAGGGGCACCTGGTCTCCTCCTCAACTCCAGAGCTTTGCTTCTATTGTAGCACCAAGGACCAAGGGGCCAAAGGAATCAGGAGTCCTCAGTCTCCACCTCCTTGGCCTCCTGCAAAACTGAATAGCAATCTCTCCCAGCCATCACTTCCGCAGCCACAGCCTCCAGCTAACCTTGAACCAGGCTGTGCCCAGCTATCCTTACAGGACTATATATATATATATATTATATACATATATATAGTATACTATATATATATATACTCTCTCTATATATATATATTTGTAGGAGCCAAGCAGGTCTAATTATTCCAACTCTCCATGCTAGACTGGAACTACATGGAAATCTTTCGAATCCCAGCTTCTGTGCCCCCTAGTGCCCACTACTAATACCCCTGATTATATTCAGAGCCGGTGCAGTTACAGAATCCTTTCATGTCCTCTGGCTCCCATTTAGATCTCTCAGAATAAAAGCCCTTATTTTGAAAATGGCCTGCAAAGTCCCCCATAGCTCCAGACCCTCCACTGCTCACTGACCTCAGCGCCTGCTATTCTTTGCCTAGCTCATTCCATTCCAGTCACACCCAAGTGTGCCAAGCACACTCTCACCCCAGGGCCTTTGCACCTGCTGTTCCTTCAGTTGGAATGCTTTTCCACAAATATCTGCAGACCCTTTCCCTCACTTTCTTCAGGGTTCTGCTTTTCTACCTTGTATGAAATGGCAACACCTCACCCTTAGCATTCCCTGTTCCCCTTTACTCTTTTCTTCATAGAGCTTATCAACAACCGACATACATTGAGTCTTCTATTCGTTATCTCCTCTACTATCCACCAGAATATAATTTCCATGAGGTCAGAGTAGAGATTGTTCAGTCACATCCTGAACAGTAGAAACGACATCTGGCATGTAGCAGGTGTCAGATAAATATTTGTTGAATGAGCGAATGCCTAAACAAACCATTACCTCATTCAAAACTTGAAATGGCCCATTTGACAGATGAAAAGTCCTAACGCCCAAGGTCCCATCTATGCTCACACAGGGAGTAAAGACGAAGCTAGCCTTGGCCTCAGTCTGCTCACCGGCACATTCCTCTGCTGGCCAGAGATTTTCATACCATCAGGATTTCCCCTGACCTTTAGCCCAAGAGGAAATGATATTGCAACTGAAAGAATACCCAGAGGGCTAGGAGCTGGCAGCGAAGTCCCCAGCAGCTGCAGGGAGCGTGTGAGTGGATTTGGAGTTGGCCAGAAAGGCAGCGGACACCAGGATGAAGGCATGCAAAAATATCCACACGCGCCTGGGCCACCGCCCGCATCAGTCACCAGAGGGAAAGAGGTGGTCTGCGAGTCAGGAGTTGGGATTCTGGAACAGCAGAGCAGTCTATCGGGGTTGTCCAGGGCCAGGACATTAGGTTCCATGTTTAGGAACCTTCTTCGGGCAGCACTGGAAGCCTGTGACCTCTGGGACACAGGAAACATCATTGAGCTTCCGACCAGGAAACTGTCTTGAGTCCTCAGCTTCCCTTATGGGCTGGCAACCCTGGACTGATGATTTTGTCTCAGTTTTCTCCTCTGTAAAATGGGATTACACTTCTGCCATAGAGTTTTTTAAGCAAAGTCAAAGGGGAGACTTTTTTCCCCAAAGTCAACGGGGAAACTGCTTTGTAAGCTGCGCTTTTCTAAACAAATGCAAGAAGAAATAATTTTGCACCAGTAGCTTGTTCTGTAGATGTTTTGATGTGGTTTCATAGTCTTCTGGACACAGGATTTGTCCTTAAATCTGCTTTGTGGTATCCTGACCCACCCAGCTGCTCAACCACTGAATGCAGGAGACACCAGGGGCCCCTCTGAGTCCCTCATGTCTAAGCCATCAGCCTCTCCTGTTGCTCTGCCTCCAACTATGAATGTATTCCTAATATCCCTGTGGATCCAGCCTCCTTGCCTGCCTACCACGGTCAGCACCTCAACACCACATGCCCATTCTTGAACTAGATTCTTTTCCAGATCCTCCTTCTGCTGGGATACGCTGGCCCGGATCTCCATGTGGCTGGCTCCTTATCTTTCAAGTCTCAACCCAAATGTCACCTCCCTGAAGGGCCTTCTCTGACCACTTTCTAAGAGGTTGTTCTAGTCCACTTTATCACATGCTGCATTTGGTCTTCAGAGCATTTTCTGAACCTGCAATCATATCATTCCTTTATTTTCTTACCTACCATTTATCGTCCAGCTGCCCATTTGGAACTGATGCACCATCTGTCTTGTTCACTGCTGGATCCCTGCTTCCTGGGGCTGTACCTGGTTCACAGTAGGTCTAATAGTGGACCATGATAGACCACCTTCCTGGTGGGTCAGGTGGGAACCTGGTTTCTAGATGATACTCGCAAATGAGATTGTGCGTCACTGCTCTTGATTGAGGCAGTGTCTGCAGAGTCTGATTTATAAAGTAAACAGGGGACGTCTGGCGGCGGTGGCGGCAGGCGGACGGGCTCCGGGCGGATGGAGGGGCCAGCGGCCGCCGCGGGCGGGGACGTGTCCCTTCACAACTTCAGCGCTCGGCTGTGGGAGCAGCTCATCCACTTCCACGTGATGCGGCTGACGGACTCGCTCTTCCTCTGGGTGGGGGCCACGCCGTACCTGCGCAACCTCGCCGTGGCCATGTGCACGCGCTACGACTCCATCCCCCTGTCCACCGCCCTCCTCGGGGACACGTCTGACACCATGTCCACCGGCCTCGCCAGCGCTTAGCCAGGAAGACCAGCAAGCAGGTCTTTGTCAGCTATAACCTTCCAAACACCAGTAGCAGCTTCCAGTTGCTGATAGAAAACCGGATCAAGGAGGAAAGGCAGACCTTTCCGGAGAAGTTCTAGCCAGAGAGACTCAGACACAGGGGACGCTTGAATAAACAGACCGGATCCCACCAAAAATTAAAAATAAACAGGGAAATTTCCAAAAGGAGACTCATCCCAAAGAGGAAGCCAGGTTAGCTGAGTTTAAGCCAAGGCAGCAGCCACTGTCACATCGCACAATCAGGAGTGGCCCTGATGACGTCTCCCTGCATCCCACACCAGGGGCTTCAGAACCAGAGAGCACCCTTTGTATACTGGGCCTTCCCAGGGAGGCGAGGGTGAAGAAGCTGACGATAGTATTCATATGTCCACTCTGTATGTTTCACTCCAAGTACCCTGAACTGATTGAGGAAAGGCTACTTTATTAATAATTAGTGAATGAACTGATGTGCATGGTTATAAGAAAGCAAGTTCTTTTTAGCTTCAGCATTGAGAACAGCCTCCCGCATGTGGTAAGAGCCTGGATGTCCTTTCTTAAACAAATCTTTGGGATTTCCCTGGTGGTCTTGTGGTTAAGAATTTGCCTTGTAATGCGTGGGTCAGGGAACTAAGATCCCTACATGCCACACAGCAACTAAGCCTAAGCACTCCGGAGCCCTTGCACCACACCTAGAGAGTCCATGCACCACAATGAAAGATCCCACACGACTCGAATAAGACCAGAAGCATCTAAATGAATAAATATTTAAAAGAAAAACCAAAAAAAAAAACACCCTCAAATCTTTACTGATCCACTGGTGATTCTGATCATTCCCCAGGTGACCAGGTTTGTCCCCTCATTTCATGGTGCTGATGCAAAGAAGGCTAGTATGTCCTAACGTGTCTCTTCTTTGTTTCTTTAGGTGGGCTTGGAGAGCAGCCATCTGGGAGCTGGCCGAATGCTACAGCCACGAATGCCAGCAGCGAGGAAGCCAGAGAGGGTAATGTGAGACCCCACGAGGCCTGGGGGTACTTTTCTCTTTCAGTTGTTGTAAATTTCACATAACATAAGGTTTTTAACCATTTTAATGTGTCCCATTTCATGGCATTAATTACCTATACAATGTTGTGCCACCATCACCACTATCTAGTTCCTGTCCCTGTATCTCTCCTGCCTCCCTGGAGGGAGCCTCATGTGTGTTAGTAGCTCTGCCATGGCTGACTCTTTGTGACCCCATGGACTGTAGCCTGCCAGCCTCCTCTGTCCATGGAATTCTCCAGGCAAGAATACTGGAGTGGGTAGCCATTCCCTTTTCCAGGGTATCTTCCTAACCCAGGGATCGAATCCGGGTCTCCCGCATTGCAAGCGGATTCTTTACCATCTAAGCCACCAGGGAAGCCCTTTGGGAACCTCGTCTTGTACCGAGGACTAGAAGCAGCAAAGACTGTGGGTGAGAGAGTGAGTCCTCTGGTTGAGTGAGGTGGGCCAGTTGCCAGAGAAAGGTATAAGGATGGGGTTTGGTTGCTTGGGGACTGGATGACCTCCAGTTAAACCCTACAGTCTGGACTTGATTTTTCTCTTTGGTGCTTGGCTGGTGGGCTGACAGCCCCAAGAATCAAGAGGTGGCATGATCAGGCTATGGGCACTGGGGTGTCTTACAGAATGAGTGGGCCAGAGAGGCAAGGAAGGAAAATAAAGCTGGAGTGGGGGCTGGGGAGGCAGGTGTAGAGACCCCTGTGGGCTTCTCTGGGGTGCTGTGGGAGTGGCTGGCTGTGGGCAGGGCCACTGTCAGCAGGGGTCTGCCCGGAGGTACTACTTCCGCCTGTGTGCAAGCCAGCTCCCAGATGCGCATGCGCTCTAAGAGATTCTAGCCTGGCGATTACAGGAGGCGCCTCACTGCAAGCATCTCACTTTGGTCGAAGGTTTCCCTATTCAGAAAGTGTGCTGGAGGAGAAAAGCTGCTGGGCTTGTGTCTGGCCTGCATCCTGCAGGAATCAGGGCTGTTGACAACAGCATGTCTTCTATATAAAATCAACACAGAGCTAAGGGAATTATTTAAAAATGCTAGAATTCTGTGTTTTAGGGACGCCTCTGTAGAGATGAAATACAAATCATTGTTTGCTTTATTTTATGTTTTTTCTTTAATGTTATTTTATAGTTTACACATACACATATATATATGTATAATTTCATGCTGCTGCTGCTGCTGCTGCTAAGTCACTTCAGTCGTGTCCGACTCTTGTGTGACCCCATAGACGGAAGCCTACCAGGCTCCCCCTTCCCTGGGATTCTCCAGGCAATGTATATGATAAGTATATGATAGTATCATATACTTTCATGAGTGTTGTGGATTTTTTCTTTTCCCTTTAATTTGGCTACCTTCTTCACTTCTTTTTTCCCACATATTACCACTCTCTTTTCCCCAGGTAATGCATGCTAATAACTTTGTACGCACCCTTCCATGTGTTTCTCCATGCACATATATTCACATATACATTGATACAGAGATACACATATATATAAACATATATATAAGCCCATAAACATATATACAGATATATTTTCTCACTTTAAAAAAAATGGGATCATATTTGATACATTTTTCTATGCATTATGTTTTTCTCACTCATCGATACTTCATGGCAAACCTAAGACTCTTATTACAATTTAAATTTATTCATTTTTTAAATGTTATTTATTCACTTATTTATTTTTGCCACTGCTGGATCTTCATTGCTGCTCTCAGGTTTTCTCTAGTTGCATCCAATGGGGGCTACTCTCCAGGTGTGCTGCGTGGGCTTCTCATTGTGAATGCTTTTCTTGTTGCAGAGCACGGGCTCTAGAGCAAGTGGGCTTCAACTGTTGTGGCCCATGGGCTTAGTGGCCCTGCAACAAGTGTAATTTTCTGGGAGCAGGGATCAAACCCATGTCCCTTGCACCAACAGGTGGATTCCCAACTACTGGACCACCAAGGAAGCCCCCAGTTTATTTTTGCTGTTGTTGTTGTTCAGTCACTCAGTGGTGTCTGACTCTTTACGACCTCATGGTGTGCAGCACGCCAGGCTTCCCTGTCCTTCACCATCTCCGGAGCTTGCTCAAACTCATGTCCATTGAGTCGGTGATGTCATCCAACCATCTCATCCTCTGTCGTCCCCTTCTCCTCCTGTCTTCAAATCTTTCCCAGCATCAGGGTCTTTTCTAATGAGTCGGCTCTTTGCATCAGGTGGCCAAAGTGTTAGAACTTCAGCTTCAACATCATTCCTTCTAATGAATATTCAGGGTTGATTTCCTTTAGAGTTGACTAGTTTGATTCCTTGCAGTCCAAGGGACTCTTTATTCTTTAAATAGTTGCAAAATATTCCTGGTATGTATGGACCATGATTTATTCATTCTTTCCTTTATCAGTTAATACTCACTTCAAGTTTTTGCCGTCATAAACGATACTGCAGTACAATTCCTGAATACAGATCCTTACGGAGTACATCTTTAATAGATGTTGCTAGAATGTGTTTCAAAAGGTGTAATCATTCACATTTCCATAGCAGTTCATAAGTGTGTTCCTTTCATCATATCCTCCCTGGCACTAGGTATTAGTGTTTTCAATAATACAAGCAGTAGTTATTATTCAGTTCAGTTCAGTCGCTCAGTTGTGTCCAACTCGTTGCGACCCCGTGAACCACAGCACCCCAGACCTCCCTGTCCATCACCAACTCCCGGAGTTTACCCAAACTCGTGTCCATTGAGTCGGTGATGCCATCCAACCATCTCATCCTCTGCTGTCCCCTTCTCCTGCTGCTTTCAATCTTTCCCAACATCAGGGTCTTTTCAAATGAGTCAGCTCTTCGCAACCAGTGGCCAAAATATTGGAGTTTCAGCTTCAACATCAGTCCTTCCAATGAACACCCAGGACTGATATCCTTTAGGATGGGCTGGTTGGATCTCCTTGCAGTCCAAGGGACTCTCAAGAGTCTTCTCCAACACCACAGTCCAAAAGCATCAGTTCAGTTCAGTCGCTCAGTCGTGTCCAACTCTTTGCGACCCCATGAATCACAGCACTCCAGGCCTCCCTGTCCATCACCAACTCCCGGAGTTCACTCAAACTCATGTCCATCGAGTTGGTGATGCCATCCAGCCATCTCATTCTCTGTCGTCCCCGTCTCCTCCCACCCCCAATCCCTCCCAGCATCAGGCTCTTTTCCAGTGAGTCAACTCTTCGCATGAGGTGGCCAAAGTATTGGAGTTTCAGCTTTAGCATCAGTCCTTCCAATGAACACCCAGGTTGATCTCCTCTAGAATGGACTGGTTGGATCTCCTTGCAGTCCAAGGGACTCTCAAGAGTCTTCTCCAGCACCACAGTTCAAAAGCATCAATTCTTCAGCGTAGTAATTATTATTATTTAATTTGTACTTCTCTTATTCCTGGTGACTTTCAGCGTCTTTTATCTTCACCAGTGACTTGGGCGTGCACTTCTGTGAATCACCTCTTGTTGTCCTTGGGTCATTTTTCTCTTGGCTTGCTGACCCCCTCTAATCCATCTGACCTCATTCAGAGAGAGGCAGTTTCTTCTCCCACTCCCCACCACCACCATTTAATAAATGTACATCTTATTCTTAAGTCATGTGAAAATTCTGTATTTTTCTGCTTTGCTTTCTTGAAGGTATTTTGACTTAGGCATTTTCAGGCTCCTAGACACCTGATAAACTCAGTGTCACTTCATTTTGGCCACAGATGACCAGCCCTTAATGGTGTACAGGGTATGAGGGTGAAACCAGAGGGATTTGCCATTACTCTTTGCTGATGGTGCAGATGGTTAAGAATCTTCCTGTAATGCAGACCTAGGTTTGATCCCTGGTTTGGGATGATCCCCTGGAGAAGGGAACGGCTTACCCACTCCCGTATTCTTGCCTGGAGAATTCTGTGGACCGAGGAGCCTGGTGGGCTATAGTCCTGGGTTGGACATGACTGAGCAACTAACACTTTCACTTTTCACTTTCAGTGATGTAGACACCATACCTAATTTAAGTGATTTATTTTTGCATTAAAAACTACCCCCAAACTTAGTGACTTCAAACTGTGATTCGTTATCTTGCATGATTCTGTGTGTTGACTAGGCTTTGTTGGGTGGATCTTTGGCTGACATCATTCAGCCAAAGTCGTTCACTTGACTACATTCATCTAATGGCTGAGTTGGGTTGAGAGGTCTAGAAAAAGCTTTAGTCACATATTTAGCACCCCCGCATGCCTCCACATGGCTCTTCTCTCTGAGTGGACCTTTTCCACGGAGTTGTATGTGCTGTGCTTAGTCTCTCAGTCATGTCCAACTCTTTGGGACTCCATGGACTGTAGCCTGCCAGGTTCCTCTGTCCATGGGCTTCTCCAGGCAAGAATACTGGAATGGTTGCCATGCCCTCCTCCAGAGGATCTTCTCACCCTGGGATCGAACCCAGGTCTGCCACATTGCAGGCAGATTCTTTACCATCTGATCCACCAGGGAAGCCCAAGAATACTGGAGTGGGGTAGCCTAGTCCTTCTCCAGGGGAACTTCCCAACCCAGGGATCGAACAGGGATCTTTTGCATTGTAGGCAGATTCTTTACCAGCTGAGCTACCAGGGAAGCCCTAACTTAGGTGGTCTAACTAAGTTGTTAACTTAGTTGTCTAAGATTTTTTACAGATGGTAGCTGGCTTCCCATAGAAAGGAGACAGAAGCCACAAGTCCACTTAAAGGTTGGGACTCAGAACTCTCAGAAAGCTACTTCCACCACATTGTATTGGTCAAAAAAAGCCAAAGGGTCAGCTCAACCTCAAGAAGAGAAAATAGATTCCAGTCTTTAGTGTGAGAAGTGGTGTGAGCTTACAGAAATGAGAGCTATGGCCATATTTAGAGACCATCTACTGTCTTCCCTCACTGTATCTTGTCTACTCACCAGCAATAGTTGTCAGGATTTTTAATATTTGCTAGTTTGCTAGGTGTAAAATGACCCAACCAAATAAACTTAAACAGTCAGGCACACTTGGGTTTGCATCCCAGCTCAGCCACTTTGTAGCTACGACCTTGAATAAGTTATCCAGCTCCTCATCTAAAGGTTTGGCAAGGATTAGAAACAATATTTATGCAAAGCACATAGCCATGTGTCTGGAATGTAAGAGGTACTCAATGAGCGTAGCCCTTCCACTTCTTTCTCTCCACCTTCACTTCCAAGAATTATATGATCCAACACTGGAAGTGCATCGTCCACCTCTGGACTGGGATTTCACAGCTGTTCAGCAGCTGCATAGAAACACAATTAAGGAGGACAGGAAGGAATAAAGCTGCCGCAACCCATTAAAATTCTGCCTCTGGTTGCCTCACAGTATTCACATTGTGATGAGAGATCTTCTTGGGTGTTTTAGAGAGGATGACAGCATTGCCCCACCCACACCCCACGCCCCTGCAGCTGGCTACATCCACAGTCTGCAGCCCCTCAGATGACCCTGGTGTGTTTGAAAAGGATAATGTCAAGGTTACGCCAGTCCTTCCAGTCTGAATCCCTCCAGTATTACCACAGCAGACAAGTAAGTCTTTAAGCATCCAGGGCGAGCTGGAGGAGGAAGGAGACCCCCAAGGTGAGGTGAGGATGATCCCTTCTAGCTTGTTCCTCCAGCCCTCCCTCCAGGACACTGTCAGGCGCCAAACTGGGTACCTCTTGTTTTGCTTGAATTAAAGATAAGACAAGTTGTGTCAATCTCAGATTCCTCTTTAATCACAACCTGCCCCCCCCTTCTGCCACCCCCCAGAAAAAGAGACCACCCAAGCATGGTAAAGGATCTGAAGGGAGCCTCTGGTTGGCCAGCTGCAGCAGCAGGTTTATTTCCTGGCATTATGTGGCTCCCCTCAGCCTTGACGGCAGGGATTTGTGCTTCCAGCCTTGGGGAGTGCTGGGGGGCTTGGGGAACTGCTCACTCGGCAGCCCCCTGGCAGACCCTTTGGTCTGAGAGCCTTCCTTCTCTGGAGATGAGAGCTCAGCATGCATTTGGGGGCTGATAATGGGATTAATGAAATGAAGTGTGTAACTGTTCCTCAAATGAAGCTGTGACTATTTTGATAGAGGCTGATTTCCAGAACCATATTCATAAAAGAGAAGGGACTTTTCCCTTTCTGTAGAAGTCCCTTAAGGGCTTTGGTCTGAACAACCTGATTCTGTTGTCCCAGAGAATAGGGATCCCTCACACTTGGGCACAGAGCATCCAGACCCCTGAATGTCACTGGGGTCAGCATATCTGAGTGTAAACTGAACCTGATGTTGGACATTCTTTTTAGCCTATCCCCAAATGCAAGCATGATGGTGATGATTGCAGCTCATGTTGAGCTGTTACCTTAGCAGGCGTTTTTTGTTCACCGCCTGGCTCCATGCCCATGACACCACCACACAGCAGGCAGGAGGGCTCAGGGGACAGTGGCTTGTCTAAAGCAACACAGGTAGTGAATGGCAGCATTTATCTTCAGCCTAAGTGCCCCGAACCCCAGGCCTTTTGCTCTTAATCTCTGGGCTACCTCATTGATTCTCAAGCTTCCTTTTGTGTCCGAATCACCTGGGGAGCTTGAAAAAGCACAGACATCTTGACAGTCCTCTAGGTTAATTGAGGCCCAGTCTCCCAATCTCAAGGCAGGGGGGTGGACACCAGAATTTTTAAAAAGCTCCTTGATCAAACCATTGTGCAGAATAAGCCACGGTCTCCGCTTTCACCCAGCCTTTCAGAATTACCGCAGGCAAGGTGTGAGTTTGCCCATCACCCGCGAGGTGAGGGTTATGCAGATGGCTGGACCATCAGGGTGTTTACTTCCAGCGTGGGAGGGACTGGTTGACTAATCGAAAATCTGCAGTTCCTTGGTTGAGAAGTCTGGGTCAGGCCTGGTTCTGTTTATGATGTGGCTGTGCCTTCAGCTGGAAACGGAACATTGAATAGCTAGAGCTGCTCTGCTTTTTCAGAGAGGAGAGGGTGCACTCTGAAAGCCAGGGAATTTAAATGGACTTTATCCCCCAGCCCACCCCACCTCCAGCGTGTTAAATCCTTTCAGACACCCCTGTGCTCCTCTTCAAATGCAGGACTCTTGGACCATAATAAATAATTACATCCTTCTATTTGGACTCCGATTCCAGATAGTAGTAATCCAAGAAAATCCAATAATGACAGTTGCATTAAGATCCTTCTTCCAGGCTAAGCAGAACATCTGTTTAGACATATTTTTAATCGGCAAATGCTTCCTGTGTTGAGTCCTCAGCAAATTAAATTTCTCACTGGACCGAGGGAAGCTGTCATTCAATAACCCATCTCTGGAAATTACACTCCAGCCTGTTTCCAGGTGCACTTAAGATTTTCCCATGCTGACTCGGCTGCACATAGGCCCTTATATCACCAGTCACAAGTATGGGTAAGCGCAGCTTCTCTGAGAAACATCGGATTCCTTAGTGTTAGTCTCTCAAACAGAATATTTTTGCCCATTCTCCAAGGGGGAGTTGGCGGCAGAGGAAAATTAAGAGACTTGTTGAAAACCATATGGGAAATGAATAACAAACTTCCACTTGCTACATCACTGCCTGTGATTACTTAAGACAGGATGATTCTCAGGATTTAAACATTAAGGACTTCAGCGCTGCCAACATTTTGGAGAAGTTTCCGCCACAGAATTGTTTGGACTATTGGTTGTTTATTTTTAGAATAACTCATCCATTCTTTAATTAATTAATTGAAAACCTAAAAGCACCCCATGCTTGCCACCAGTCAGACACTGTGCTGGGTGTGAATAGAGTGGTAACTGAGCCAGCCACAGTCCCTGCCCTGTGGAGCTTCCAGTCTACTGGGGCAACTCACATTTGAAGCTTTCCCAATGGTTCAGTGGGAAAGAATCAGCCTGAAATGCAGGAGACGTGGGTCTGATCCCTGGGTCCGGAAGATCTCCTGGAGGAGGAAAGGGCCATCACTCCACTATTCTTGCTGGGAAAATCCCATTGACAGAGCCTGGTGGGCTCCACAGGGTTGCAAAGAGTCGGACACAACTGAGCACACATATATTTGGAATCTGGATGCAATCTGTAGTCCTGGGCTGGGATAGCAAGTTAAAATATCTGTGGAGGCCAAGCAGGTAATGTCAGTGGGTGAAGTGGCTGGATGGAACCTTGTGAAGTGGGAGATAGATTCTAGCAACCAGGAAAACATGTGCCTTGACTGTGAGGAGCAGATGCTACTTAACTTCTGTGGCTTGCAGATGATAGAAGCTGGGCCACTGTTGCCACATCTTTCCATTTTTGAAGAAAAACTAGAAAATTGGGATTTATATGTGAAAGTCCTTGATTTTTAAAAGTTGGCTTCTCAAGTGAGATTTAAGAAAAAACAAAACAAAGTGTGGTCCAAAAGCATCCAGGCCAAACAAAACACATCTGTGGGTTGGGTTTATCCCAAGAGCTGCAAGTGTGTGATTCCCGATCTAGAAATTCTAGCAGTAAAACAATTATGTTCAGGCTGAAAAACGTGTTATACTCCAACTTTCTGGTTCTAGTGACTGAACTGGCATGGACCCCTTTTATAAACGGATAACTACTGGGGGAAAAAATAAAATCTTCCCCTTACCCCAAATTAAAAATACAGAGTTACACTCAAAGAAAAGAAAGGGAAATTGTCATGATCAGGAAGGAATAGCTATTTGCTTTTAATGACAGATACCTAAAGCTAAGTACACTTAGATACAGAGAGTTGATGGTATATAATTACAGTACTAA
This sequence comes from Moschus berezovskii, assembly GCF_049115385.1. Classification (NCBI taxonomy): domain Eukaryota; kingdom Metazoa; phylum Chordata; class Mammalia; order Artiodactyla; family Moschidae; genus Moschus; species Moschus berezovskii. The sequence goes on along the minus strand of NC_142471.1, from coordinate 63,569,176 downwards.
GACTGTTCTATTAGCAGAAGGATAAGCAATGGAACAGAATAGAGAATGCAGCAATAAACCCAACTGCTGTATGACCCAGAAGTTCCACTCTTCAGTATTTATTACAGAGAAATAAAAATCTTCGTGCAAATACCTGTACATTAATGTTCATAACAGCTTTCTTTGTAAGAGCTGGAAACAACTCATGTGTCCTTCAATAAGTGAATGGTTAAACAAACCGTTTCCAGTGGCCATGTATGGATGTGAGAGTTGGACTGTGAAGAAAGCTGAGTGCCGAAGAACTGATGCTTTTGAACTGTGGTGCTGGAGAAGACTCTTGAGAGTCCCTTGGACTGCAAGGAGATCCAACCAGTCCATTCTAAAGGAGATCAGTCCTGGGTGTTCATTGGAAGGACTGATGCTAAAGCTGAAACTCCAATACTTTGGCCACCTCACGCAAAGAGTTGACTCATTGGAAAAGACTCTGATGCTGGGAGGGATTGGGGGCAGAAGGAGAAGGGGACGACAGAGGATGAGCTGGCTGGATGGCATCACCGACTCGATGGACATGAGTCTGAGTGAACTCTGGGAGTTGGTGATGGACAGGGAGGCCTGGCATGCTGTGATTCATGGGGTCGCAAAGAGTCGGACATGACTGAGCAACTGAACTGAACTGAAACAAACTGTGGTGCATACATACCATGAAGTACGACTCAGCAATAAAAAGGAACTATTGATACATGCAACAACTTGAATGCATCTCTAGGGAATGGCACTGAGTGAGAAAAGCCAACTCCCAAAGGTTGTACACTGTAGGATTCCATTTAAATAATATTCTTCAAATGAAAACATTTTTGAAATGAAGAACTGATTAGTGGTTGAGAGTTTAGGAATGGGTTGGGAGGGAGTGGGAAGGAAGTTGGATGTGATTGTAAAATGGCAACATGAGAGATCCTTTTGGTGATGGCACTATTTAGTATCATGAATGTGATGGTGGATACACAAACCTGTACACATAATAAATTGTGTAGAACTGTACACACACACACGAGTGTATATAATGCTGGGGAAATCTGAATGAGATCCCCTGAGTAGATGTCAATATCCCAGTTGTGATGTTGTACTATAGTTTTATAAAATGTTGGGGGAAACTATCAAGGGTACACAAAATCTGTATTATTTCTTGCAACTGCATATGGATCTATAATTATTTCCAAAAAATTTTCAATTTACAAAAATTATTTTTTCTTCCTGGTAAAGAACCTCCTGGCAATGCAGGCGACGTAAGAGATGTGGGCTTGATCCCTGGGTCAGGAAGATTCCCTGGAGGAGGGCATGGCAACCCATTCCAGTATTCTTGCCTGGAGAATCCCATGGACAGAGGAACCTGGTGGGCTACAGTCCATAGGGTAACAAAGAATTGGACATGACTGAAGTGACTTAGCACACGTTTCATATACAACAAAAAAAAATTTGAACCTCAATAGTATGACCATTGCAAAGCCTGTTTTATTGTTTGTGGTGGGAAATGTATTGCTCACAGAAAACACTTATTGAATGACTCATTTAAAGCAAAAAACATAATTACACAAAAAGACTGAAAGTAAGTGATGAAGGAAAACTATACGAGGCAAACACTAATCAAAATAAAACTAACATAGCAATATTAATATCAGTCAAAATAATCTTTATTATGGATGAACATGATTATAGATAAAGAGGGTATTTATTGATAAAAGATACAGTTTAGCTGGAACATTTAACAATCCTTAACTTGTATTACTTAACCAACATAGCCTTGAAAAATATAAAGCAAAGATTGAAAATAAAGGTGACATTCACAATCTTAGTTCTCAAGGTTGTTTAAAGCACTTTTCTTGATAGCAGATATACCAAGAGGCCAAAAGTATTTGTAAGAAGAATATTTGAACAACATATGTAGCACCCTTCAACCATCAGTTTTGGAACTTGATGCACTTTATTTCAAGGATATATGAAACATTTATAAAAAGCAATCACGTTGTTGTTCAGTCATTCAGGCACGTCCGACTCTTTGCAACCCCATGGACTGCAGCACGCCAGGCTTCCCTGTCCATCACCAACTCCCAGAGCTTGCTCAAACTCTTGTCCATTGAGTCAGTGATGCCATCCAACTATCTCATTCTCTGTCATCCCTTCCCCTTCTACTCCTGCCCTCAGTCTTTCCCAGCATCAGTCTTTTCCAATGAGTCAGTTCTTTGCATCAGGTGGCCAAAGTATTGGATCTTCAGCTTCAGCATCAGTCCTTCAAATGAATATTTAGGATTCATTTCCTTTAGGATTGACTGGTTTGAACTCCTTGCAGTCCAAGAAACCCTCAAGAGTTTTCTTCAACACCACAGTTCAAAAGCATTTGGCATTCAGCCTTCTTTATGGTTCAGCTCTCACATTCATACATGACTACTGGAAAAACCATAGCTTTGACTATATGGACCTTTGTCGGTAAAGTAATGTCTCTACTTTTTAATACGCTGTCTAGGTTTATCATTGGAGAAGGAAATGGCAACCCACTCCAGTGTTCTTGCCTGGAGAATCCCAGGGACGGGGAAGCCTGGTAGGCTGCCGTCTATGGGGTCACACAGAGTCAGACACGACTGAAGTGACTGAGCAGAGCAGGTTTATCATAGCTTTTCTTCCAAGGAGCAAGCGTCTTTTAATTTCATGGCTGCAGTCACCATCTGCAGTGATTTTGGAGCCCAAGAAAATAAAGTCTGTCACTGTTTCCATAAAGCAAGGCTCAAGACACCAAGGAATTGATACCTTGAAGCACAGGCCAGCATCCATGGCCAGAAGGCCAAATCCAGCCTGCCATCTGTTTTTGGAAATATAGCATTATTGGAACACAGCCATACCCACTCATTTACATAGTGTCTCTGACTGATTTCACACTACAGTGGCAGAGTTAGGTAGTTGCAACAGAGAATATATTAACCTCAAAATGTAAAAATATTTACTATATGGCTTTTTACAGAAAAAGTTTACTGACCCCTGCTTTGGAGAATAAGTCCTTGGAACACAAAGCGATGTTGGAGATCAATAACACACTCACACACACAAAGACAAATATTTTAGATGTTAAAAATCACACCTCTAAATAATTCAAGAACCAAAGAAGAAAATCCAAATGGAACTTACAGAATGTATCAAGGTCTAACATTGAAATGTACTTGTCAGACTTCCCTGGCGGTCCAGTGGTTGAGACTTTACCCTCCAATATAGGGGATACAGGTTTGATCCCTGGTCAGGGGGTTAAGATACCACATACCTCTTGGCCAAAAACCCAAAACATAAAACAGAAGCAATATTGTAACAAATTCAATGAAAAAAATTTTTTAAAGAAGTGTACATGTCAAAAGACGGGATGTAGTTAAAAAGGAACTCAGAGAAATTTCAGTGTTAAAATGGTAATATTAGAATATAAGAACAATTGAAAATTAATGTGCCAAACATTTAACTCAAGAAGCTGGAAAAGCATGGCCAATTGATTTTTTATAGGTTGCCAAGACAATCCCATGGAGGGAAAACTAGTCTTTTCATCAAATGGTGCTAGTACAACCAGATATTGGACACAAAAGAATGAAATTAGACCCCTACCTCACACTATATACAAAAATTAATTTAAAACGTTTGAAGATCTAAATACAAGAGATAAAACTATAGAACTCTAAAAGAAAATATAGATGTGAATTGTGATGAGGTTGGATTATGCTGCACCTTGTAATATTGTGACCTCAATGTCTCGTGGCTCCAGACTACTGCAATAAAGTGAGTTACACACATTTTTTTGGTTTCCTGCTGCATATAAAAGTTATATCTATACTATACTGTAGTCTGTTAAGTTTGCAGAAGCATTACATCTGAAAAAAATTTTTACATGATTTAAAAATACTGCTAAAAAATGCTAACCATCATCTGACAACTCAGGGTTACCACAAATCTTCCATTTGTAAAAATCACTCAATAAAGTGAAGCACAATTAAACAAGGTATATTTGTAATTTATTATGTATGACACAAAAAGTGACAAAATAAAAAAATGAATAAATTGGACTGCATCAAAGTTAAAAACTTCTGTGCTTCAAAGGATACTATCATAAAAATGAGAAGACAACCTACAGAATAGGAAAAAATATTCAAATTTATCTGATAAGGATATGGTCTCCAGAGTATACAAAGAGTAACTATAATGCAACAATAAAAAGACAACCCAGTTGAGAAATGGACAAAGGATTTGAATAGACATTTCTCCAAAGAAGATATGTTGTTGTTGTTTAGTTGTTAAGTCATGTCTGACTTTTTTGACCCCATGGACTGTAGCCTGCCAGGCTCCTCTGTCCATGGGATTTCCCAGGCAAGAGTATTAAAGTGGGTTACCGTTTCCTCTTCCAGGGGATCTTCCCGACTTAGGGATTGAACACGAGTCCCCTGCAGTAGGAAGCAGATTCTTTACCACTGAGCCACCAGGGAAGCCCTCAGAGAAGATATACAAATAACTAATAAGCACACAAAGATATATTCAACATCATTAGTCATTCAGTTCAGTTTAGTTCGTGTCCGACTCTTTGCGACCCCATGAATCATAGCACGCCAGGCCTCCCTGTCCATCACCAACTCCCGGAGTTCTCTCAAACTCACATCCATCACGTCGGTGATGCCATCCAGCTATCTCATTCTCTGTCGTCCCCTTCTCCTCCTGCCCCCAATCCCTCCCAGCATCAGAGTCTTTTCCAGTGAGTCAACTCTTTGCGTGAGGTGGCCAAAGTATTGGAGTTTCAGCTTTAGCATCAGTCCTTCCAATGAACACCCAGGACTGATCTCCTTTAGAATGGACTGGTTGGATCTCCTTGCAGTCCAAGGGACTCTCAAGAGTCTTCTCAAGCGCCACAGTTCTAAAGCATCAATTCTTCGGCACTCAGCTTTCTTTACAGTCCAATTCTCACATCCATACATGACCACTGGAAAAACCATAGCCTTGACTAGATGGACCTTTGTTGGCAAAGTAATGTCTATGCTTTTTAACATGCTTTCTAGGTTGGTCATAACTTTCCTTCCAAGGAATAAGCGTCTTTTAATTTCATGGCTGCAATCAGCATCTGCAGTGATTTTGGAACCCCCCAAAATAAAGTCTGACACTGTTTTCACTGTTTCCCCATCTATTTCCCATGAAGTGATGGGACCAGATGCCATGATCTTTGATTTCTGAATGTTGGAGAAATGTAAATCAGAACCACAGTGATATGCCACTGCATGGCCTTAGGATAGGTATTATAAAAAAGATTGAAGTTAACAAAGATATGGAGATATTGGAACCCTGATACTTTACTGGTGTGAATATAAATAGTGCAGCTCCTTTGGAAAACATTCTGATAGTTCTCTAAAATGTTAAACATAGAGTTATTATTGTGCATTGGGATGCTTCCACTCTTTGGCATATACCCAAAAGAACTGAAAAATATATGTCCACACCAAAATGTGTACATTAGTGTTCAGACCAGCATTATTCTTAATAGCCAAAAAAATGGAAACGACCCAAATATCCACCAACTAAAGGACAGGTAAACAAAACGTGGTATACCTACACAGCAGATTATTATTTAGCCATAAAATGTAGTGAAGTACTAACACAAGCTATAACATGAATGAATCTTGAAAACACGCTAAGTGAAAAAGGTTAGACACAAAAGGCCACATATTGCATGATTCCATTTATATGAAATGTCTAGAATAGGCAAATCCATAGAAACAGAAAGTAGATTACCGGTTGCCAAGGGTTGGAGGGATTGACTGATAATGGATACAGGGTTTCTTTTGGTGGTGATGAAAATGTGGAATTCTATAGAGGTGATGGTTGCACAAGTTTGTGAATATACTTTGTTTGTGAATATATAAGTAAATTGTACACTTTAAAGTGGTGGCTATTATGATGTTTGAACTGTATCTCAGTTTTTTTTTTAAAAGAGAAAAGAAGCTAGAAAGGAAACATCAGAATAAACTAAGGATGAAAATAGAAGGATGTAAATTAAATAAAATTAATGAAATAATGAAAATGAAAAGAATAAACAAAACCAAATCTAATTTTTAGGGGAAAAAATATAAAAACGAAAGAGAAAATGCCCCAAAGTGAGCTTAGTGAGTATAAGCAAGTAGACTGAAAACAAAACCTTGAACTGTCTGAATGATGAAAGAAACAAATGTGGATTCAGTTATTCAGTTGCCTCAAGGTTAAGCGATTCTACCCACCCATCTATCTCTACTGTTCCTAGGGATCATAACTTGAACTCAGAGCCTTAAATAGACTCCCCGTTTCTTTCCCATATTCTTCCCTCAAAGGTCCAGATGTACAGAGAGATCCAGAAGAGCTGGGGGATTCTATGGGGCTCTGCATTTTCCAGGGGTTTATCTTGCCAAAAGTTTATTTTCCCAGCATCACAGACTGGTTCACTTTATTTGTCACACTGGCCAAATTATTTCCAATATTTGCAGCATTGACAATATTTGGTCAAGACAGGGGGCCAATGCAGCTTGTTCTCCCCAATGTCTGTGGTTCTGAGAAAAGAGTACATCCCTAACTTGGCTCCACTTTAAAGGGCTGTGAGTTGTCCTAGTCGCTTAATTCTGTGGCTCACAGGCCGCCCTTGAGTCCCATGGGGCTTCTTTCAAGACCTCCTACAAGCCAGACCCACTTCCATCCTAGGCCTGGGATACTTACTACACTTTAAAAAAAAAAAAATTTTTTTTTTCTTTATTTTTGGCTGTGCTAGGTCTTCACTGCTGTGTGGGCTTTTCTCAGGCTTTCCTTTAGTTGTGGCAAGTGGGGTCTACCCTTCATTGCAGTGCACAGGCTTCTCATTGCAATGGCTTCTCTCCTTTTGTGGAGCATGCACTCTAGGGCATGTGGGCTTCAGAGGTTGCAGCACATGGGCTCAGTAGTTTGCAGCTCTGCAGCTCTGGAGCCCAGGTTCAACAGGCACATGGGTTTACTTGCTCCAAGGCACATGGCATCCTCCTGGATCAGGGATCGAACCAGTCTGTGTCTCCTGCACTGGCAGGTGAACTCTTTACCACTGAGCCCCAGGGAAGCCCTACGCTTTCTCTTGCTCCACTCAGGTTTAAAACCCTGAACAGATCCAATATCCCTTTTAGAATACATGTTCTGAATTTCTCCTTTTGTGGATTCATGGGTGATATAATCTTCATTATATGCCCAGGAGGAATTAAAAGCAAAGTAAATGGCAGCCCAACTCTCTTGCAGATGAAAAGGAGAACGCCCTGCTTCCACAGAGCCCTGGGACCTTGCATGCTGGAGCTGAGACCTTCTCTCCCCGGGTCCGAAGAGCCACAACCTCAAGGACAGAGAGGATATGGCCGGGAGGGGTCATTCCGTACATCATTGGTGGGAACTTCACTGGTCAGTAGCTCCAGATGAGGCTTGCTTGGGGCTGGGGGCTTTGTCTTCCCTGGTGGGCAAAGTCCTCCCTGCAAGGACTCAGGTGGGATGGAACAGATGCTGGAGTCATAGCAGTCCCCGTTCTTCAAGCTTCATCATAACCACAGGGTCTAATGCCCTTAGCCTGGGGAAACTAGTCTCATTTGGGGCTGTGTCCTCTGAGGCGGTCACCTGGTCCCTGAGGCATTATCCCAGAGCCTCCAATAAGATGTCACTCTGCCCCTCAAGGAGTCCCCAGTTCTAATAAGAGAGAGAAAGAGATGTGTGTTCTTAAAGAACTAAAATGTAGGAACTGTCATCAGCTACTAACTTTTGTTCCTTGGTATCTTTTTTGTTTGTTTTCTTTTTTTGACCTTGCCATGTGGCTTCAGGGATCAAACCCTTATCCAGTGCCATGAACACCCAGAGTCTTAACCATTGGGCTGCCAGGGAAGTTCCTGTTTCTTGGCATCTTAACCATGTTCTTTCAGATCTAGTGTGCTTATCTTGCCAAAGATTTATATAACTTTCATCAAAAATTAACTACTTTTATAGAGAAAACTTTCTTTACAAAGAGATTTTTTATTCTATAATTAGGATTGCTGTTTTGGTGAATCATTGTTCCATAAACATTTGTAACTTAAAAGTGTCAAGATGGCTCCCCCGAAATGGACAGCTAAGTTACTCTTTATTCTGTATATATGTTTTAGGGGGCCAACGAAATGACACCACACCCCCATCTTCTAGATCATCATGGGAACCTCCTAGAGGTTTGTTGGTTTTCTGCAACAAAGTCATTCCAGAATTCAGATCACATCTGTAACCTTCCTGTGTACTTCCCAAACAACTCTTTTTTTCTAGATCCTTCTCATTCCTTCTACCAAAATCAAAGTACAGTTGTCTTATTTATTTCAGACTGATAGATTTTGAAAAGAATACTTATTGACTGGATGAAACTATCAGCCTAGAGTTTGCAACTACTTTATTCTTGCTCCCAATTTACTTGTTTTATTTTCAATAAATAAAACAATTTATTTATTTTCAATAAATTTATTTTTGAAATAAATAATAAATTTAAATTTATTTTCAATAAATAAATAATTTCAAGGAAATGTGAAGAAAAGTTCGTAGGAAGTATGAAATTCATCTGTTCTCAAAGGCCTTATTGAACATTAGACTCAAGGATCCCCAGCAAACACTGAACCCTGATGCAAAAACATCTTGAGTGTACCTGCAAATAGAATTTTTAGAGCATATACTTTCCTATAGATAGAAAGTAAAATGAAAGGGTGGAATGCAGTGCTGGTGAGTTACTTGAAAGGCCAAAACTTTCCAAATTGAATAACCTAAGGAACATTTTTTTAAAGTTTAGGAAAGTACTTTCAATACAAAGGAAAAGTTGGGAGGCTGGGGACATTTGAAAATCTATTTTTACCCTCTCTTCCAATTCAAACTCCTACTCTCTAAATTTTGGTTATTTGGGAAAGTTATATTGTATTCTTAGCCAGGGAAATCCTTAGTTCTAGTTCATTTTAATTCAGGGTCACTGAAACAAGTTTTTTTTTTTTTTTTTATCATTGGAACAAGCTTTGTTAATGAACCAGCATACTCTAGAACATCTAAAGAAGCTATGGACCCACGAGTGAATTGATGAGCACCTGTCCTGTCATTTCAGGAAGCCAGAGGGCCATTTTTAAGCAGGCCATGAGACACTGGGAGAAGCACACCTGTGTGACCTTCATAGAGAGGACAGATGAAGAAAGCTTCATTGTGTTCAGTTACAGAACGTGTGGGTAAGTGAAAGTGTGTTCACCTCAATGGAGATTGAGGCAGACAAGTCAGATTGCCCAGGAGCCTTGAATTTTTTCTCTAAAACAATATGTGTTCTAATATGCTGGAATATATAGGAGTCCAGAATTTGTCAGAAACTCTTCTTGCCCTCAACGAACTCAGTCCAGGGACAAAGTAGGTAGGTCAAGAGGAAGACTCCAGAATGACAAGGTGTCTGTATTTCCTGTCATGGGAGTAAGCTGAAGAAATTGGGAATGTTTCATACAGAGAAGTGATTCTGAACCAACTTGGGGCCAGTGATCCCACTGAGCATCTGATGGAGCTTTGGGCTCCCTCATGATGGATGTACATTTATGCAAAATTCTGCATGTAATTTTGTGAGCTACATGGGCTTACAGGCTTCCTCCAGAAAACATAATACATAATAAGATGATTGGATTATAGCTAAACTTATCTGTTATGCCAATAAATATAACTGTGGTGTATTTTCCTGAAAGGAAAACGTTCTCATATTAGTTCAAAATCTTAAACCCAACTAACTACATGCTATGTATGTGAGAGGACTACTGAAGAAAATGATCCAGAAAGGTTTAAAAGTAAAAGGTAAGAAGGCATACAGGCAAATACTAACAAAAAGAAAGCTGCGATCACAATTCTAGTTGTAGACAACACTTTTTTGTTGTTTCTTCAATTCATTTTTAAAGTCAGAAAGTGCTAAAAAAAAAAGCAAGACACTTTATAATGAGAAAGAGTACAAGCTACAGTGAGAATATAACAGTCATAAATCTTTATGCACAAAATAGCATAGCATTACAAGTCATAAAACAAGCCCCAAGGGTTTCAAGGGGAAATCAACAGAAACACCAACGGCAGAAGACTTTATTTCATTGCTGTCAACCCAAGTAGATCAATGTCAAGTTAACCAAAAAATAAGTAGAGATTTGTAGAGGACTGGAAAAATGTAATTAATAGAGTTGAGCCTGTGGGTCTACCAGATTCTATAACCTGTAACACATTTTAAAAATGCCTCTTAAGCATTTATAGACATGGTTCATTTATTAAGTATTACAAACACCTCAATGTATTCTAAAAGTCCAAAATAAAATTAAAATATTCTCTGATTGTAAAGCAATGAAACTGGACATAATAACAACAACAAAAAGAGAATAAATACTCCTGCATTACCTGTTAAAACCTCCCCTCCCCCCCCCTTTTTTAATAACTCCTAGATTTTAAAGAAATCAGGATTAAAATTACAAGACATCTAGATAGCAAAAGCCCCATGGTTCAAAATGGAAGAGATCTGGGTAAAGCCATGTCCAGAAAAAATCCCATAGCCTCATATATCCACAAATCTGAGAATTAAGAATGACAGTGAAATATTCAATTTGAAGAAGTTAGCAAAACAAATGAATACATAGAACCCTCCACCACAACAAAATAAACCTCATGAGAGCAAGAAAATGGACAAGGTTACACATTATAGAACTGATAAATTGGAGAGTGACTTCTTTGAATAAACAAACAAAAAACTGTAGATACATGAATTACTTGTTAGTCTAAGACAAAAAAGTGACAGTGCAGAGACATACAAAATCAGACATGCAAAAGGGAGAAGTAACCACAGATTCAGCAGGATCATAAAAAAGAACTTTATAAACTCTAGGGAAAGAAACGTTGAAACCTGGATGATGTGATTGACTTCAAGGTAGATATAAAGGACTGGCACAGACCAGTAACTTTGAAAGAAACTGGAAAATTGATGGAAGAACTTTCTCCTCCATACCACCAAGCTAGAGTTTCAAAGATGAATTCTTTAAAAACTTCAAGAAGCAGATGATTCTGGTACTATTTAAGTTTTTTAGAGCATAGAAGAACACATTCTTCCAATTTACTTTTAATAAACTATTGTGGTGTTGCTACCTCAAAATGAAAAAGATGGCACTAAAAAAGAGAAAATTATAAACTCATCTAACTGATGAATAGCCATGCAAAATCCTAACTAAAATGTTGGCACATAGAACACAGCGGTAAAAGAATAGAAAAGGAGCCTGTCAAAAAGGTTTATCTAAGGAATACAGGACTAGTTCAACATGAAGAAATCTATCTGCATGATTCAACATATTGATGGCTCAAAGGAGAGAAGCCAAATTCATGTCTCAATAAATGCTGAAAAGGCATCTGCACATTTCAACATACCTTCATGATAGATCCTTAACACACATATATATACACATTAACATAACGCACACAAATATATATATATATATATCCCAAAAGCCCACATAATGTTTATCAATAATAATTCTAGAAGCATCTCTATTAGAATCAGGAACAAAAGATGTTTATGATCACCATAGCTATTTCACATTTTTTTTCCTGGAAATACTAGCTAATGTAATTTGACACGAGAAAGATAAACCCAATGAATATTGGCAAGAACAAGTATTGTTTGAAGTTAACGTGACATGTGGTGAAAAAACCCAGAAAATCAATAGGAAAACTATCAGAAACAAAAGGAGACTCTATTAAGGTAACTGACTACAAAATTAATCAACAGTAAATAAATTTTGCCTTAATGAAATAATTTGATAAAGTAATACTTTCATAATGGGGGAAATCACAACTTTAGTAGAAACATAGTAGATGACATATCTAAGAATAAACCATAACAAAAATGCAAAAATATGCCAGCCATACAGGAAGAAAACAACAAAATTCTACGGAAACTTTTAAAAAAGAAGTAAAAATGGAAATACATACTGTTTCCTCATATGGAAATGCCCAACATAGTAAAGATGTCAGGACTTCCTAAAATAACCTATAAATTCATGCCATTCTGATTTAAACAGCATCTTCATATATGTATTTGTGGGTGTGTATGTACATACATTTTAAGAGCTTGAACAAATGATATTAGAGTTTTTCATGTAGAAATAACAGAGCAAACAGCAGTGACAGGGACAGAGGTAGGGGAGAAGAGGTCTGATGTTCTATCCCAACATATGTGATATCAAAATGCAAATGAAGGTCTTCCCTGGTGGCTCAGTGGTAAAGAATCTGTCTCCCAATGCAGGAGACATGGGTTTGATCCATGACAAGATCCCACATGCCACAGAGCACCTAGGCCAGGGTACAACTATTGAGCCTGTGCTCTAGAGCCTGGGAGCCACAACAAGAGAAGCTACCACAATGAGAAACCCACATACCACAACTAGAGAGAAGCCCATGCAGCAACACAGACCCAGCAGAGCCAAAAATAAATAAATAAAATTATTTTAAAAATGCAAATGAAGATAGTAATTAAAACCATTTGGAACTCAAGAGAAAAATAGATATGTGGAACGAAAGAGCTTAAAATGAATATGTTTATACACTAATTTAGGTAGCATTTTAAATGAGAGAAAGATGGACTAGTCAGGGATATGTGAATATTGGGATAATTCAGTAGCTCATTTTAAAGAAAATAAAGCTACCACACTTCATATACCAAAAATAATTTTGGCCAGATCAAAGATGTAGGCATTTTAAAACATTTATTTACGTGTTTATTTTTGGCTTTGCTGGGTCTTCATTGCTGTGCAGCGTTTTCTTGAGTTGCAGCGCACAGGCTTCTCACTGCAGTGGCTTCTCTTGTTGCTGAGCACCGGCCCCAGGGCATGTAGGCTCAGTAGTCACAGCTCGCAGTCTCTAAAGCACAAGCTCAATAGTTGTGGTGCATGGGCTTAGTTGCTCCACGGCATGTGGGATCTTCCCAGACCAGGGATTGAATCCATGTCTCCTGATTCTTTACTACTGAGCCACCAGGGAAGTCCAAAGATGTAAGGATTTTTAAAAGAAAAAGAACAAATGTGAACTAGAAGGAAGCAAGATTGCATATTAATTATAATCTTGCAGTGTAGATGGCCTTTCTAAATAGCACATAAGAAAATAAAGACATTGCATTAAAATTTTAAACCTTTATATGGCTAAAACAAAAAGAAATAACAAAGGGAGAAAAACCTTTGTAATGCATTTAATAGTCAAAGATTTAACCCCCTAATTTTCAAAAGGTTCTTACAAATCAGTAATAAAAAGATGGACAACCCTCCCCCCTCCCCAACTGGGGGAAGATGTGACCTCATAGTTCACAAGAAAAAATATAAGTATCACATAAAACATGGAAAACTATCCAACTTCAGTGAAATACCACTTTTCATTTATCAAATTGGCAAAAGTAGTTTGGCAAAACCAGGGCTGGCCCAGTTGTGGGGAAATGGGCTATTTAACACTCCAGTGTTCTTGCCTGGAGAATCCCAGGGACAGGGGAGCCTAGTGGGCTTCCGTCTGTGGGGTCGCACAGAGTCAGACACGACTGAAGCAACTTAGCAGCAGCAGCAGCAACAACATTCTATTAATAGGCATATAAAAAGACACAACGTTTTGGGATTGCAATTTGATAGTATCTATCAAAATATCAAATGCACATATCCTTTTATCCATTGATTCCATTGCTCAGAATTTACCCTACCAAAAGCAAGTAAGACCCCAATGGTTTTTTTGTTTTGTATTTTGTTGTTTGTTTTGTCTCCCTCTTCCCTGAGGCCTCGGTTAAATAGAAAAAAACTGAAGAAAGTCTAAATGTGTGTTAATAAGAGACTGATCAAATAAATTTTAATACTATGTTGCTTTGAAAAAAATTAGGTTAACATTTACTGTTATGAAAATATCTATGAATTAAGGAGGGAAAAAAGGCAAGGTGAAGGACAATGTACATGATGTATTTTGTAATTAAAAATGTTATATGTGTATATACAGATGTATTACATTTTTTGGACTAGAATTCAAGAAGCTGTCAACAATAGTTATCTTTGGAACCTTAATACTGTACTTAAATCTTTTGTGACTTGGGCATGTATTTTTAAAACATTTTATAGAAGTTATCTGAGTGGTGGGATTATGGGCCATTTTAATTTACTTTTTACAGCTTTCTATATTAGGAACAATGAATATATATTTAAAAAAATAATTGTGCCCGGAAGAGAAGTCATCTCTAAGGCTCCTCTGATAATAGCAAAAAGACTCATGCTTTACAGAAACTCAGGGACTCCTTCCTTTGTCTCTTCCTTGTCATCAGAGACTCAGGGATAGAAGGGTGGGGGAAGGTATGTACTTTTTTCCTGGAGGAGAGGCTGTATCTTTCTAAGGATTCTCCAGGCCACCGAAAAGGTCAAGAGCCATTTTTGGAGGGAATTCCTGCCTTGGGAGGGAAGTTGGACAATGAGATTGTTTTCAAGCTTCATTCCCTGATCTGCTGACCTGAGTATTTCTGCAATTGTTCAGCTGTTGTTCCTATGTTGGGCGCCGAGGTGGAGGCCCACAGGCCATATCCATTGGAAAAAACTGTGACAAGTTTGGCATTGTGGCCCACGAGCTGGGCCATGTGGTTGGGTTCTGGCATGAACACACACGGCCAGACAGAGACCAGCATGTAACCATCATCAGAGAAAACATCCAGCCAGGTAAGGAGTCTGTATGGAGCCTAGAAGCCAGCGGTCAGGCAGGTAGCATCATGGGGTCCAGAGAGAGGAAAGAGAGGGGTTGCTGGGGGCAGACCGACACTCATTTGTAAGTATGGAGGCCTTTGTTACCAGCACTTTGTCCTTCATCCATGTGTGGTCCTTTCTGGAAGGTCATCTGCTAGAGCTTTCAGGTTAGAGCAGAAGCAAAATGATTCCATATTGTAAAGGACAGTGAAATCCAACTCCATTCCATAACAGGAACAGAATCGACCAGAACACTGTTGCAACATCAAAGTTACTCATCCAAAAAAAGAGTTCTCCCAGTTGCTTTACGAAGACTCATTTTTGCTGATGTAGGCAACACATATTTTTGAAACTGAAATATAATTAGGACACAAGTACATGAAAAACAGTATTTCTGCCTATCCTAAGGCAGATAAAGTGTCTAGATTTCTTAAAAATACCTCCCCATGTTAAACAGTTTTATACAGAAATTCATATTGAACGTGAAAGTCACTGATTGAATAATATATTTGCCTTAAAAATGCTTTCAAGAGTCTGAATAGTGAATTTGAGATTGAACTTAAATATTGGATTTCTTTTCTTTGTTCCTTCAATAACAAGACTAGAGATTTACAGGCAATTTTTTTTTTTTCTTCATAACTAACCTATTAACTTTAAGAGTTTTGAGAGGCATTTTGGGAGGGGTGTTGGGTGGTGGGGTTGAGACCACACAGGGCTGTTCGAAGTTTCAAATTTCTAATCTGTCAAAAACAACAAGAAGAACCACCACCAAGCCTGTCATTCGACTAACAGAGCTCTCGGAAGTTGCTATGGGCCCTCCTTCTCCCCTCCTCTGCCTCCTTTCAGGTGCCTGCCTTGGTTTTCAAAGACGTTAACAGAGTGTTGTGTCACAGGTCAGGAGTATAATTTCTTAAAAATGGAAGCTGGGGAAGTGAGCTCTCTGGGAGAGATGTACGACTTCGACAGCATCATGCACTACGCCCGGAACACCTTCTCAAGGTCGGAATCTATGGTTACGCCTCATCTGTGTCGTACTGTGCCTGCCGCAGGCGGGGGTCGGATTCCAGGAGGTCTGCGGAGAGCAGGTCTCTGCATGTTCCTAGCACAGTTGGCATGTCTGTCCTTGAAATACGGTGGCCTCTGGGCTGCAGTGAAATATAATCTAATCAGGTTCCTGCTAATAAGATTGAATCCCATTGTGAAGCTGGTGTTTCATCATGCCCTCATGTCACAAGCAGCAAACTGGAAAAGGGAAATTATTGAGGGGTTGGCTGGAATCATAATTTAGAGGCTCTGTGTAAAATTTCCAGCGGGTGGGGCCCTCTTCTAAAGTACATCCAACCAGGTCTAGAAGAGGTGTAGTTTATTGGAAGCTAGACCGCATCAGAGTTGGGAGGGTGGTAAATCAGGGGTTCATTTTAGAAGAAAGTAGGGCTCCAGCCAGTTGGGGGGCTCACAGGTAGCGGAGATTGGAATGAGAACAAAAATCCAGGTCTCCTGCCTGCTGGCCACACATGATAGTAGCTGGTGTCCTCAAGTCTGGGCAGGCCAGTTATTTATGGCTGGCCTCAGCAGGATCGGTTTTGATGAGCTCATGCTGTGCTAGACCCAGTGTTAAGTATTTTGCATATTACCCTTGCTTCTATATTACCGTATTGCTGCTGCTGCTGCTGCTAAGTCACTTCAGTCGTGTCCGACTCTGTGTGACCCCATAGACGGAAGCCCACCAGGCTCTCCCGTCCCTGGGATTCTCCAGGCAAGAACACTGGAGTGGGTTGCCATTTCCTTCTCCAATGTGTGAAAGTGAAAAGTGAAAGTGAAGTCGCTCAGTCGTGTCCGACCCTTAGCGACCCCATGGACTGCAGCCTACCAGGCTCCTCTGTCCATGGGATTTTCTAGGCAAGAGTACTGGAGTGGCTTGCCATTGCCTTCTCCGATATTACTGTATTACCCTACCCTTATCATGTAAGTGTTTTGTATAGAGAAGTGTTTCACTGCTCGTCCCAGTTTTGTAGATCTTTCCACTCGAGTTATTTTTCTCTCTTGGCATTTTTTCTCCCTTAGTTTCGCCTGAAATCAGCTTTTTATTTATTTACTTAATCATTAAATAAGATTTAAGGTGGTTCCCAATATATACAAGAAAAAAAAATTAGGTGAGGAGACTTGGAGATGTGAAGAGGGAAAAAATAAGGGTATATAGCTAAGTTGAAATGGCAACCCACTCCAGTGTTCTTGCCTGGAGAATCCCAGGGATGGGGGAGCCTGGTGGGCTTCCGTCTATGGGGTCACACAGAGTCGGACACGACTGAAGTGACTTAGCAGCAGCAGCAGCAGCAGCAGCTAAGTTGAAGCTTGGAATCCGTTTGGTATTCAGGATATATGCCACAAAGTCATGTACCCTTTGTTAGGATTGGCAGCAAATCCTGCTCCATGCTTCCTAGCAGGTCATAACACAGAGGGAAACAGTCCATTTCATGAGTCTCTATGTCCATCAAGATCAAAGGAAACCATTAGTTCAAGAGACTCACAGCTCTTGGGACTGGAAAGGACACTGTTTACCCAGGCTGCTTGGCTCTTGGGTACACTTCTGAAAGCATCCTGTCGATAAAGTCGTACTACCATGAGCGACATCCTCTACATCTCAGCATCCCAAGTTCCAAGGGGGCACTGGTCCTCTGGCCACACAACTGAGTTAGTTATGATCGCCATTCTGCACCCAGGCAGGATCTCTCCAGTGCTTTAATGGGTGGAGTTTGGCCCCAAGTCAGCATCTTGGAACACCTGGCATGGGAGTGACCTACTCAGTTCTCTTTACTCTTCTTCTGGCTCTTTATCAGAAGATACAGAAGTATGATGTAAGGAAGAGACCACTGACCTGAGAGTCGAAGGCTGAATTCTAGCCCTCATTCACCCATGCACCTTGCTTTTGAAGGGGGTCTAGAGAGTAATTAGGGGCAGCTTTGTGTGGGATCAGATCTCCACCTTCCTGGGCCCCAGTCCCCTCACGAGAGAGTTGGAACAGATGTTTTATGAGCCCTTCCAGCTCTAACATTTCATGTTGTAATTTATTAACCAGAATGGGTGAAGGATTGACAGATACGATCTCACACATTGCCATATGGGAATCTGAGGCTTCCTCTTCTGCATTGGGAAATGGAGACTTTGAAGGACCTAACCTGGGCGTCTGAGAGGCAGGATGAGTGCCCCCTCTGCAGATGTTGGAGATGGGATGCTTGGATGTGGGGTTGGGACTGATTCACAGGGTTGGGAAGTGGTGCAGGGAATAGCCAACTTGCACCGCATTAGCTCTGGGGTTGCTAAGTGGAGCCAAAATATTGATTTTTTCAGGGAATCAAGGCCAAGTTGGTCCAAGAGAGAAGCTTGTACCTTGTTGTTGTTGTTGAGTTGCTCAGTCGTGTCCTACTCCTTGTGGCCCCATGGACTGAAGCACGCTAGGCTTCCCTGTTCTTCACCATCTCCTGGAGCTTGCTCAAACTCATGTCCATTGAGTCGGTGATCCCATCCAACCATCTTCTCCTCTGTCATGCCTTTCTCCTCCTGCCTTCAATCTTCCCCAGCATCAGGGTCTTTTCCAATGAGTCAGCTCTTGGCATCAGGTGGCCAAAGTGTTGAAACTTCAGCATCAGTCCTTCCAGTGAATATTCAGGGTTGATTTCCTTTAGGATTGACTGGTTTGATCTTCTTGCAGTCCAAGGGACTTGCAAGAGTCTTCTCCAACACCACAGTTCAAAAGCATCAGTTCTTCAGCATTCAGCCTTCTTGACTACTGGAAAAATGATTGCTTTGACTAGATGGACCTTTGTTGGCAAAGTAATGTCTCTAGCTTTTAATACATTGTCTAGATTGGTCATAGCTTTTCTTCCAAGGAGCAAGCATCATGGCTGCAGTCACCATCTGCAGTGATTTTCAGTTCAGTTCAGTTCAGTTGCTCAGTCGTGTCCGACTCTTTGCGACCCCATGAATAACAGCACGCTAAGCCTCCCTGTCCATCACCAACTCCCGGAGTTCACTCAAACTCACCTCCATCGAGTCGGTGATGCCATCCAGCCAGCTCATTCCCTGCCATCCCCTTCTCCTCCTGCCCCCAATCCCTCCCAGCATCAGAGTCTTTTCCAGTGAGTCAACTCTTCGCATGAGGTGGCCAAAGTATTGGAGCTTCAGCTTTAGCATCAGTCCTTCCAATGAACACCCAGGACTGATCTCCATTAGAATGGACTGGTTGGATCTCCTTGCAGTCCAAGGGACTATCAAGAGTCTTCTCCAATGACCCCCCAAAATAAAGTATCTCACTGTTTCCATTGTTTCCCCATCTATTTGCCATGAAATGATGGGACTGGATGCTATGATCTTCAGTTTTTGAATGTTGAGTTTTAAGCCAGCTTTTTCACTCTCCTCTTTCACTTTCATCAAGAGGGTCTTTAGTTCCTCTTCACTTTCTGCCATAAGGGTGGTGTCATCTGCATGTCTGAGGTTATTGATATTTCTCCTGGAAATCTTGATTCCAGCTTGTGCTTCATCCAGCCCAGCATTTCACATGATGTACTCTGCATATAAGTTAAACAAGCAGGGTGATAATATACAGCCTTGATTTTCTCCTTTCCCAATTTGGAACCAATCCATTGTTCCATATCCTTGTACCTTGGATCTTGTTTTTATAGATGCCAAAACTCTTCATATTGCTTTATAACTTATCTTTTAATTATTCATATAAATTTGTTTATTATTATTCATCTGTTGGGACTTCCCTGGTAGTCCACTGGTTAAGACTTCACCTTCTAATGCAGAGGGTGCAGATTTGATCCTTGGTTGGGAAACTACGATCCCACATGCCCATGGCTAGAAAACCAAGCATCATAACAAATTCAAAAGACTTTAAAAATAATCCACATCAAAAAAATATTTATCTGTTGTATTCCTCTCTCCCTCACTGAACTGAGGTCTTTGTGGATAGAGACCACCTCATTCTCTTCTGTTCCCCAGCACTCAAGACAGTGCCTGACACAGAGTAGCTGTTCAATAAATATTTGTCAAATGAACAAATTAATGAAGGAGTCCAAGGAGACAGGAAATCTGTAGTGCTAGGGACTAGGTGAGGGAATAAATGTCCATCATCTCACTATAATTCTTCCCATATACACATACTGCGGTCACTTCATTAAGAAGAATCTACATGTTTCTATTATGTAGGAAATTTCAGATAGATTACTACTAATGGGCTGTAGAAGCTTAATTGCCTTCTCCATGCCTGCAATGTACCTGCAAATGTTACTATGCAAAGTTCTGTAACTAGAGCCCATGGCAAGAATGCAGACAAATCTTCTCTTCTGGCACCAACAATTCTTTTCTTGTCTTTTCAGAAAAAAAAAATTCTTTCTTTTTTTTCTTATTTCTAACCCACCAGGGAAGCCCACCCCCTCCTGCTACCACGATGTTACCTATTGTCAATGTACCTCGAGTGCATGCTAAGTCCCTTCAGTCGTGTCCAACGTTTTGCAAACCTATGGACCGTAGCCTGCCAGGCTCCTCTGTCCATGGGATTCTTCAGGCAAGAATATTGGAGTGAGTTGTCATGCCCTCCTCCAGGGACTCTTCCCGACCCAGGGACTGAACCCAAGTCTCCTTCCTTCTTCTGCTTTGGCAGACAGGTTCGTTACCACTAGTGCTACCTAGGGAACCCTGTCACAGCACCATCTACCCCCAAACTTGGCAGTTTATAGCAACTTATTTTTTTATTTTTTTGGTGACACTGTGGGTCATCCTGATTCATTCCTTGCTATTCTTGCCTGGGATTGCTGCCACAGCAATAACCATTAAAACTCCCAAGACCCAGGAGAATGTGCGTGACGTTATCTCTGTCACATTATATTGACCAGAGCAAGGCACAAGTCTAGCCTGGATTTAAGTGCTGATGAAAGACATCCTACGTCTTAATGGGAGTACTTGCAACTTCACATTGCCAAGAGATATGGCTGTTAGGAGGCACAGTTTGCTATTTTAACAATCCTCCGTAGTTACCTTCACACCCTGCCCCAGAACTGAGAATGGTCCCAGCAAATCTATTTTGTTGCCGTGTCCTCTATGCTAATTTTCTTTATGGGTTTTCAGAAAACTACTTTGTTCAATGGGGATATTTATCAATGGAGTCTTTACCTAGGGGTCTTTCCTGGTCTACTTTTTGTTAAATTTCCCCCCTTCATAGCCCTCTGTCATTACTCTTGGTCAGGTGTCCGCTGGATCCAGCCTGCCCATCATCTTTGATTCTGTCAAAGAGCAGAAAATGCCTGCAGAACATTCGCTCATCTCTGGGGCAAATGCGATTCTTGCTGTCAGGAAACTCAGACTTTGTGTGTCTTTACAACTGAGCTGTCTGCTTCCAACTTCATTCCCTCTAGTTTATTGCAGTTCTTGCCTCCTCCCCTTGGTTGGACCCAGGCTGTGGGGAGTGATATCTTTGGAGGTTTCATGGGCAAGAGTCCAGGAGATGAGGAGACAGTTCTCTGGTACAGGAGTGTCTTTGTTTGGAGAACTCTGAGCTGACAGTTTTATTCCCTAAGGGCATCTGCCAAAGCTTTTCTTAGTTTAGCAGAATGTCAGTGCTAAGGGTTGTCCTACATAAAAGGGGGGATGTGACTGCAGCAGTTTACACAGGGACGTCTCTTGTGGTAAACATCTTCCGGAGCCCACCGCAATGCTGCCCGCCCCAGGATATGCTTGGGGGGAGGTGGGAAGGGGCTCTCAGCCTGCAGAGCCATCTGACTGTGAGCTGTGGTTATTCCTGCTGCTTTGGTTTTTGGAGTCTCCACACTTCCTAACTCTAGCGGTGTCTAATGCACCTTAAGATCTGTTTCTTGGGTGGCGGGAAACACTGGCTGGAGAGAGGATGATGTCAGGAGGGGGTGTCCAGGCCTGCCTGCGTTCGGGTTCATGGTTGGCTCCCCATCCCTAGCTTTGTGAGTCTCTGAGGCTCTGCAGGTTGGTATTCTCACCTGTAGAGAGGATCCAGCATAACAACAGCACCTGCTTCTTCAGGTGTTATGAGGATTACTTGAGATGGTGCATTTAAAGGGTTCAGCCAGGTCCTGGCACGTAGGCAGTTCCCATGAATGGACAGCGTGTGTGAGCACACACTGCCCACACAGCAGGCTGCTGGCCGAGTCGCCTGCACCGTGTGAGTTTCCACAGTGTCAGTTAGCCTGAGTTGCCAAGAGATTATACCAAGCCCTGCATTTTGTGCAGCAAAATGTCTTTCTCCAGGGGAATCAAGACAACAATTACAAGTAAATACATTTTACATTGGAGCAGAAGCACCCATTTTTAGATTCATAGGTGACTGGATTTCGAATTTTATGTAGTCATCCTTTGTGGTTTCACTCTTGGTGAAACCAGTGAGGTCAGTGAGGGAGACCAGGGATTCCACAAAAGTGTCTCTAAAGGACCCAGAGACAAGGCAATAGTGAGAGACAGGCCAGGTGGTTAAAGATTGGGGCACACAGTCCTGAAACGGACATCGGCAGACAATCTGATTAACAATGAAAAGAAAGTGAGTTTGAAATCTGATTTAGAAAAAAAATAAGTATATACAAAAACAAAAAGGAAGAAACTGGGACTAATATATTTTTGAAGGTAATGCTGACCTTAGGGAAAAGGAAAGGTTTGAAAGTGAGAGAGAAGAGAAAGGAGAGAGCAGCTAATAACTAGGTAACAAGCATTTTTTGTGTTCCCTTTTGAGTCTAAATAGCTATTTTGCAAAACCTTTTGATGCCAGTGTCCTGTCTTGGCTGTGGGATTTAATTCAAGAAGCCTTTGTTGAGGTCTGCTCTGCTGTAGTTTCCCTGAGGGCAGAGATGAAGGACCTGGTCTCTCTGCTGGAGGAACTTACTGTTTAGCACAGAAGATAATTATTATCAATCCCCAAAGATAATGCCATTTGACAAGAATCATCATATTGAATTAGACAAGAAAGGTCCAGAGGAGGGAATGACTCACTCAGGGTGGGAGGGATAGAAAGTGCTTGGGAAAGACTTCTAAAAGGGATAGCCATCTGATGGAGTTTTGAAGAATGAACAGGAGTTTGGTAGTAGTCAAGAAGATGGGTGGTGGGCAGCCTTGGCAGAGGACAGCTTGCTTAAGGGCGTGTTTGGGGCAAGTAGGAGGATGAGATTGTTTATGGTAAAGGTGGAGGAGTCAGGAGAGGAAGGCTGAAGCCAGTGAGCCCTGGGCCTGGAGCTTCAGGTGATGGTTGGAAGTGGGTGAAGGCCTCCAAGCAGAGCGGGCATATGCCTGCCCTTATATTCAGGATGATCACATTGCTGCATTGGGTGGGGAGAGAAGAGTGGCTGAGCCTACAGTGGGGTGACTACTGGAAAGACTTCAGGAAGGGAATGCCGACAGCTAAGGCAGTGGTCTGGAATGAGGAGGAGGGTTAGATTCAAGGGATGGAGAAAGGGTGCTACAGACAGGCCCTGGTTCCTGGTTTCAACAAGCGAGTGAGAGGGAGAAGACAAAGCCAAGGGCACCTTCAAATTCAGTCTCAGGTTCATGGAAGGAGCAGGAAAATGGAGTGCATTAGGTTTTGAATGAATTGGATTTAAGAACCCCACAGGACAGTGCAGTGGAGGGATCACTAGACATGTCTCTTAGCATGGAATCAGAGAATTAGCTGTCAGCCTCTAGGTGTTCCCTGGTGGCTTAGACCGTAAAGAATCTGCCTGCATTGTGAGAGACCTGGGTTTGATCCCTGGGTCGGAAAGATCCCCTGGAAAAGGAAATGCAACCCACTCCAGTATTCTTGCCTGGAAAATTCCATGGACAGAGGAGACTGGTAGGCTACAATCCAGGGAGTTGCAAAAAGTCAGATATGACTGAGCGACTAACACTATGCTGCTGCTGCTGCTAAGTCACTTCAGTCGTCTCTGACTCTTTGCTACCCCATAGGCGGCAGCCCACCAGGCTCCCCCGTCCCTTAGATTCTCCAGGCAAGAACACTGGAGTGGGTTGGCATTTCCTTCTCCAATGTGTGAAAGTAAAAAGTGAAAGTGAAGTCGCTCCATTGAGTCTGACTTGTAGTGACCCCATGGACTGCAGCCCACCAGGCTCCTCCATCCATGGGCTTCTCCAGGCAAGGGTACTGGATTGGGGTGTCATTGCCTTCTCCGACTAACACTATGGGTGTTGGTTAAAACCCAGAGAGCAGGTGAAGCAGGAAAGAGGAGAGAAGAGGGAGAGGGCAGAATTCTAGGAATAGCATTTCCAGGAGGCAGGAGAAGTAGATCCTAACCTGAGAGAGCAGTGACTGGGGAACCAGGGAGAGGAGAGTCTGAGAGGGGAGGGCCTGGCAAAGGTGACCATGCTGCAGAGAGAGCCGCTGAGCATTGACAAGGGTTCACCCAACTTGTTGGTCACTGGCTGGTGACTGGTGACCATTGCTGTTGTGGTCAGATCTCAGTTGGATTGAGGAGTGAAGGGGCAGTAGGCAGCCAGACTTAGTATGGAGATGATTCTTCCCAGATTCTTGGTTAAGAAGGGATGAAAAGGAACAGGGTGGTAACTGGAGAAGGCCCTGCCCTCCAGGAGAGGTCCCTGATCGGGGTCTGGAAGCAGAGTGGGAGAGTCAGGCAGGGGGTTAACCACACCCATGACAGGGAGATGTGAAGAGAGCCAGTGTCAGCCAGGCAGCCTGGTGGGCTTTTTGCTTTGCTCCTCTTAGCTTTCATTCCCACTGGAGCAGAGCAAGGTGGTTAAGTTCAAAGAGGCTGCCACGACCATCTAAACCAACCTCTCACCATCCAGAGGGGCGAACTGAGGCTCAGAGAGGGAAGGGACTTTGAGCTCATCGGGTGGCAGTCAGGCCTTAGACAGAGATCTCTAGGCCAAAGCTCTACTGACTACCTCCTGTCCTCTGTATTCAGCCCATTTTCCATCTGATTATCCCTCCTGCCAGCAAGGCCCCCAAACCCTGAACGCCTTCTTTCACCAACCCGTCAACCAGCTCTTGCTGACCAGCCCCTCCCTGAGAACCTCTCACTGAACTGGTTCCCAAGCTGTCTCTGGAGCCTCTCCAAGACCTGTCCACATTGGGAGCTGCCTGTCGCACAACTCCAGAGGGCGCCACTCACAAGGTCGTCTCTGAATGGTGCTCCCTGCAACTGTGCCGTGCGGCACAGTGGGGGTGGACCCTGAGGCCTGGACCTGTCAGGGAATCTGTGGAGATGCTCAGGACACTTTAGTAAGGAAGCCCTCAGGGCCACTGGGCTAGGGCATATTTTTAAACTTGGCAGAGTCATTTTCCCATTGGAAAGGGAGCTGGCAGCTGAGGAGATGGAATGCTAACATGCCAGTGCCAGGCAAGGCAGCCCCGTGAGTCACACCACCAGGGGTGGGCAGGCCAGGGGGTAGGAATGTGGATGGGGTGTGGACAAGGACATGAGGACTCTAAACCCCCACACGGACAGCCTGACAGCCTTGACTTTTCATTCTCCTTTCTCCCTCTCTCCTTTCTTCCTATAGAGGAGTTTTCTTGGACACCATCCTCCCCCGACGAGATGACAATGGTGTCAGGCCAACCATCGGCCAGCGCGTGCGACTTAGTCAGGGAGACATAGCTCAAGCCAGGAAGCTGTACAAATGCCCAGGTAAATCACGGGGTTCCAGGGAGCACCATAGAGACCTCTCAACCGCTGTTTGCAAGCATCCCAACCCTTGGGAAGACACCTCGGGGAGTGTGAAGAGTCCCTCCCTTGCAGCTGTCATTACTAATGTGCTGCTGTTAGGAGGTGGTAGACAGTGTGCAAAGTCCAACCGGTGGAGTGGTTGCAGGCAATGAAGCAAATGATGGCTCTTAGAGGCCACACCTTAACTTGTGGGAAGCTTTGGAACTCTCTGGCAAAGCCCTGATGGTCAGAAGAGGAAGAAGTCGTGGTGGAATAACAGTGAATGGGGATCCAACACAGTGTGCGTGCCACAGGGGTGAAAGTGCTCTCCTTGCTAAGGGAGTAGGGGAGGTGGGTTTAGTAAAACAATAATCCAGGGTTTTGCAGAAAGGCAGAGTGAGGGAGCATGTTTTTGGAAGGGTGGAAGCTGGCTTCCCAAACACTGGAAGGCAGAGGGTATCTAGTGCTATAAATGAAGTCACTTCTGTGATCTCGGGCTCTCCCAACCATCCAAGGTGCTGGTCAGCGGCCAATATTCTGCCATCGGAGGCTGGACAGGACACTGGATCCCAGCAGATGTCTGTTTCTCTTCCAGTTCAGAAGACCCGCCCCTTGAGTTTGCCCTCTTTGCTTCCATCTCATCGGCTTTGGCATCATCACCTCCCCTCCACCCCCACCTGCTTGCTACCCTAGGAGAAACTCACGTCAGCCCCTTTAAGTTGCTGAAAGCACTACTTTACAGCAGGCATGTTCTTAACAGTGATAGGAGAAAAGGCAATTTGGTGGCTTGGAGAGGGAAAAGGAAATTCCATTACCAAAAGGTCTGGTTATCCTTTCCAAACTCTTAGACCAGACCTTCATATGATCATAGGATAGAGAATTTGAAATAGGGGTGATCTTAGAAAATTGGCCTATCACTTTGTTTTTTAACCACACTGCCGGCAGGATGCACTTAGTCATAAAGCCACAACCGTACTCGGTCCCTGTAGGATGGCAGTGCTGGCACTGCTTCCCTCCCAGGCCACCGTTCTGGGAGACTCACTTCCTCCTACAACCCACTTCCCGACCATCTGTGTCCTGAACCTACCCAGGAAAGCCCTCTGGCTACCCTAGCTTGTGTGCCGAGGACCGTGTGGGACTGCTCCATCATGAAACTCTAGGAAATGTGTCCATCCAGCTATTAGTCATCTGGGGGTATGTTAGGGCTGAAATACAGGACACATGTATCATATAACCCTGCTGCATTGAAAGAGAAATCTTATAGCATTCCCTGGGAAATGCCATAGTATTTATTTAGTTATAATGTGTATATGTGTGCCTCTTACTTCCCCCCGAAGGATTGGAAGCAGCTGGTAAATACCATGGAGCCATACAGTAATATGTCTGTCCCTGCAGAATGTTGATGATTATTCTAAAATAATTTCCACAGAACCCTCGGGGGTGTTGACTGCTGGGCGTAATCCTCACGATGCCTGGCAGTTGTTCAGTAACATGATATCGAAGCCCCGATATCCAGGATTTCCTGAGGTCAAGGATGGGCCGTTCTCCAGCCATCCCTTCCTACAGCTACCCAAACCGCATCTTCAAGTAGTTTCAAGCAGTCACTGAAAGCAAAGGTGGTTGCCACGCAGAGGCCACATTGATTGGAGGAAAAGAAGCGTAAGGAAGTGTGTATCCCACACTTTGGAGGTGGCCCCACGAGTCGAGGGGTGCTCAGCAAACCAGTGCTCTTGTCTTTGAGTTCTGAATCCCTAGAGGTGAGGCGATATGAAACCCACAGCTTCCAAGCTTATGCCTACAGACGTTGTTTCTTTTGAGGACAGATTAGGGGAAATACTGCTCACACACATAGGACTAAGTTCCAGACTCCAGGCAACCCTCAAACATTCAAGGGAAGAATATCCCACTGTAGAATGTGCCAGCTTCCTGTGCTGCTGGTCATTTTCCTTCCTTTTCTTGACTATTCCAGGGTCTTTCAGAGGTGGGTAGCAGAAAAAGAAGAGAAAAGATCTCACTTAACAGCTGATGTACATTTCAAAGTGTTTTGTCTTCTCTTTCTTTTTGCTCCACATGCTTGCCCTTTCATATTCTCTCTGCCGCAGATGTTATTAACAGTGATTATAATGGCTGCTATGTAAGGGGTACTCACGGTGTGTCAAGCACTGTGCTGAGCCGTTTCATGTAAAGCAGATGGTTTCATTAACCCTCTAAGCAAGTCCCACCCGTTTCACAGATAAAGAAAACTGAGGCCCAGCAAAGCTGGGACATGTGCCCACCAACAGACAGCCAGCTGGAGAGTCAAATTCAGTCAGCTCTGGGCTGTGCTCAATCCTGAGAGCCTCAGAGGAAACCTTTAGGGTGTTACTTTTTGGCCCCAGGCCTAGTTTTTGCTTTTATTGGTCAGAAAAATGTCAATCTGCCTGTCATGCTTTTCAGCAAGGTGTTCCTGGGGCTTTGGCTGGTTAACAGTGAATTTGCTTAGCAGCCCTGTCCATGGGCGGGAAGCATGTGCACATGCCCAAATCACATGTGTTGTTTTGCTTGTACAGCATGTGGGGAGACCCTGCAGGACACGATGGGGAACTTTTCTGCACCTGGTTTCCCCAACGGCTACCCTTCTTACTCCCACTGTGTCTGGAGGATATCAGTCACTCCAGGGGAAAAGGTAGGTATGAAACCACCTCAGGAAATGACATTGCATTCTTTGAGTTGGGTGAGGCATGAGCAATTAGTGTTATTATTCATAGTAGTAATGGCATCTGTTAAGTTATGTTATGAGCACCTAGTATGTGCCAGTTACTGGGGAAGCTTGCTGAACGTTCCTGATTTCTGGACTTTCCCACCCGCCTCCCCCATACAAATGGAGCCCTATGTACTACATGTCCACTGGAGTTCTAAATCAAGCTCACGTCTGGTAAAACAAAGTAGGAGCTATCCTCCTGCCTTGATAAAGACACCATCAGGATGCTCTGGAAGGCCAGGGAGCAATTTAGAATTTCTTGACACCTCAGAGAGCCGTGTATTGAAGTGGTACTATAAGGAGAGTTAGCCCCCAACTATGGCTGTCCCCTCCTCTTCCCAGCCCAAGTTCTACCTAGGAGCAACCAGGGCACCCCCCAGCCCACAGCCCCAAGCATTCTCCACACCTACCTTGCCCAAGCATTCTCCACACCTACCTTGCAAACAGCTGTTTCTGGGCTCCCTCTCTAGTGGAGGTGGACTGGCCGTCTGTGTTGTCCACCTTGGATTCCTGTCCTGGGTGCAATTTAGGGTGTAGGATCTGGGAAAATCCTAGGTAGGCACATTCCTTTGGTTCTGAAGATTCCACAACCCTCTAAAGTTGAGCCCAAGGCAAGGGTCTCTTTTGCCCTGGTGCAGGGGTGGTATATCCTTAACTCTTCTGCAGCGTCTATCTTCTTGTCTCCATTATATGAACAAAGGATCTGAGTCTCAGACATTTAAAAAATTGCCCCCATCCACTGCAAGATATAGAACTGGGCACTGGGGCTTCTGCACCTCAAAGTTTGTTTTTTCCCTACACCTCTCTGCAAAACCAAAGGTCCTTCAGGTCCACTCAACCTAGATGCAGCTACCTGTGAAATGTCCTCTCTGCCCCTTGGGTCTAGCTTCCTACAGTCATACCTGTTGTGACTTGTCTCACAGTATCTTGACTGCTGACTTATATGGCTCTTCCCTTTCTAGACCCTAAATTCCTTGAGTACAGACATGGTTCGCCCCCAACACTCAATACAGCCCATGGCACAGAGTCACACTACAAGTATTTGTGGATGTGTAGATGGATGAGTGGCTGAATGGAAAAAATTATAGTTGGGGGTGCAATGTGGGGGGTGTGTTGGATTTTCAGGTACCTGTAGCCATTCTTCAGAATATTCCTAAATTCATCACTTCAAAAAAATGTCCACTTAAATGTTAAGTTAAACCTATTGTGATAACTGGACAGAAATGATGGCTAGGAACCACGGTGAGCACTTTCTGCGGGCTAGGCCTTGTTCTCTGCAGAGCATGTGGTGTCTCTCATTTAATCTTCACTTCCTGTGACTATTACTGCACTCATTTTGCAGGTAAGGAAATGAACTTGCCTAAGGCTACTCAGTTTGTTGTAGAGCTGGGATTTGACACCAGGCAATTTGATTTGGAGAGCCTGGATAGTTAATCATCCTAAATTATTCCACAAAGGGGACAGGCCAGACATTTAAACGTGCATTCATACACACTGACTCACACGCACACACACACAGTAGCCACATGCTCACATCCTTCCTGTGGCTCTAGGCATTTGTAACAGTGTGGTTGTCATCTTGAACCTAAGAGACTTCAGATCAGTCTGCCTTGAGCTGGTTTGCTGTCCTTGTGCCTGCAGGAGGCTTCCAGGGGAGGGAGGCAGGAAGGAGGAGGAGGAAGGGGAAGGGATGTGGTAATCCCTAAATTGTTGAATTGCCTTGAATAGCAGAGGCTATGTGATATGTGTGAACAGCAGAAGATTCACCAAGCCCTAATTACAAATGCTGACTGGGGCAGGGAGAATACATATGCTGACTGGAGCAGGGAGAATATATCATTGAAATTCCAGCCCCAATTACTTCAACTTCGGCTTCATCCAGCCTTCTCCAGAGGTGTTAGTAATCAGCAAACTTGATTGATTTGAGTCTCACCTCCTGTGCATCAACCTCTTCCCCTGTGGTCTTCATGGGTCACTAATACACCTAAATAATTAGCCTGAATAATTATCCATTCATTTACATTGTGAACATGTTACTGGGGAAGTTGTAATAACATTTCCGTTCAGAAATTTTACAAAACAAAGGCTAAAGAATTATATTGCAACCAGTTAGCAAGGATTACTGAGCCCTTCCTTCCTGAATTCCAGCACTGTGAGAGAGATGAAAGAAATCTAAGGTATAACCTCTGTCTTCAAGAGGCTTAGAGTTGAGAGTCCTTTCTTCACCCCTAGGGAGTCTCATTTAATTGAAGGAGGGGCATTTGCTCAGCACCAGTACTTTTTTTAACTTCTGAAGTGATTTCAATCCACAGGCAGGTTGAAAGAAGAGTAACGTCACACACACACACGCTACAGCACAGGAGGTGAGCTGGCTGGTTATTTTCCGGTACTGACTTCACTTCCTAGGAGATTATAGGGCTCTGTCGAAGATGGTGCTCCCTGTCCTGAGACCTGAACTGTGGGGCTGTGGGCACTCTCAAGATAGGCTATGCAAAGATCACTTAGTGCCCCATGTACACGCAGTGTGGCTTGATTTTTTTAAGTCGCCCTTTATCGAGTGTCTGTCATGTCCAGGCATGGCACTATACATGCCGTGTACAGTTTATCATTCAGTCCCGTCAAAATCCCAGTGGTGGGTGTGTTGTTTTACAAGTGAGAAAGCTAAAGGTCCAAGGGGAAAGTATTTCCCCAAGATTTCAGAGCTGGAAAGAAATCCAGATCTTCCTGCCTCTAAAAACACCTGCTCTAGAATCACTCTAAGAGAAAGGGGGAGAGTTCACCTGCTCTAGAATCACTCTAAGAGAGAAGGGAGAGTTTACCTGCTTTGCTGCTGCTGCTGCTAAGTCGCTTCAGACGTGTCCGACTCTGTGCGACCCCATAGACATCAGTCCACCAGGCTAGCCTGTCCCTGGGATTCTCCAGGCAAGAACACTGGAGTGGGTTGCCATTTCCTTCTCCAATGCATGAAAGGGAAAAGTGAAAGTGAAGTCACTCAGTCGTGTCCGACTCCTAGCAACCCCATGGACTGCAGCCTACCAGGCTTCTCCATCCATGGGATTTGCCAGGCAAAAGTACTGGAGTGGCGTGCCATTGCCTTCTCTATCACCTGCTCTAGAATCACTCTAAGAGAGCTGAGGAGACTTCACCTGTTCTAGATCACTCTAAGAGAGGGGGAAGTTCCAAAGAGGGAAAGTCCAGTTTATCTGGGCAATCAGGGAAGGCCTCAGGGAGGAGGGAGGGACCCATTAGCACGGCTACATCAGGGTGCACCCAGGAAGCAAGCTCAGGTAGGCTGGGCTCTGGAGGCTCTGAAAAGTGAGCCAAGTATAGTTTGTGAGACAGATGTATAGGTAGCCCCTGAAGTTTGCTGAGCACAGGAGGGATCTGGTAAACATGAGCTGTAAGTGCAGGATTGATCCAGAAGACCTGGTGTGCAGAATGGATGGGGGTGCAGCAGGCCTGGTGAAGGGGAGCGAGACTGGCTCATGGCAGGGACTCCGACATCTCAAAGGAAGACAGTCCATCAGCGCTGGCATAACCAAAGGAGGCCAAGGAGAAGTAACCCCGAAGTAGAGCACCTCAGTGACTGGGGTGAAGGTGTCGCCTACAGACAGAGAAGCTGGGAGGACAGTGTTTTTCTTTTGAGATGCCCTCAAGTTAAAGGCATCACCGATTCAAAGGATATGAGTGTGAGCAAACTCTGGGAGATGGTGAGGGCAGGGAAGCCTGTGTGCTGCAGTCCATGGGGTTGCGCAGAGTCGGACACGACTTGGTGACTGAACAACACAGTTAATGGGCACCTAGCAGAAGAGAGAGGACGGTGGACAGAGCACGGGCTGCTGTGCAAAAACCAGAGAGGAGAGATTTCAAGCAGAGAGGCCAGAGAATGAGGACAAGACCCAAGTCCTTTCCATGTGGCCAGGAGAGCACTACAAAGACTCCAGCCCAAATGTTTACTTGGAGATGTAAGACCCGGGGCTATAAGAACAGAAAAGAAAGTGGTCAGTGGAGGCAGGAGAATGAAGATGCTAGAAAAAGATGAACTGACTGTGAGCAAAGCCCCCACCGCCCCGGCTGGGAAAACTTCAGGGGTGCAGGGGCTGGGGCATTGCCCTTATGCAGGACTCTGGAGAGGAGAAGAGCTGAGAGGTGACCGGTGAGGACACGCCAAGCACAGACAAGGAGCCCACCGGAGCGTTGCAGCCAGACAGTCCTAGGCACCATGCGTGGCTGGCTCCAAGCAGGGGTGAGGGGAGAGGGCAAACTTGACCTCAGTCTGGGCTGACTGAGCTGGGAGGGGTCCGGGCCCATGTGCTGAGCCTGCAGGGCCACCCAGCCCCTTCCATCACTTGTGGACTAAGGCACCGACTGAATGGCCTCAGGGGGTTTCAAGGTTGTCCAAAGGAACTGAAGCTTCCTTCCCAGTCCCTTGAAACCCACCTCCCTCCTCACCTCTCCTGCCCCCTCACTCCAGACATGCACACGATGACCTTTGCTGAACACTCAGCACAGTTCCCCTAGTTCTCCTTGGTCTGCTCATGTCAAGTCCTCCCACCAAAATTCTGTCTGGCCCTCCTCTACCTCTGTGTCCCCGTTCCCCTTAGGTTAAATGCCACCTCCTCCAAGAAACCTTCTCCTTGTCCCCAGGGCAGAATCTAGTTCTCCTTCCTTGAGGCTCCAGAATGCCTTTCTGTCCATCCCTGTCTTTTCAGCATCTCTTCCATAGTGTTCTAATTGATATAGCACAGCTGTCCTCCTCTCCTTCTCTGAGTTTTGGCAGAGAACTTACAGGCAAGAACTCTGTCTTACTGACCTTTCTATCTTGATTGGCCGACACAGACTGGCACACAGTAGGTGATCAACTAACAATGGCGGAATGAATGAACGAAACTATAGGAAGGTTATTAACACACCACACCTCAGAAGAGTGAGGTCACGACCAGGGGAACATTGATCACAGAGATGCTCAGATGCACTCAGGCTCACCCCAGGCCCTTTAGAATGATTGATGATGTTTTAAGATCTTTTCGTATCTCTGAACTTCACTGACCCCTTACCTCCTCCCAAATCCCCAGTCTCAAGGCATCCTGGCCTGTGTTTTAATGCGTCTTGCTTTCTGTAAACCACTAAGGGACTTCAAAAGCTCAAGCTATTCCCCAGACAGAACCATAGAACCCCTCTCCTCTGTTTACTCCTCATCCTGTTTAAGGTTTGTTATTTAATGTCATGAGGTTTCCTGTGAATGCGTTTTTGAGAGGACACTCCTACTGTGGTCTGAGAGCTCTGTATGCTAAAGGGTAACGTGAGAACACTGCTATGCAAGATGTGTCTTCAAAACTCCTCAGACTTGGCTGCCAAAACTCACTTTACGGTAACTCTTTACAGATCGTCTTAAACTTCACATCCATGGATTTGTTTAAAAGCCGCCTGTGCTGGTACGACTACGTGGAGGTCCGGGATGGTTACTGGAGAAAAGCCCCCCTGTTGGGTGAGTTGACTTCAGAGAGCCTTAAGAGGGGCGCACTCAGATGCTCTCTGCGATGCTCTTAAATGTTTGGAAGGGGCCATCTACCAGTCACAGGAAGCTCTCACGGGTTGGTGTCGTTGTAAAACTCTGAACACTCCATTTGGCCGCACATGTTAAAAGCTTTTAAAACTGAGAATACTCTTTGACCCAGCCGTTCCACTTCTTGGAATTTATCCTAGGGAACTAATTAAGGAAGTGTGCAAAGCTCTCGCTACAGGGACATTCACTGAAGCAGGAAACATTGAAAACAATTTAAATATTCAACAGTAGGGGTTAGATGAATAAATTATAATGCATCTTTTCCGTGGAAAACTATCCAGCCATTAAAAACAAAGTTGGACTATTTATTGATACTGAAAGATGTTTGTTGTATGTTGCTATGCAAAAGGTGTTGCAAAATGGATATGCAGTAAGATTCTGTTTTAACAAAAGCATATATATTACGAAGCATTGCAAAATCAGACGCCTTCAGGGCTGCTTTCCATAGGGTCGCACAGAGTTGGACACAACTGAAGTGACTTAGCATGCATGCATGCATTAGAGAAGGAAATGGCAACCCACTCCATTATTCTTACCTGGAGAATCCCAGGGACAGAGGAGCCTGGTGGGCTGCCATCTATGGGGTTGCAGAGTCAGACATGACTGAAGTGACTTAGCAGCAGCAGCAGCAGCAGCGGGGATAAGGTATAAATGAGAGAGATGGCATTGGTATAATAAAGTAAGGAGTGGTGGGGAGTGTGGCAAACTAAACGGTAAATACCCTGACTCGGATTGCCCAAAGCAAAATTACTGAAAACAATCATGCAGGCTGGATTCAACTGGAAGGAAACATTTTATGACCTACAATATAAATATTAAGTAAAGTTAGAAATGTAAATAAATAACAGTGGTTATTTCAGGATGATGGATATAAAAATGTATTCTCTTGTTGTTCCTGGTTTAGCTGTATTTTCTAATTCTTCTCTGATAAACATGTATTCTTTTGGGAAGATGAACAGTACATGAACTCATCGATGAAAAGACAGATGGGCCTTTGAGTGAGAGGCAGTGGGTAACTGGCATAAAGAGAAAGGTCAGTTCACTCAGGATTGATCACCAGAAGAGAGATCTCTAAGGGTGACCAGGGAAAGTTCAGGTCATATAGAGGCCTGATGACATCGGTGTCAGGACATGGACATGGGGACTCATTTGGTCCAGGAATGTCAACCATGGTGGAACCAGAAAGAGGAGCAGAGCCTAAGGAGTCAGTTGGGAGGGTCTCTGCTGAGAGTGGGTTGTTTATAGACTGCTGTTCAGGGTGGGCTTCTGAGGTGGACCACTCTAAGTTCTCTGTGCAAACCTTGTCCCTGGCAGATCTTCACGTGGGCAAAAAGCCGTACTTGTGATGCTTCCAGTGACTGGGCTGAGTATGACAGCTGGCTAAAGATGGAAGCAGGAAAGAGTGGAGAGAGCTAAGGTGGGCAATTTCCCTGCCAGGCCAAGCCCAACTTCCTGTCAGATTCCAGAATAGCTCAGGAGAGACAGGGATGGAAGGTCTGGCTGGACCCAGGGGGCCTGGCAGATACTAAGCTTCCATATGGCCAAAGGGTCTCAGCCAGGTCAGCTACTGCCGGGAAGGGCACACAAGTCCTCTCAGTCCAGAGGGCCATGAGCTTAAGTTCCTAGAGGTACAAATAGGTAGGTATTTGTGTCCTCTGGGGTGGGAACATAGCCAAAGCCGGCTTTGAGTGTAGGGTGCCAGGTTATCACTGGTAGGGAGGTCAGTCAGGTAGTCGGTGGTCCAGGAAGACAGGGCAAGAAACTGATTCCCAGGCCAGGCACAGACAGAGAGGAGTGTGTGCACTTCGGGACAGATGGGTTATGCCTCCTGATGGCAGGGTGGAGGCTGTCTGCCCTGGGTTTCTGCTTCCTGTCCAACGTGAGCAGATGCAGTGTGTATGGGCAGGCATGGCTTTGTAGATAGCACCGATCGGGTGCAACAAAATAAAAACAGAGGGCTGCTCTCCTGGTTGCAGAGGTTCCAAAACCTGGCTGCACCCCAGCATCGGTGGGGAAGATTTCTGTGAGATTCCTGGGAAACTGTTGAATCAGGATCTCCACGTGGTGGGTCAGGGAATGATCCCACTTCCCGATAAATATTTGTGCATGTGTACTTGTCTGGTACCAAATACACAGAAACAGGGCTGCAAGGGCTCTCAGCAAACTAAGGAAGGTGGTTGCCTCAGAGAAAGAAAGCGTCGGGAGGGGGCAACCTCATGGTTTGCTTTGCGTAGTTCTGGATTATTTGGCTTTTTTATAAGAAGGCATCCAAATATTTCATAATTGAATTTTAAAAAAGACTGTGTGGGAGGAGTTTCTTGAGAACGTGGAATCATGTGGGTCTTTGAGTCACTTCATCACACACCTTCACGAGAAACCCGCACTCCCCAGAGCAAGCCGACTCACCAAGGCCACACAGCCTGCTAGTGGCTTGAGATCAGTTCAGAACTTAGAAGTCCCGCTGATGCGGTGAGGGGACTGTGAATCTAGAAGGGACTCCCCATAGGACTGCCAGATAAAAATGCATGATTCGTTGTTTATCTGAAATTCAAATTGAACTGGGCTTCCTGTATTTTTGTTTGCTAAATCTGGCACCCCATACCCCCTAGGGAACGTGATAGACTTGAAAAGCTCAGGAGGGGGGGACGTTCTCTGTTCCTAAAGTTCCCTGGAGAGGGCCAAGGCACGCTCCTGAAAATGGGCACAGACAGAGGGATTTCCAGCCACCCCTTGAACTTGAAACAAGAATTTTCTCACTGCAGATCCTGGGAACTCTGACCACACGTTCATTGATTCGATGGGGCTTTTGCTGTTCGTCATTGTCAGTGATGGTTTTTGTGTGTGGGTTTTCTGTTTTGCTCAGATTTTACACTTTTGCAGTGAGTGTGTGTAGGTATTTGTGTGTGTATGTCTGTGTGTGTGTGTGCCAAGTGTGCTGCAGCCAAGGCATGGCCCAGCGCCTGTAACCGTCATTCTTCATTTGCAGGAGTTCTCCTTTGCCAACTATTTGGCCTGCTCTGATGTTTCCAAATGCAGTTGTTAGTGAACTTTTGTGTGCGGAACAAGTGCATTGTGTGGGCCGAGCTGGTCCCTGGGAGGGGTCAGTGCCATGAAATCTGCCGGGAGGAGGCAGGTCAATGCCCCTTTGGCAGGAGGGAGAGCGGATTAGAGCGGATTGTGAAAGTATGCATCTTGCTCTGAAAAACTGTGCATTGCATATTTTCCCAGGGCAGTGTGTGAAACTCCAGGCATAATGGACGCATAACTTTTTATGAATGAACCCTTTATGACTCCCCATGGAGTCCTCTTGTAGTGTCCTCATCTGCATTTCCTCTTCTTGATATCCTTATTAAACTCCTCCTCCAAAGGCGGGAACCAGAGTTCAGTTTAGGAATTTGACACCTTTTCTCTCCTCCAATTTCTCTCCAGCCTGTTAGTCTCCCTGGGAGGAGGCTGTTTGGGACCCAGCTTTTCACATCCTGATTAAAGGGAAATGTAAGTAGATTGAGAACATTTCACGCCTGCTTAAAGGTAGCAGATTCATTTTTCAGTTTTGAGGGTCACTGATGAGTTTGCACCTAGAGAGGGGAGAAAGGTGGCTGAGCAGAACTCATCGAGTAACCTGAAATGCTGGCCTATTAATTGGATTCTCCTCCCTTCTTTCTGCTAGAGGAATTACTCTAACAATGCACTTTTGTATGCAGAACCATCCTTGGGCATTCTGTACCACCACAATGCGCACAAAAGCTTTTTTCCCCCCTTCCCTGAAGTGGGGAGGGAAGTTCAGAAAGGCCAGGCCGGCCAGTCAGTGTCGCGTGGCCCCACTACTGGGGCTCCCTGGGCAGGGGCAGCCTCCCAAATGAGCAGAACCCATAGCATGAGGCAAATTGGCATGCCTGGCATTGCCACAGGCTTGCTCTATGGTTTGAGGCTTTGATCATCATTCCAATGTGTCTGTTTCCAAATTAGGAAATGGGAATAGTGATTACATTCCCAGAGAACAGATTTGATGTCTATTGATCAAAAAATGTACAGTATTTCGAACTGAGTCCAAAACAGAGACGTTCCTTTGGATGGTGGGTGGCAGTAATGGTGAGCATGATGAAGAGGGTTAGACTGGGGTGAAAGTCAAGCTCTCAGGCTGCTAAGGTTCAAATCCTACTACACTTACAGTCTTGAATATGTGCCAGTGTGGTCAGTCGCTCGGTCGTGTCTGACTCTTTGTGACCCCATGGACTGCAGCCTGCGAGGTCCTCTGTCCATGTAATTTACCAGGCAAGAACACTGGAGTGGGTTGCCATTTCCTACCCCAGGGTTACAGTCTTGAGCATAACTTGAGTATGGTGGTAGTGGTTTAGTCGCTAAGTTGTGTCTGACCCTTGTGACCCCATGGACTGTAGCCTTCCAGGCTCCTCTGTCCATGGGATTCTCCAGGCAAGAATATTGTAGTGGGTTGCCATCTCCTCCTCCATAAATTGAGCATAATTCAACTCAAATTCTCCAAGGCTCAGTTTTTTTTTCAGAAATGAGATTAATAATAGCACCTACTTCAAAAGGTAGTAGGGAGACAAATAGATAATCTATATAATGTGCATAAGACAGTGTCTGGTATAGACTAGCTCAGTTTAAAAGGGGGCTTTTATTAGAACCATTACTGTGAAGGTAAGATTCTGGTGACATCAGTCTAAGGACAGTGTAGGAGGGTCAGGTTAAGAATTGCAAGGTGATTTGGGGAGATTTTGCTTAGAAATAATTTGTGATTTATTCTACCAAGTCTAGCTCTGCCACGGCAGTAAAGGGGCTTCCCTGGTGGTTCAGACAGTAAAGAATCTGCAATGCAGGAGACTTGGGTTCAGTCTCTGGTTTGGGAAGATCCCCTGGAGGAGGGCATGGCACTCCAGTATTCTTGCCTGGAGAATCCCCATGGACAGAGGAGCCTGGTGGGCTCCACGGAGTTGCGAAGAGCTGGACACGACTGAGCAACTAAGCACACACGCACAAGGCAGTAAAATCCAGCTGACCTGTAATTTCTACCTCCTCCCAGATAGTGGAGCAGAGGCAGGTTGTCCTGTGGCCCCAGGGTGGATGGTTCAATCTCATCTGGTTGGATTCTTAGGCAACAAGGCAGTGGAAGTCCCTCTCTCTTTTGGAAACATCTCCAGCAGCTGTGACAGCTGGGATTTTCAAAGAAGGAATTTGGACTTGAAACTGAGTTTGGCTGAGAAACCGTTCCTTTTGTGAACAAGCATCCAGTGGCTCTGTCTCCTCACTGGTGAGAAATACCTCCCCAGGTTTACATGTTGTTTTCCAAAAACTAATTGATACTAATCAGTGATGCTGAAGGAGCGGTTACTAGAAGTGTAGAAGCGTCTGATGGATTTTTCCCTGCTCAATTCTCAACAACAGTTTCAGCTCATCTTATTAAGCTCCCCAGATCCAAAAGGCTGCAGGTGGCCAGAATTGGAAGGTTAGGAGCCTTCCAACACACTTGCTCCTTGGAAGAAAAGCTATGACCAACCTAGACAGCATATTAAAAAGCAGAGACATTACTTTGCTAACAAAGGTCCGTCTAGTCAAAGCTATGGTTTTTCCAGTCGTCATGTATGGATGTGAGAGTTGGACTATAAAGAAGGCTGAGTGCCGAAGAATTGATGCTTTTGAACTGTGGTGCTGGAGAAGACTCTTGAGAGTCCCTCGGACTGCAAGGAGATCCAACCAGTCCATCCTAAAGGAGATCAATCCTGGGTGTTCATTGGAAGGACTGATGCTGAAACTCCAATACTTTGGCCACCTGTTGTGAAGAACTGACTCACTGGAAAAGACCCCAATGCTGGGAAAGATTGAAGGCAGGAGAAGAAGGGGATGACAGAGGATGAGATGGTTGGATGGCATCACTGACTCGATGGACATGAGTTTGAGCAAGCTCTGGAAGTTGGTGATGGACAGGGAAGCCTGGTGTGCTGCAGTCAATGGGGTCGCAAAGAGTCGGACACAACTGAGCGACTGAACTGAACTGAACTAGGAGCCTCTACCCTCTGTGTCACTCTTAAAGAATGTTGACCCCCGTTGGCCAATAGCAAGTGTCTTTTACTATATAGTGGCTTTTATTCCTCCCCATCTCACTCCTGCATTTCTCAGAAGGGCAATAAAGGGATACCCATTAAATACCTGTCAAATGAACTTTAAAATGGTTTTTGGAGATGAAATTCACTCACCATACAACTCTGCATTTAAAGCATGCATGTCAGCAGTGTTAGCATGCTCACAGATTTGTACAGCCATCACCACAGCTTTAGAACATCTTCATCAGCCCTCAAAGAAGACCCATACCCATCACAATCATTCCCCACTCCTCCACAATGTTACATGGATTTTTGAGTGACTCATACTGTTAGCACTTGGCAGAACCATGGACTTTCCATCCACATAGACCTTGGCTAGTCTGTGTTGTGAGCTGCTCAGTGTGACTCCGCCCATCTCCCACCCCACACCCATCTCCATTCTTGCTGTGCTGCTATCCTTATGTGGCATGGAAGTGATGATAGTCAAGGATGACCGTGCTCTGGGAAGGCCTGACCTTCCCCGTTTTCTTCTGTAAAAGGTCCAGATTTCATAGAATGTATTCATACGCTTAAGAAATACACATTTATTTGTATTTTCAGTGATGCAAGTTCAATAGCAATTTTGAGTCCCTTTGCATCAGATAGTGGGAACTTAACTGAAGTCAATTTGTGTCCCCCCCACCCGCTGAGTGCCAGTAGGGGGCACACTTTGTGCCAGAGCCTGGTGTCCCAAGGGCCTCTGCATTGCTATCCCAGCTGGCATTCCTGGTTCGGCCTCACCCCGCTCTGGTCTCCAGCCCTCTGGCATCTAAGTGGCTGTTGAGCCTTATCCTGTCTCAGCTCCTCCAGGCCCATGCAGATCAGTGCCAAGTCCATATCTCCCTAGAAGATGTTCTGTGGGAGACATTCAGTGACTGTCCAGGCCCTCTGGGCCATGGGAAAGTTCCTTCCCAGGGGTCCTCTTGCTGCCATCCTGCCCTGCTTTTCCTGAGGAACTCTGCCTGCCTGTCTCCTGCCTTAATGTCTTAAGAAACCATATAGACACTCCTGTTCTGAGCCCAGGTGGGACATGGGGGATCCAGGGTCTTGTTGCCCCTCAGGGCTCTGCCAGGAACGGCCCCCAGGGACACAGCTCTCTGCTTCTCCCAACTCCTTAAACCTCCCTGGGGGCATCTATCATCCTTGTCCACCTGGGGCACCAAGTCATTTCAGAGGTCCCATGGTGCCCTCTCCAATTCTCTGCCCCCTAGCCCCTTGCTTCTCCATCCCAGGAATCTCTCTAAGACAACAAGGGGAAGGGAATGTGCTCTTATTCACTGTGTACTTTCCTAAATTTTTGGTGTTGTGACCAGACTTGTGGAATTCAAAAGCCAAGAAGATCTGATCACGTCATCTTGTGTCCTCTGGCAACCCTTCCTGGGGCAAGGGAGGTATAAGGCATGCCCCTCAAATAGAAGGCTACATATGTAGTAGAAATACCGTGGGGGACCCTCATCACTCGCTCAGACCACCACCCCACCCCTGGCCTTGCTGAGATGTCCTCCTACCCCTCAGCACTCATCATGACCCCCTGGCAGGGGAGGGGCCACATTCTGGGTACTCAGTTGATTGATGTGTGAGACTCTCCGGAAGGAGGCACACCAGCGGTCACTGTTTCCATTCCAGCTTTTCGTCCTTCAGTGCTACAGGATGAGTCACCCGGTGAGGACTGCTCCCCTTGAACCTCATCTGAAGCAGCACTGCCCGCCCTGCCGCTTGTGCTGAGCCCCTCCTTGCCGTCTGCCAGCAGCCTGACAGTTCTTTTCCCTTTCCCAGGTAGGTTTTGTGGCGACAAAGTCCCAGAGCCCCTCATCTCCACGGACAGCCGGCTCTGGGTGGAATTCCGAAGCAGCAGCAACATCCTGGGCAAGGGCTTCTTCGCAGTATATGAAGGTTTGTTCAGGAGGGGAGAGGCCGCCAGTATGGCTCCTGATGCACCTCTGTCCTTCCCATGCAGCCTGTGCCCCTTCCCACCCTGGCCCGGGCAGCAGCTGCCGGTGCCATGAGGGTGGGGTAGCTGCTGTCCCCTTCCTCCTTGTCTGGAAGCAGAGAGGCCAGCTGGGCTCCCTTCAACACAGGCAGTCTACCTGTCACTACCCTGCTCAACCCCCATTAGAGTCCAGTGGGAATGGTGTTGGGGGCTTAGAGAACCCTGTGGAAATGCAAGCCACCTCTGAGTAGCTGTGTGAGCCTGAGCAAAGAATCCAACCTCTCTGAGTTTCATTTGTGAAACGAGGACTTTGGACAACGTCCAGGAATTTCCAACTAATTTCTTGGAAGGGCCTGTGAGGCCACCATAATGGTTGAGGAAACCAAGAGGTCTGGGCTCTAGGCAGCTGCCACCAGTGCAATTCTGCTTCTGTCTATTCTACATATTGGGTCTCTCTGGCTACATAACCCTGTGCCCTCCCTCCCCCAGAGGAAAAGTCCCTTGGGGACTTAGATTGTACTTTTGGAGAGGTCCAAGTTTGGGTTTTTTTTTTTATATTTATTTATTTGGCTGCA
This sequence comes from Moschus berezovskii, assembly GCF_049115385.1. NCBI lineage: Eukaryota > Metazoa > Chordata > Mammalia > Artiodactyla > Moschidae > Moschus > Moschus berezovskii. The sequence goes on along the minus strand of NC_142471.1, from coordinate 63,526,835 downwards.
CCAGGTCTTAGTTACAGCATGTGGGACATTTTTAGTTGTGGCATGTGGGATCTACTCCCCCGACTAGGGTATCATACCTGAGCCCCTTGCATTAGGAGCTCAGAGTCTTAGAAGTCCCAAGTTTTGTTTTTATAAAGGAAATAGCATGGGTGTGCGTATGTACACATCAGTCTCTACCCATGGCCCTCCTTCCTCTGCATCAGGGTCATGGGGGGACGTCAGATGTCACTGCTGCTGGGACCCCTCCCTCAACACCCCACCTCCCCCCCCCCGCCCGCCCGCCCGCCCCCTGCCCCCTGCCCCCTGCCCCCGATACCTGCACACTTGATCGGAACTTCTGGAGGTGTGGCCCCTGATCCCAGAGCTGGAAAAAAAATCTCCCAGGTGATTGTGATGCCCAGCAAAGGTAGAGAGCCACTGCTTTCCATGGTTATTTTCTTTATATGAGAAAAATTCAGAGTTGCAAACACAGGGAACTATGCCTTTCCGGAGGCATCAGTCCATTGGAAACGAAAATGTTGGCAAGTGGAGCCACCTAGCGGTGTACTTCCTTAGTGAGCTCTGACGGGGGACCCCCTTCCTCCTGGCTCTTTTTCTAAAGCTACCTGTGGGGGAGACATTAACAAAGACGCTGGTCAGATTCAATCTCCTAACTACCCGGATGATTACAGACCTTCCAAGGAATGTGTTTGGAGGATTACCGTTTCGGAGGGGTATCACGTGGGGCTTACCTTCCAAGCTTTTGAGGTGAGTACTGCTGGTCTTAGACACTGCTCTGTAAAGACGAGTTTCCAGTTTGGGGTTGAAAACAGGAACCCAAGAGGCTATTTCAAGTCCAAGGCACATTTTGCCAGGACATCTGGTATCAAAACCTCTGCAGGTTTTGAAATTGCCATCTGCCTCCTTTCTGAAGGCTGTTGGAGAGGATGGGGGGAATCATTGAAGCAAAAGTCTAGAATGGGGTCGCAGGACATTTTATTGACTCTTTCTTCCCAGTTTATCATGACTTAATGTCTTTGCAGCTTGATTCATCCTTGCCTTATGCAGGTAGGAGACAGCTTGGAAAAGTTCCAGGACACACTTGGGCCCTTTGGCCTCCTGGTTAGGTTTTTGAGAGTGATATTTAGTTTCCTTTCTTAGATTGAAAACCTTGAGGCTGAGCTGCTATCTTCCATGTTGCCTCTGTTTCTCTATTTAGATCGAAAGGCATGACAGCTGTGCATATGACTACCTGGAAATCCGTGACGGCTTCACGGAAGGCAGCGCCTTGATCGGGCACTTCTGTGGCTATGAGAAGCCAGACGATGTGAAGTCCAGCTCGAATAGAATGTGGATGAAGTTTGTGTCTGACGGCTCTATCAATAAAGCTGGCTTTGCAGCCAATTTTTTCAAGGGTATGAATTAGCAGTTGTTTCCATTTTAGACACAGGAAGAGGTATTGCCCCCTGGCCTAAGAATCACTAAACCCACAAACCTTAGCACCAAACAAGGCTCCCTGCAGTGGGGAGGCAGCGAGCCGTTTATGCAAAGAGCTGTGCATAGATTCCCCAATAGAGAGTTCTCCACTGACTCAGGAACAGGCTTAGCCTTGGCTTCTGTCTTTGTGGCAGAAAGTTTTGCTGCTGCGCTTGGAAATTAGGTTTGTCAGTTTACAAGGTCAGCTTCATGAACCTTAGTGAAACTGAGCATTGATAACAATTTTTGCTTGTATAGTCACTATCATTAATTGAGCACCTATTGTGTCAGGAACTGTGCAAGGTACTTGATTTACACCATGTCATTTAATGCCCTCGATCAAGGTTAAAAACGGCAGGCTCAGGGTTGCTCAGATAGTTAAGCGGCAGACCGAGAATCTAGTCACAGTCTGACTCCTAAACAAACTCTCTCCAGAACACTGCCTTGCATGCCCTGATATGGGGTAGAGAGGCAGCCCAGGTCTTAAGCTCCTGAAGCATCAGCTCCCAGCCTGCAAGTCTACGCTCAAGTGGGCAGGGCTTGTAGGGGAGACTGAGAATGTTTGGTGCTCAGGAAACGAATATCCATGCTGCATTAGGGACTGACTGCACATTGGAGAAGGAAATGGCAACCCACTCCAGTGTTCTTGCCTGGAGAATCCCAGGGATAGGGGAGCCTGGTAGGCTGCCGTCTATGGGGTCACACAGAGTCGGATACGACTGAAGTGACTTAGCAGCAGCAGCAGCAGCAGCTCTGCAAGTTCTTGATAAAATCAGACCCAGAGTGGTATGGGAAGACCATCATTCCTGGTCCCAGTAGAACAGCTTCTTAAGGCTCTTTTGAATGGACAGGTCCGCCTTCTGTACTCTCAGCACCCTGGAATTCCTCCGACCACTTGCTAAGAAGGAATATAGGCTATTCCGCAATGCATTTGGGTTGGGCGCCCACCAGCATACCAGCAGCCACTGAATGGATATGTCCAGTCTGTAACTGGAGTGACCGATCAGTAACTCCTTCCCTCTTCCCTCCTGTCCTGGGCTCCTGGCTGTGCTGACCCAGAAATCCTGGGCCCTTCCTTACTGTCTCCCCATCTGCCCCCTTTCTATCCCATTCTCCCAGGTTTTAGGTGAGCAGATGGTGTCAGAAGAGCCCATTTCCAGCTGTGTGACCTGAACCGGCATCCCTTTGTCCTTACTGAAGCCTCAGTGTTCCTCTCTGTAAAACAAGGAGAAGGATGCCCATTTCCCCCAACCAGCTGTGAAGCCCAATGAACTAATGACTGTGGAGACACTTCATAAGCTGAAAAGTGCCACACGAGTGTGTGGAAATGTTATTTTTTCCTGCTTTGAGGCGTCTGACGACAGCAAACCAAAACTGAGCAAGAAGCATGGCATTCTGAATAACTGGAGACAAAGTTTAATACTTTTCCAAGCATAAACAAAGCAAAAAACACAGAAAAACAAGCCACAGCATGTGTATTGCAAGTGCAGTTAGGTTAGCGATCATAGTGGAAAGAAGAATGTGGGGGTCTTAGTAGAGATCCCAAAAAAGTCACAGCCCCCACCCCACCCTAGCCCAGACTACACATGCCGTCTCCCAGCCTGGGGACACCCCCATCTGACTTAGCAGCCACAGTGGCTGGGTGGTCTTCAGCAAGTTACAAATCCTCTCTGAGTCCCAGTCTCTCCACCTGTAGAAATGATGTTACTAGTTTATCTCAGAGTTATTGTCAGGAAAATATGAAATAGCATTAAGTAAGTAGACATGGTATCCTGTCTAGTCCTGTTAATTGTCTTTGCTAAGGAAGGGATCTCTGAAGTAGTTATTTTCTTCTCTGGAAAAAATGATGTGACAGTTTCTTCTTGCTGTCACCATGTATCAGTTTTTTATCGATGCTGTAACAAATCACCACACATGTGGTCACCCTACAGTTCTCGAGGTCAGACCTCCCTGCCTTTTCCAGCTTCTGGGAGGAGGCGCCTGCACTTGTTGACTGGTGGTGTTTTTGGTCTTCAAGCCGGCAAGGGTGGCTGAGACCTTCTCAGGCTGCATCACAGAGCTCGGTCTCCATCGTCATGTTTCCTTTTCTGACCCTGATCCTCCTCCTGCTGCTTTCGGGTGGAAGGACCCCTGTAGTTACTGTGGGCCCACCAAGCTGACCCAGCATAATCTCCCATTTCAAGAACCCGAATCTAATCACATCTGCAAAGTCCTTTTTGCCATGTAAGAGTAAGGTGACAGATTCTAGGCTTCAGGACTGTGATATGAATGACTTTGGAAGACCTCATTTTAGTTAACCTGTCACCTATAATCATGAGGTTTTATTCTAATTCTCTTTGTCCTAATTCTCCTGTCCTTCTCCTTCCCTGATTTCCAGCCCCAGGTCTTAGGTGTTGGGACTTCTTTGCAGTAAGATAACTGGTAACCAGTTGGCACAGGTCCACCCACATCTCATTCCTGGTTCTACTGATGATCAGCATTATAATATTTGAGAGGACCAGCTAAAATTGAAGGGTTTCCAAATTGAACAAGTTAAAATAGTTTGCCCAGTTAAATTCAAAATTGCGATAAGAATGATCTTTTTAGTGTGTGTCCCAAAGATTGCATACTGTACTAAGAAATAATCACTCGTGTGAAATTTAACTGTAACTGAACCTTCTGCTTTTTTGTGTGGCAGGCATTGCAGTGGGTGGTGGTGGGGGGCAGTTTCTCTCTGTGATGCTAAACCGGTTTGTAAGGGACTGAGTCGAGAGCCTTGACCTGCTCCGACCAGCCGTGGCAACTGGCTCCTTTTTGCTGGTTAGAAAAATGCCATCTTCTCCCCACTCCACATTTAACGTTTATCGGGCAGTCATCAAACTGTGTGTCAGGGGCTGTGGGACAGAGGAGAACATGGCCATTGTCTTTAAGAGCTCAAGCTGACCAGGGGGACCTGTAAGCCAACGGGCAGTGATGTGTGAAGTGTGGGCATCGGAGGAGGGTCTCACTCAGTGTGGGGGTGGGGTGAGCGAGTACCCAGACAAGGTACCTCAAAGACATTTCAGTTGGCAGACATCCTTCTAGATGCCCATCAAGGTGTTGAGGCCCGTGTATACTAACTTAGTGCCCAGTTAAGACATCTTTTTTGAGCTCGTTTTTATGTCAAGAAGGGCTGCAGAGAACCACGTTTAGGAAAGGAGAACTATACAGCATTGACTTTGACCGTGAGTCTTCAAAGAGGAGCCAGGTCTGATGGAAACCTCTTTGGGACCTATCTGTTAAAGGAGAAAGAAAAGACGTTTATTGAGTGCCAGAATCTGCATTAGTTACCTCCCTTTGTCTTCAGAAAAACTCCTTGCTTGGTGTTATTACCCCTATTTTGAAACAGAAGAAACTGAAGCTCTCAGGAGGCTGAGCTAGAAATAGACCCCAGACATGTAGGATTTCACAGCTCACTGTCTTTCCTCTACAGAGACCTGAAAGCCACAGGAAAGTAAAGTGAAGGGGTTTGAATTTTTCATTTGATTCTGACACTCATCACCTTTCTGCCTTTTCTACACATGGGAGTATAGGGAAAAGGGCCCTGGCTTCAGCCTCTGCAGTGTGGGGTCTAGTCCCACCCCTTACCAGCTCCCTGCTCTCAGGCAGGTCAGTTTTCCTTTCTGAGACTCAATCCTGCCTGCTTTGTCCTCCACCGTATTCCTAGTGCCAGACCCACAGTGAGTTCAGTAAATACTTATGGGGCAAAGGATGAATGAATAAGGCTCAGATTCTCATTTGTGGATTGGGCTTCTTGCTCCCTGCTCTGCCTACCTTTCAGGGTTCCCACGAGGATGAATGAAGCCAGAGAACACAGTGCAGAGCAGTGCTGTCCAACAGAAATAGGAGGCGAGTCACAAATGCAAGCCATGTATGTAACTTTAAACTTTCTAGCAGCTACCTTACAAAACAAATAGAAGAAGAGGAAAGAAAGGCCAAATTAGTTTTAATACCATGTTTTACTTAACCCAGCGTATCAAAAATACTATCATGTTAGTATGTAATCAATATACACAGTATCTTTTAAAGTTTTAAATTGTTTTAATGTTTTTATGTATTTATTTTTGGCTGCGCTGGGTCTTTGTTGCTAAACACTGGCTTTTTCTCCAGTGGCGATGAGTGAGAGCTCCTCTCTAGCTGCGGTGCAGAAGCTCCTCATTGCAGTGGCTTCTCTTGTTTCGGAGCACAGGCTCAGTAGTTGTGGTACACAGGCTTAGCTGCCCCATGGTGTGTGCAATCATCCCAGACCAGGGATCAAACCCTTGTCCACTGCATTGGCAGGCAATTCTTATCCACTGGACCAGACCACTGGGTAGGATCCAATATACAAATATTGGGAGAGATTTTATGGCTTTTTTCCCCACACTAAGTGGACCTCCAGCGTGTAGGATCCAATGTACAGTATACAAATTGATCCAATATACAAATATTGGGAAAGATTGTATGGCTTTTTTCCCCACACTAAGTGGACATCCAGCATGTCTTACCCTCACAGCAGGTCTGAACTTAGACTAGCTGCGTTTCAAGGGCTCTGCAGTTACGTGGGGTCTAACACAGGTTAGTAGAGGTCTGGACACAGCCAGCTCCTTTGCCAGCCTTTTTCCTACAAGGCCATCAGTAGGATGTCCTGTGAGCACACAGGGGCAGGCGCGTGTGTCAGGAATTCTCCAGTAAAAGGAACTAGAAGAGCAACTACAAAGGCCACGCAGAGGAGTTGGACCAGCCACTGAAGCTCTGGCCTTGGTGCCAGTTGGCAGGAATCTCTGCCCAGGGCCCAGCTGGCACATGGCTCTGTCCAGGGTGCCAGTTGGCCTCAGCATCCCTCCTCTGGTGCCAGATGGCTTTCCCGCTCAGAGCCTGCTGGCCGGGCAGCAGGCAGAGCACCTCACCTCCCAGCTTACTTGTGGGGATAGCGAGTGCCTTTGCAGGTTGGCAGGGTCAGTTTGGTGATAGGTTCCCCACATCAAGGGTGGGAGGATCTCCCGCCTTGATCCCCACATTCCCCAGTCCCAGTGCTGTGGGTCCACCACAGAGTGTTTGATGGGGAGTGGGGGCTGGCTTTCTTCAAAGTGCCTTAGAAGCTTAGGGATGTGCCCTGCCTTCCCTTTCCTTAACTTTCTCTGAAATAGCTTTGGGATCCTGCCTGAGTCATCTTATTATCTAACCTCAGAATGGTTCCTTCTATCACTGGTACCACCTGGAGAAGGCAAAAAAGAGTCAGAATCATGCTCTGTGAAGCTGGTCCCTGGTTCAGACTCTTCTCCCACCACCATTCCCTACTCCCCCAGATCTTCCTGGGGAACCCAGTCTTGACCGCTGTAGCCTAGCAACCTCGAGCCTGTTGACTTCAAGTAGGTGCTGCTTCAGCACAGTGGGAGGTGACGCAGAGTACACCCAGGCCCACCCCTTCAAGGGCAGGGCCCTAGTACACTTCCGTGCCACCCACCGGAGTTGGAGCAGGGGTGGAAATGGCCAAACATCCCATCACCCTTCTAGTCTTCAGGGCAACTATATTCCCTCCGCTGAAGTACAAACCCAGCCCACCAGCCTCTTGCCCTCCACATGGCTAAGGACGTCAGGAGACTTAACAGTGGCCCTCCTTTCTTGCCTATGACATATGTGTGTCCTGTCCATGGCCATAGCATATTCTGGTATTGGTCTCCCCCCATCCCGGCCACCCATCTGGGCCCTTTAACTTGTTCTAGGTTGATGGGCTCTTTCCATGGTTCCTTTTGCCCCTCCTCCTATGCCCTCCAGCCAGTTTCTTGACTCTGCTATGCTGCCTTCTTGCCCATCTAGTCTTCCTTCCCTAGCCCATCCTGATGCCTTTTTCTTCTTTCTGTTCCTATCTCTCTCCCTTCCCCAGGCCCACACTACTCTACTTAGCCCTGACGCAGGGATGTCTGGTGACCTTATCCTTTTCACTATTCCCATCATTGTGTCTCCACCCACTGAAATTTCAGAAGCAACCCTGCTCTTGTCTAGAGCAATAACTACTGTGTACCTAGAGTTTATATGCTGGGTACTTCACAGGCATCATTTTCAATCACCACAACCCTGAAAGCAGGTATTATCCTCATGTTAAAGCTGGAGGAAGGCTCAGAGAGGTCAAATCATCAAGTTTATTGAAGGGTGATTCACCTGGTGAATCCAACTCGGGTCTGTTTGGCTCATGCTGAAGACTGGATTCTCTATTTCTCATTATTAATGCTTCTCCTCATTTTATACTTTTTAGCAAATGTTTAGGAAAGTGCTTTGCCTATTATAAAGTAGTAAATAATTGGAGGATTGTTACTACTTTAGCATACTTAGTACTTATATTTGTTTGTGACTATGGGGCTTCCCTGGTAGCTCAGTTAGTAAACAATCTGCCTGCAATGCAGGAGACCCTGGTTTGATTCCTGGGTCGAGAAGATCCGCTAGAGAAGGGATAGGATCCTCCAGCCCATCCTGGAGGAGGGATAGGCTATCCACTCCAGTATTCTTGGGCTTCCCTTGTGGCTCAGCTGGTAAAGAATCCACCTGCAATACGGGAGACCTGGGTTTGATCCCTGGGTTGGGAAGATCCCCTGGAGAAGGGAAAGGCTACCCACTCCAGTGTTCTCTCCTGGAGAATTCCATGGAATGTATATAGTCCCTGGTGTTGCAAAGAGTCAAACACAACTGAGCCACTTTCACTTTACAAGGACAACTTCAACCCTTTGCCTACAGGGTATTCCCTAAACCCAGTTCTCCCTACTAACCAACCTATTTGAGCTTTTGTTGAACCCAAGCACACATCACTCTTACAGCCACCACCTAAATCTGCTTCCCACTATAGGAAATGATGGGGGATTTACAAACTGTCCTTTACCCAGTGATGAACCACCAGGTTGATGAGTGTTTTGTGCATCGTGGATCAGGGAGATTGGAAGGAAGTGAGTTTATTTGAGTTGGGATTTTTGAATTGAGAAAAGGAGAATTGACGGTTGAACCTTTTGCATTTTCTGCAGGACCACTGTGCTAGAAGTTGCCAGGAGTCAGAGTTTCTAACAATTCATATTTCCAAGAACAAGAAATACTTTTAAAAGCAGTGAGAGTTCTATCTCTGGGTGTTTTCCAGCAGGGTCTGAAATGCTCTCGACCAGAAATCTTATTAAGTGGATCCGTGCTGAGGTGGCAGGACTGGGAATCTTTTCAAGTTTTTATCCACTTGAAACTGTCCTCATTGCTTTTATTTTATGTGTGAAGTGAGGTCTTGTGAGATTTTGTGAACTCCGCCCTTGCTCTGCTCTTGCCTTCCCTGACGTTAGGAAGCCAGCACTTCTACCCCCTCCCAAGCCTTTCTTTCCTAGAGCGGGCTCCTGTTGCCGTTGTTTGAAGATCTCTCTGTGTCTCATCGCCCTTTCACTAGACTGCAGCTCTGTTAGGCCACAATCTGCATGCTCTTTAGGGATAAATGTACCACAAATTGATTACAGAAAATAATGATTTCTCTTTTCCTTTTATGTCTGACACTCTTTTTGGAGACATCCAGTGCCTGAGTTTTTCTTTCCTCAGTGGTGCGGGGCTGACAGTCTGGGGTGATTCTCCAATGAGTTCTGTGTTCTCTCTCTGCACAACATCCTGCTTGCTGCTCTTTAATTGCCCCAGACACATCAGTGGACACTTGACAGTGCTGAACGCCATCTAACTCCTCTGCTAACTCAGTCTCACTGTGGCCTCTTCCTGCAGTTTCTCCTGGGAGCATCGGCTCACCTAAGAGCCAGTGTTTTCTGTAAACTTGACAATCACCCAGGACACATCTTCAAATTAGTAATAAAAATTTAACTCATAGCTTCCGGCTCTCTCCCTAGAGAATAATTATATATCTTCATCTAGGAGTGTGTCTCTCTGTCCCTGTGTGTGTGTGTGCATGCTCCTGCCCACATGTGTACATGGTCAGTCGTGTCTAACTATTCGTGACCCCATGAACTGTAGCCCACCAGGCTCCTCTGTCCATGGAATTCTCCAGGCAAGAATACTGGAGTGGTTTGCCATTTCCTTCTCCAGGGGATCTCCCCGGCCCAGGGTTTGAACTCATGTCTCTTGCATTGGGTGCTGGATTCTTTACCACTGCTCCACCTTGTTCTTGGTCCTTACCCTTTGCTTAATGTCCTGAGAAGTTCCACATTTATGGAGGGAGCCCCAGTTTTATGGCATTGAAGTCAATCAACTTTGGTATGGAAGCTTTGAGATTTATTCAGGTCACAAATGAACACTGCTGATTAAATTCTTCAAAGAGCACAGTTATCCAAGTTATCCAGGCCTGATCATCTCTCAGAGGAGTCCTGTTGCCTGCTAACAGGTTACTCTTGTATGCTGTCAAGACTCACACGCTGCTGGAGCTGCTGCCAGTTTCTGTAGACGGGGGACTCCTTGGAAGGCGGGCACCAGGAGTTGTCCTTGTTCTTAGAGGGACTTCTAGGATGTGGACCACAATGGGGAACAGACCTGACAGCTGTTTGATGACTTAACCAGGGTCACCTTTCTCCCCAACAGAGGTGGATGAGTGTTCCTGGCCAGATCACGGTGGGTGTGAGCAGCGCTGCATGAACACTCTGGGCAGCTACAAGTGCATGTGTGATCCTGGCTATGAGCTGGCTGCAGACAAGAAGGCTTGTGAAGGTTAGTACTGGACCTGCTGAGCTGGAGTGAGAGGGGATGGGGGGCAAGTCTTAGGAGAAGGGGAACAGACGGAGATGGGCAGCTGGTTGGCTGTGAAGAAACAATTGTGGGGGATGATTCACCTCCTTCCTGGAGGGAAAAACAACTCAATAAGGCCACAAACACAGGATGACTTTATCGGACTCCACCCCAGCACCTGAGCAAATGGAATCATGGAATTTCATTTTCTTCTGTGACCATGTGAAATTCACATGATTATAAAGATGGAAAATGAAAACAGAGAATAACTGTGAGCACTTCGGTGTGACACGACAAATAGCACGTTTCATTCATTTCATTCCAACCTGGCTGGCGGTGTCTCCCTTGCCCACCTGCATGACTCTGCCTGTTCATGGAAGCCAGGGACATCGCATAGCTTGGTGCAAACATTTCTTGGCCCAAGTCATGTGAAGTCCCCAACTGTGCCCCTGAGTGAGAGGTAAGCACAAACACCTCGTCTTCTTTTTAAAAAAGCAGTAAAGACTCGTCCTCAACTCCATCTCTCCAAAGCCTCAGTTGAAACAGACCAGAAGAAAGGATGTGAATTAATCAGTTCAGATTGTCTGTTTTTTGTTGTTGTTGATGTTATTAAAGAACAGCAGGGCTTATTGCTGCCTGGGGGAAATCGCAGTCACTTGGAACTAAAACCAAATGAGTCTTGCTTCTTTTCCCCCCGTGCAGTGGCCTGTGGCGGTTTCATTACCAAGCTGAACGGAACCATCACCAGTCCCGGGTGGCCGAAGGAGTACCCTACGAACAAAAACTGTGTCTGGCAAGTGGTGGCCCCCGCCCAGTACCGGATCTCCCTTCAGTTTGAAGTGTTTGAACTGGAAGGCAATGATGTATGTATCCAGGCTCTGATTGACTAGGGATGCTGTTGGGATGTGACCCAGGGCTGAGAACTGGGGAGGGGATCAGCAGGCAGGGAGGTGGCCTCCAACGGTCGTGGGGTTGTAGCTGGGTGGAATCTGGGGTGTTTGTCGAGGCGATTTCAACTGCACGCCCTTGGCAGATGGAGTGCTCTGGTCCTCTCATCACCGATAAATCCAAGGAGAAGCAGGACAAGAGAGGAGGAGGGGGTTCTTGGGAGTGGGAGGTGGTCAGGACAGGTACGTCCCCTGGGGTTAGCATCTGGGGCTTAGTGTCCAGCTGGGAAGAATGGAGGGGTGAGATGCATCTGGGGACCAGGGTGGCATAAACAGCCCATTCCCTCCCATGGGCAGTGGTCGTGGGATGACTGCATCAGCAGCTAAGGCCCAGGCAGAGCCCACTGCTGGACAGTAGGTCCGACGTGCCCCCGTCTGCACCTTGGGCTGGAGGGATCCCAGTGAGAGTCGAGAGGAGCCTCCCGCCAGACCCAGTCAAACCCATTTGCTCACCTGGAGGGTGCAGCTCTTAGGAAGGGGGTCCTGCAGGGTGCCAGGATCTGGGGGGAGGGAAGTGGGAGCCCCCGAGGGCTCCCCACGGCGCTCCCTTGCAGGTGTGTAAGTATGACTTCGTGGAGGTGCGCAGCGGCCTGTCCCCTGATGCCAGGCTGCACGGCAAGTTCTGCGGCTCTGAGATGCCCGAGGTCATTACCTCGCAGAGCAACAACATGCGCGTGGAGTTCAAGTCCGACAACACGGTCTCCAAACGCGGCTTCAGGGCCCACTTCTTCTCAGGTGTGCGGGTTTGGGGGCAAGGCCACAGACTGAGGGGGACAGGGTTTGCAGGCTCCCGGCCTCAGGGCACCCGCCCACCGCCCTCTGCCCGCTGCCCCTGCCCTCACAGGGTCTCTGCCTCGATCCGGGTTTTATGTAGTGGTAGCAATGGCAAGCCACTCCAGTACTCTTGCCTAGAAAATCCCACGGACAGAGGAGCCTGGTAGGCTGCAGTCCGTGGGGTCGCTAAGGGTCGGACACAACTGAGCGACTTCACTTTCACTTTTCACTTTCACACATTGGAGAAGGAAATGGCAATCCACTCCAGTGTTCTTGCCTGGAGAATCCCAGGGACGGGGGAACCTGGTGGGCTTCCGTCTATGGGGTCACACAGAGTCGGACACGACTGAAGTGACTTAGCAGCAGCAGCTATATGATTACAGGACTGCCGAAACAAATGACTACACACCGGGTGGCTTAAAACAACAGAAATGTTGTCTCTCACAGCGCTGGGGGCCAGAGGTCTGAAATTGAGGTGTGGGAAAGGCTGGACTCCCCCAAAGGACTTGAAGAAGAGCCTGGCTTGTCTCTTTGTAGCCCCTGATTCCAGCAGTCAAGTGCTGGGTGGTCTTCAGTTCTTTGTTTGTTAAGGGTCCTTTAAGGATTCTTAGTTGTCCTCATGGACTCAGAGGCTAAAACACCGAGTGTTTGGTGACCCATTATGGGCAGTAGGCAGAGGGTACAGAGCGAAGGGAGACACCTGAGCCCCGAGGTTATCCTTGGGGGAGGGCTGGGAGTGGAGGCTGACCCTCGGTTAATAGGGGAGGAAGCTGGCTTCGGCAAGGGCTGCACACTGCTGGCTTGTGGCACAGGAACCACAGTGATGACAGCAGCTAATGCTTGAGTCCATCCATGAAAATAAATAACATGAGACTGGACACTGTTCTAAGTGTTTTTGTCTTATACTAATTCATTTTCTCCTCTCAACAACCCTATGAGGTAAGGACACCATGAGTGACTCCATTTTACAGGTGAGGTAACTGAGGCCCAGAGGTCAAGGACTCCCCAAGGTCACAACAGCTGGAAGCAGAGGGGCAGGGCTGGCACTGGGCTGTCTGGCTCGCGGCTCGCATGCTTATCTGCTCCGCAGGTAGGAGGAGGCCTGGAGTCGTGGAATAAGAGCCCAGGCCTCCAGGTCACACTGCCTGCTTGTTCACTGAGTAACCCTGGGCACGTTAGCAGTCGCAGCCTGTTTCCCTACCTGTAAAATGGGGACACAGGCACCTCCCTCCTAAGGTTGTGTGACAATTAGGAGGTAATATAGGTAATACAGAGAGTATGTGCTAAGTTGCTTTAGTTGTGTCCAGCTGTTTGCAATCCTATGGACTGTAGTCCACCAGGCTCCTCTGTCCAAGGGATTCTCCAGGCAAGAATACTGGAGTGGGTTGCCATGCCCTTCTCAAGGGGATGGATCTTCCCTACCCAGGGAATCGAACCCACATCTCATGTCTTCTGCATTGGATGCAGATTCTTTACCACTAGGGCCACCTCAGAAGCCCAGAGAGTACAGTATAGAGTGATTAGTGTCCATCACATAGTAAATAATTCATGGTAGCTGTCTTTTTATTGTTAATATTATTACTAATATTAGCCGATCCTTTAGGGAGCTCCTTGGTTTGGGTGGGGAGCAGGGGTGGAGACACACACACATGAAGTGCTTTAGGAGCATGGGGAATTCAGAGTATACAGGGCCAGGTCATGCCCAGGGAATGCTGCCCCACCCTCCCCCTCGGAGAGGAATAATCAGCATTGGGGATGACCAGGGAGGCTCCCTGGCAGAGGCTCCTTTTGAGTGGGGTCCTGGGCTGTGAGGTGGTTCCCCTTAGGATAGTCCATTGATCTCCACAGACAAGGACGAGTGTGCCAAGGACAACGGCGGCTGCCAGCACGAGTGTGTGAACACCTTTGGGAGCTACCTGTGCAGGTGCAGGAATGGCTACCGGCTCCATGAGAATGGGCAGGACTGCAAAGAGGGTGAGGCTGGACGGTGGCTGGGTCAGGGCGTGGGGGGTCACCTTGGCTGCCTGAGTATACCCATGCTCAAGAGCCAGGGGCGCTTCTTCCCCGGTTGGCCAAGCCCGGAAATGAGGCTCAGCTTCTGCCTGCCTTCCCTTCTCCCAGCCTCCTGCTCATGAGTGATTTCCCCCAGGGTAGTCACTCCTTCAGGGGCTTGTAGGGGCCCTCAAGTGCTCTTCTACACTTATTATTGCAAAGAAGTTAAACCCCAGGTTCCAGAATCAGACCCCCAAGGTTTAAATCTTGATTCCGCTACTTACTAGCTGCGTGACCTTGGGCGAGTGACTTAACCTCTCTGAGCCTCAGTTTCCTCTTCTGTTTAAAAAGGACTAAACATACCTCCTTCTTAAAGTTTTTGTGAGGGTTAAATGAGAGAATGCTTAGCAAGTATTTCATATAGGCTGACATGTGGTAAGCACTTGAAATGTCAATAGGTATCAGCTGTCTATGTTGTAATCTTCTTTACCATGCATGTGTCTAGTAAAATAGAATTTGGGGAAGACTTTGTTCCCTGCTCCATTTGCTCCTGAGAGTCCTTCAGAGCTAGATGGCTTTTGATGTCCAGCCACTCTCAGAAAGGCCTTCCCTATGTTTCTGTTCCACCCTGCAAAGGGGGGTTGAGCATCTCGATAAACACAGAAGGCTGCTGGCCTTGGTCCCCCCACAAAGCCCTGCACACACAGCAGGGAAGGGAAGAGGTGAAGACTTCACACCCCATCTGGGACAAGCACTTCAGACTTAGGGGATTCGGGCTGGCCAGGGCCTCCCTAGAAAATGAGCTAAATAAAGAATTAAAGAAGGAGCTCAGACATCTTCCAAAGCCCACCCTCAAGGCCAGCGTTCTGACCTGGACACAGGTAGTCACAGGTTGGGTTGAAAGGTGGGTTGGAAGAACTTGGAAGGAACTGTCATTCTGAAACTTAATAAAACTAAAAAAGGAAAACCTTCGTCTAGCCCCTGTGGTGCGGAGGAGGCCAGGAGGATTATAAAGTCAGCTGAGGTTCTATCAGGTGAACGGGATGGGTCCCCATCGGGGGGTGGGGTGTCCAGGAGCAGACACCCCATGTCTGAACTGTTGCCCTATCGGCACCTGTTCTCTTCATGGCTGCAGAGCAGAGGCAGCGAGGAGGTGGAACCTCCACACAGCTGCCCCCAACCCTGACCTGCCCTCAACTGCCCCCTCCAGCTGCCTCAGCCTGAAGCACCCCCCAACAAACACAACCTCCAGCCTAGGAGACAGCAGCGGTACCTCCTCAGGGTCCTCTCCTTCCTAATCAGCAATAGCAAAGGCAGTCCTGGCTCCACCCCTGACCAACAGGTTGCTTGCCTTCTCTCAGCTTATTTTCTCAATTAGAAGGTGAAAAGGATTAAATGAGAGGTTGCAATCAAAGTGCTTACCACAACGCTAAACACAGAAGGAGACAAATTCTAGCTATTGGCCAAAACGCTACTTACTGAACAAGTCATGGCACCACTCTTTGCAAATAGCACGGTAACCAGGGCAACATCTGTAGCCTCCAATTGAAAATACTTTGGAAACTAAAAGACAGGAGGCATGGTGATGGAGACCTTTGTTAGCACTCGCTGCGCCTTTCACATGCATTATCTCATTTAATCCATGCACACACCCCGCTCCAAAGATTGGCACTCCTTTTACAAACAAGGACACCAAGGCTTGCAGAAGCTCCCAAAGTCCCCCAGCTTGTATGCAGTGGAACCAGGACTTGAGCTGAGGCCCATCTGACCCCAGGGTCTGTGGTCTTAACCAACTCTACCATATTTCCAATGACAACTGCAATGCAAATAGCAATAGTTAGAAAGATGACCTGGCTCCAGGAAGGTAGTGAAGAAAAAGACATCAGCAGATCTCTGAGCCAGGGAACCCTTGATTCAGGCCAGCCTCTGCCCTCACATTCAATGACCATGGGACAAGAGCTCGGGGAGGAGACTCTTCCAGAACACCTCTTCTGCTGCCCACAGGTGAGCTACCCCTCTCACTCTCTCTCTGCCTGTCCCAGCCGGCTGTGTACACAAGATCAGCAGCGCAGAGGGGTCCCTGATGAGCCCCAACTGGCCTGAGAAATACCCGAGCCGGAGGGAGTGCACCTGGAACATCTCTTCAACCGCCGGCCACAGGGTGAAACTCGTGAGTTATTTTCAAAGTCTTTGAACAACGCGGATTTCAGTATCAGACTGACATGGGTCTGGGTCTCTGCTCTGCCGCTTCCCAGCTCTGAAACCTGGTGATGTTAATCAACACTTCCAGGACTCAGTTTTGTCTTCCGGAAAATGGGGCTGCTAGTAAAACCTACCTCAAGGAGCTGTGGTGCAGATTAAAGAAGAGGATGTGCCTGAAGCCACCCGCACAGGGTGGTGGGCGAGCAACACTGTAAACACCACCATGAGGTGGTGTCACTCTGAACTGGCCCTTTACACAGACTTGAAGTGCTGTTTGTGATTCCGTTGTTTGCAGTTATAATATGTTACCAAATGATACATTCTCAAGATATAAAAAAAAAATATAGTCAGAGGGTTGGAAAGTGAAAACCAAATTTCCAGACCCCCATGCTCACTCTAGAAATTACTTTTCTGAACATATTTTTGTGAATTCTTCCAGAAATTTCTGTGTTTACATGCACAGGAAAAGAGACCATATATCCTTTTCTTGCTCACATTTCTCAGAAGTATTATTCATATCCCTCTACAACTTACATTTTTCCCATTAACAAAGAGTTGGACATGACTGAGCAACTAAGCACTTAGCACCTCACTGTTGTTAGCTAATTAACAATAGGAGATTAAGTTATATATGCTAATTCTCTCTTGCATTAAACATATATATCTTCCAAGCCTTTCCTTGAGCTTCCCTGGTGGCTCAGATGGTAAAGAATCTGCCTGCAATGCAGAAGACTCTCGTTCGATCCCTAGGTTGGGAAGATCCCCTGGAGAAGGGAATGGCAACCCGCTCCAGTATTCTCACCTTGAGAATTCTGTGAATAGAGCAGCCTGGTGGGCTGAGCGACTAACACACTAACACACAAGCCTTTCTTTAAAGTCCTGTCCGCGCATATGATTATGGTAGTCTGCATACTATGCTTGGTTATTGCAAAAGAGAAATGAGTTTTTCCTACACGTCTTGCTTCTCAGCCACCAGGGACTCCCAGATCCTGGAGTGTAAGACAAACCCTCTTGCTTTCAGGAGAAGCTGTATTCCAGCAGACAGTTTTTTAATGGTTCATTCTAACTCTGGAGATGGCTAAACTCTGCAGAATATACATGGATGTCCTCCTGAATTATGCTAAACTCTTTGAATATATATGGATGTCCCCTTGAATTATGGACCATATCTCCAGGAAGAAGGAGAGATAACATAGGAGAAGGTGATGCTAAACAGACGATCACCTGGAGACTTACCTGGGTGTTTATTGTTGAGAGCAGTGAGGAGGCCAGGTGGCTGAACGCGCGCCCAAGTTGGGCGGCAGGTGCTGGTGTCTCTCTGTGCCAGGCCTGGGGCATCGGGGGTAAAGGCAGGTTCCCTGACCAAGGGTGCTCATGTGGGCACCTCCTATGCATGGCTGTCTCTGTAGTGAGCACTTTCAGTTGCTCTCCTGGGTCAGTCAAAAGCCTTGAATCAGGGCGAGGGCGAATTAAAGCGAGTGCATTGGAGAACGGCTGCCATCTGCTGGAGGATGCGCGCCATGGCAACAGGAATCTCTGACGCTGCGGGGGAATGGCGCCCCCCGGGGTTGGGAACGCGCAATATGCACTCTTGGAACCCGTGCTTCGGTCACAATTTTCAGTAATTGCCCCCAAAGTCTTTAACTGTTCTCTGCAGTGCTGAAGAACTAAAACAACCGATCACAGTGGCCAGAGTGAGCCCAGACCTCCAGTTTACCTGAGGCTCATACATACGTGCTAGTTCTTAAATATTTCCTTGGGAAGTTGATAGTGGGTATTGATCACGCTCTACCGTTTTGCTGCCACAGTGTGAGTGCTTACCAGGAAGCTAGGGTCTGACTGCATGGGGACAGCCACAGGGCATCCCATGAAGTTTGGGGAGCTCGCTGGCCCGCCATCCACCTCCCACTGCCCTGCCCACCCTGTTACCTCCGGCCTCCCTTTCCTACTCCTGCCCACATCCCTACCCCCACTCTCTGGCCCCACCTCCCCATCTGTAAGTGTGAAGAATCTTTCATTTCAAGTGTGTTCATCGTCCTTACAAAAGCCAGTGGCCCCTCTGTTTCTGCCTCTCTACCTCCGTCTCTGACCTGTTGCCCCAGCTCCCTTCATGTGAACTGAGACTCCTTCCCAACCCCTCCTGGGAATGTTCTCTCTGTCATTTGGTCCAAGTCTTCATTTAAAGTGTCCCCTCTCACCTTGTCCCATGCCCCTGGTAGCCATGGGCAGGCCATCAGCCAGTCATCTGCCCAGAGCCTGAGAAGTCCTACATTTGGAGCTGCAGAGTCCGGCGCACAGCCTGAAATTATGAGGTTGCCCTGGCCTGCTTTGGGGGCCATACTTGGGGGGACAAGAAGAAGAGACCCAGTACAGGCTAGTGATGATTCGAGTGTGGTCTGGAGTCAGGCTGCCTGGGAGTCAAGTTCAGCTCCGTCTTTTAGCTGTGTGAGCATGGGCAGATCCTTTAACTTCCCTAAGACTCATTTTCCCCTTCTGCACACTGGGGATAATCATAGCCCTTCCCTGACAGCATCATCAGAATTAAGTAACAAAATGCAGGGCTCTGCATGGAAACAAAACACTCAACTCAGGCCAGCCTCTCTGATCATGAGCACGTGGAGCAGCGTGCACTTCATAAAAGCACCGTTCTCATCATCTGTGCTGAGGGGGCTGCACAGTGCTGTGCAGAGGTTGAGGGCAGGGGCTCCTGACCTCCTGGTCCTGGCCCAGCTCTGCCAGTGGGTGACCCTTGGGCAAGTTACGCGGCAGCTCTGTGCCTCGGTTTCCTCATCTGTAAAGTGGTGGTTATCATGGCAGACGCCTCACAGGGTCGTGAAGACTACTACTTACAAAACACTGAGAATAGTGCCTGGCTCAGAGGAAGCGCCTCGGTCTCGTGGTTAAGTGAGGGAGACGCCGTGAGACATGACAGGAGCACAGACATCAACACACGTTGACACTCTGACCCCAGCTGTCTTATCTGCCCAGGGGTAATGGTGGCAGTAGCTCACAGGGTTGCTCTGGAGACCAAAAAAGGCCAGGTGGTGACCCTCACAAGTGTGACCATCATCGCCATGGGCTCCATGCCCCCCGCACAGCTGGCTGGGCAGATGCGTGTCCTTGTGTCCCCAGAGGGGGTGCCTGCATCCACCCCGGCTGAAAGGACCTGGCCTCACTCGCTGCTCTTTCACCCCCAGACGTTTAATGAATTCGAGATCGAGCAGCACCAGGAATGTGCCTACGACCACCTGGAACTGTACGACGGGCCTGACAGCCAGGCTCCCGTCCTCGGCCGTTTCTGCGGCAGCAAGAAGCCGGACCCCGTGGTGGCCTCAGGCAGCAGCCTGTTTCTCCGGTTTTATTCGGATGCCTCGGTGCAGAGGAGAGGATTCCAGGCTGTGCATAGCACAGGTGCGTGGGCTGGGGCCCTGGCCTTCAGCTAATCCCCATGTGGACCCGAGATAGATAAGTGATGAAGGCAGGGAAAGGACCACCTTTAATTCTGATTATTGTGGGGACGGGAGGTGTGTGATGATGTGTCCCTTTTAAAATGAAACATGAACAGCCATGGGGAAGGGTTGTTTTAATGTCTTTGACAACCTATTATGTGAGCAACCCTTTTTCGGGTTACCTCTCTGCCAAACGTCTTACCTCTCTTCCTTTCTTTCTCCTGCCCTCCTTTTAAACTTTTATTTGTAATTTTGCTGTTTTGTGAAACCCTGGGTCTGGGTGCTGAATGGTGGAAAGAAGTCCTCTGTACCCCTCCAAGAAGCAGTTCCAAAAAACGAAAAGTGTTTCTGTTTCCCGTTATTTTTCTCACTTGAAGTAAACAGCCTTAATTAGCCCTTTGGAGGAAAATGTTTATGCTTATAACTTACATTATTTACCATGTTAAACAGAAGAAAGTCAGTAAGAACATTGGCTCTGCTCTTTAGCCACTTAAAGGATACAGCCTGGGACTTGTTGTTCAGTCGCTAAGTCGTGTCCGACTCTTTGCGACTCCTCTTTGCAGCATGACAGGCTTCCCTGTCCTTCACCATCTCTGGGAGCTTGCTCAAACTCACGTCCAAGGAGTTTGTGATGCCATCCAACCATCTCATCCTCTGTCGCCCCCTTCTCCTGCCCTCATTCAGCCTGGGACTAGAATCCATGAAGCAACCTTGACTTTCTGATCCTCGCCCTCTGGCAAAGTAGCAGCAGTGAGGCTCACTCAGAGTGTGCGATCATGATCGTGATCTCTGTGAGGTTTTCTGATCCCTTTAACAGCCCCTCCTCCCAGTTTTTTCCTAGAGCCAGAAAATATGAATCAGATGAGACAAAGCAACAGCCAGCATTTTCGAAGACTGGCAGACCCTGGCCGCAAACTCCCCACTGTTCCCGGCTGCATCACCACTTCCCTGGTGACGTTTAAAAGCCACTGACTAGTGACTTCACCCTCTTGTCCCTGAAGACTGAGTGTGGGTGTTCAGGGTGGGTCAGGGTCCTGCAGGAAACAGGGGCATACTCAGGTGGAGTAATTATTTGAGAAGCTACTAAGGGACTGTTTACCGAGGGGTGGACAGGATGTGGGGACACCACAGGGACAGCGCAGCAACCACGGCTAAGAGGTAAGGCTGTCACTCCCATCAGCCTCAATGACAGAGGCGGGGGGTCAGTTCCTGAAGCCTAGAGACAAAAGCAGGCAAGCAAGCAGAGGGCTCCCAAACAGGAGCTGTGACTCGTAGTCACAGGACACAGCCTGTGGTGACCAGGCGAGGAGGGGCCTGGGACCAGTGCCCTGATCTCTCTTCCCTGGTCTGCTAGTGCTGCCTGTGGCCAGATCATGGAGCCAAGGGGCTCGGCCATGTAGACCCCGAGGTCTGCCTCCAGAGGCCAGGGCAGGTGGGAAGAGGAGAGATCTGGCAGGATGGGTGGGAGGCATCCTACTCTGCTCAGCCCTCATTTCGTTGCCAGCCACATCTCAAGAATTTGAAATTTTCCAAAGACAGCTCAGACCCGGAAGAAAATCTAAGCCAGAGCACACTCGGGGCTGAGAGTTGGCAGTTGGACAGGACTGGGGCCAGGCTGGATGTGGAGCTTCAGCTGGGAGGGGGACAGCAGTGGGGGGCGGAGTGGGGCAGGGGACCTTGGGGCGAGGTGAACATTACTGCACTGTGTGGAAGCCACACCATAGGGAGGAGGCATGGAGCACACTGAGAACTGCAGTGGTGGAATTTACCTTCAAAATTCCGTTGCTCTCTAATGGCCCATCACTCTCATGTACGTATTTTTATCATGTGTTATATAGGATGGGCTCAGGCCGACCAGAGTTACCAAGTAGAAGCTAAAGCTACAGAATACAAGTCCAAAGTTTGAGGCATAGCTCACCTGTAACACCCGCAAAGGGTTTTTGAAATCTAACCTGTGGTCAGGCTCTCAAATACAGGTGCTGATGCTGCTGCTTAGTCGCGTCCAACTCTCTGGGACCCTATGGGCTGTAGCTCACCAGGTTCCTCTGTCCATGGTGATTCTCCAGGCAGGAATACTGGAGAAGGTTACCATGTCCTCCTCCACCGTCTGGACCATCAGGGAAGCCCAGGAATACTGGAGTGGGTGGACTACCCCTTCTCCAGGGGATGGGGGTCTTCCAGGAATCGACCCAGGAATTGACTCAGAAATCGAACCGGGGTCTCCCGCTTTGGGGACAGATACTTTACCAGCGGAAGTATCAGGGAAGCCCAGATACAGGCGCGAGCCAGATCTATTCTGAGGTTTCAGGCTTTAGCCCTCACCAGCAGTTTTGATGCGCTTTTGGCGCCCTCTGCTGGCAAAAATAACAGATTACGGTAAGTCTGTCGGTGGAAGTGAGTCCTTTTCAGATGCTTCCAGGCAACAAAGTGGTCAAAAGATCCAACCACATCCCGGCGACCAGTAGGGCAAACCATCCCTTGGCCCCATGTATCCATAACTGGAGAGAAGGAAAGGCTTTTATCATGGCATCTCTGGTGTTCCCTGAGGCTCCCTATTGCCCAATCTGGGAACAAAGGTACTGGGTTTGTATGTAAGGGCTAATTTGGATTCCCCAAATCCAAATCCAGGAAACTCCTGGATCTCTTTTACTCCTCTGTAAAATGGCTTTTTTTTTTTTTTTTTGGAGGAGGAAATGGCAACCCACTCCAGTATTCTTGCCTGGAAAATTCCATGGACAGAGGAACCTGACAGGCTACAGTCCATGGGTTGCAGAGTCGGACACGACTGAGCGACTAACAAAATGGGGTGATGAAACTTGCCTGGCCTTTCGCACAGAGCAAACACCAGGCTTTGTAGAGAAAACGGGCCTGTGCAGAGGGTGTGAACGAGGCGGGGTTACCGGGGGCGGGGTGCGCGGCGCGGAGCGTGCCCTCTCTGTGCCGAGGGGGCATCGCGCTTCTCTCTCTGCTCCAGAGTGTGGGGGCAGGCTGAAGGCCGAAGTGCAGACCAAAGAGCTCTATTCCCATGCCCAGTTTGGAGACAACAACTACCCGAGCCAGGCCCGCTGCGACTGGGTGATCGTGGCGGAGGACGGCTACGGCGTGGAGTTGATCTTCCGCACATTTGAGGTCGAGGAGGAAGCCGACTGCGGCTACGACTACATGGAGGCGTTCGACGGCTGCGACAGCACGGCGCCCAGGCTCGGCCGCTTCTGCGGCTCCGGGGTGAGTCCTGGGGATGCTCGGATGCTGGTGGGCGGCCCCCGCGGGGACCCAGAGCATGCACTGAGCCGTCAGACACACGTGGGTCACAGCCCTGGCTGCCCCTGCAGCTGCTTAGGGCACCAGGTAGGAGGCCTGCCCTGCTGGAGCCAAGAGGGAAACCCGGAGGGTAGCTGGAGAGGAGGTTGGGAGGTAACGGGGACCCGGTCAGGATGGCCTGATGCAGAGGCCAGCTGGGGAAGAGCATCTTCCTTTTAGGGCTGCCTATTTTTGCAGACTGGGCTTCCCTGGTAGCTCAGCTGGTAAAGAATCCCCCTGTAATGCAGAAGACCCCGATTTGATTCCTGGGTGGGAAAGATCCCCTGGAGAAGGGATAGGCTACCCACTCCAGTATTCTGGTGGCTCAACTACCCACTCCAGTATTCTGGCCTGGAGAATTTCATGGATTCTATAGTCCACGGGGTCACAAAGAGTCCCACACAACTTTCACTTCACTTTTGCAGAGGGTTGTCTTACTTTTGCAGAGGGTTTGTCTTACTTTTGCAGAGGGTTTGTCTTGTTTTTGCAGAGGGTTTGTCTCCCCACACCCCCATTTCTATTTAGCCTTCAGGCCTTTTTAAAAAAAATTTTTAAATTATCCTCTTGTGTATTCCATATACTCCCAATTCTCTTCCTCAGTAGAAACCAAATGCTTATACAAATTACAAATCACTCTTTTAACAATAAACATTAGTTATGTTCAAGGTCATTATGATTGTTTTCATTATCATCTTTTTCCTGGGCCACCTCCTCAGGACAGGGCAGGCCTGTTTTCATCACTATTTCCCCGGCATCTGCCATAGGGTCCAGTTCATGTCCTGGGCATCCTCCATCTGCATCATGCTGGGCACTGCCCACACTGGGCTCCCAGCTCTGTCTTTTCCTTCACCTGCAGAGCTGATCACTCAAGCCTCTTTGCAACTGGCCAAACTTACAATAAATCATTTTGGAGTCATTAGTGCATGTGGTAAGCAGAACCCCAAACTGGCCTTTGTATGGATCTTTGAATAATTTCCCTTCATCTTCTCGCACCCTCCAAAAAAGAAAGGATGACACAGTGTGGCTTAGCTGATGCAGTGCCTTTGAGAGAGAAAGGCTTTCAAACTGTGGGGCCCACACGTGGAAGAGAACTTTGAAGGGTCCTGAGCAGTGAAATGTACGGGAAGCCCAGTTTGGTTCCATTAGAATCTGGCAGATGGCGGCCTGGGATCCTGGCTCCCCTTCACCTACCACCTGGGGAAACCTTTCTGTCAAACGTAGCAACTCCATCCCACATTTTGTCCTTGGACAAGACAGAGGCCTCAATGATGGTCTTTGTCTTAGATCTCCTGGGAGAACATCACAGCGGTGACCCTAGTGCTGGGTGATTCATGATATACCCTTTATAGTCAGAAGACCTGAGGTTGGGGACTATTGATTTGTGAACTAGATTTTCAACTAGATTCTCAAGCATAGAATGGAGATAGTGCCTGCCTTATAAAGTGGCTGTAACTTTACATGAGATGAAATCTGAAAATGCTTCAGCGTGTGTGTGTGCTAGTCACTCGGTCATGTCCAACTCTTGGCTACCCCATGGACTGTAGCCTGCCAGGCTCCTCTGTCCATGGGATTCTCCAGGCAAGAATACTGTAGTGGGTTGCCATTCCCTTCTCCAGGGGATCTTGGAAGGATCAAACCCAGGTCTCCTGCATTGCAGGAGATTCTTTACCATCTGAGCCACCAGGGAAGTCCTGAAAGTGCTTAGATGCAGTTAATTAACCGATGCACTTGATAGTAATAGACTGTATTTGAGCTGTGCATTTAGAATTGTCTTTGGAAAAGTAGAGCTGGGGCATGGGGGTGGGGGTGCTCTTGGGAGCAGAATTTGAAAAGCTGTTTTTTGAAAAACAGCTTGTTTTGATGCCCCTCAGCATCTCTCCTGGGTCTTTGACTCATTCTCCTTATTTTAATACTCCAATCACAGCCAACTGGCTTAAAGCCCCTTGGTTTTCCTTTCTCCCTCCCTCAGCCATTGGAAGAAATCTACTCTGCAGGGGATTCTCTGATGATTCGATTCCACACTGATGACACCATTAACAAGAAAGGCTTTCATGCCCGGTATACCAGTACCAAGTTCCAGGATGCCCTACACATGAAGAAATAATGTTGTTCTTGAAAAACAGGAACTGAGAATGTTTTTATAACAATAGCACCTTGTGAATCTGTCCTAAAGCAGTGTACAGTATTATTCTCAAACAAAAACTCAAAATCTAGCCTTGGAAGTGTGTGTATCTGATGGAATTTGGCCAGAACAAGGAGGGGAGAAGATATTTCTTTGATTCCAGCCTCGGTGTTACCAATCATGCAGTTTTAAAGATTAAGATTTGATGTCACTGGCTATTTCAGCTTTGCCTGTTTGTTCTCCTTGCCTTTTGCTGTTCTGAGGCAGAAGCCTAGCCTTGGGCAGCTCTGTTTCTGGATGTGCTTCCGTAGGTGTAAGGCAGGCTGACCGTGTCTCGGAGACTTGGGGCATCTTCCATCAGCGCTGGGCATTGAGGGTAAAAGACTGGCCATAGCTCACGTGTTCCTCACAGCTTTGGCTGGAGACATTAACTCTCTGCCAGGGACACATCACCCAAGAAGCCCAATCATATGGGCGTTGGGACTAAAACAGGCATCGCAGTAAGCGTCATACAGAGAAAGCTGGTGTTTGAGGATCACTGTCGTGTAGCAAGGAGACCCCCAGCTTGTCCTCTGTGTCTTCAGCTTTCCTTGCCCATGTTGGGTTTTCCCCATCCCTAACTGCATTAAGGGTCCAAGGCATCTGCTGTGACTTCAGCAGAACGTTTGCTGGTGAGAGTCCCTAGTCTTCGGAAAGAAGACATCCTGACTTGTCCTCGTGCCCTCGCTGACTTGGAGAAGACTCCACATGGCCTTGGGATTCCGTGGGCCAATAATATCTCTTTCTCCAGCTTTGGAGGCTGTTGCTGTGGTTGACTTTCACTCTTGACAACCAATTCAAACTGTATTTGCAAAACGTGCAAAGACACCTTATGGGGGACCATTCAGGTCCCTCGTGAACATCATTGAAAACTGGTTAATTATAAGTTATGTAAGAATCAACACTTTGTGGAACAAGTCTACCTGTGACTAACTTTCTGCAACTGGTTGAGTTAAAGAGTGCATTGGTGACTTACTCAGACTAACCATCATTCAGTCACCAACTTTCAATTAGAATTCATCACACTTGGCGCTCGCTTTGGAGAAGTGGAGAGGATGTTGTTTACACAATTTTAGAACCTCCAGGTGTACTTTAAACAGTGAGGTAGTTTTGAATGGCATTTCATTAAGGCATCTATGGGCATTATGAGCTAAAAGCTGTGGTATGTTAGCTTTAAAT
The DNA here is from genome assembly GCF_049115385.1 of Moschus berezovskii. NCBI lineage: Eukaryota > Metazoa > Chordata > Mammalia > Artiodactyla > Moschidae > Moschus > Moschus berezovskii. Next base: position 63,500,694 of record NC_142471.1, on the reverse strand, counting down.
AAGAGTATTTATGTTGGAATAATTTTAAAATAATGTTTACATAGCCGTAAGTCCTGTGTGGTTGGTATTGAACACAGAAGGTTTTTGGTGAGAGTTCAAATTGCTCCCAAGCACCAGAATTCCGTGGGGATGAATCAACATCATTTGAAACAATTTGCAAAACATTTAAAGGTGATATTTTTGAAAATCAAAATATGGCCCCAGAGGACTATGTCTAGTTAAAAAGATTGCTGGGAGTTAAAATAAAAAGACATAAAAGAATAAGAATACAAAGAAAGGTAGAAAAAAAATGCGTGGGAATATTTTTTCCTTAAAACAGAAAAAAATCAAAGTATTATTATTAATAATAATATATGTCTGTATATATGTATGTATGTAAAGGATCAACGGTCAGAGCCTTAATCAGTGCAGTGTGATAAATGCTGACCCACAGGCTTGACTGAATAGGCCCTCCTGGACCGGCCTTGTATTTTATGGGTCTACTTTTACCAAGCCTCTCTTGGCCTTTCTTGGCCCTGGAGGGAGGTTCAACCTACATTCTTATATTGTGACCTTTCACAGCCCCTGTACCGGAAGATCTTTGATTCAGCACATGGAACAGCTTGTCATGTGGTTCAGGTCTACATAGGGTGGATTCCATTTCTCTGATTTTTTGTTTGGGGGCTTTTATTTTGTCCCATCTGATCTTCAAAGTTGACACTGAAGTCAGGATGCAGAAGGTGGCTGTTAAGGGTCTCTTGCTGAGGACTTGAAAATTCTGAAGTTTCAGCCTTTAGAAGTCTGAATAAGATTGATGAATTCCCTGGAAAAGTGAGAGGGAGTCAGAAACAGAGTCAGTTCTGCCTCTGTCTTTGCTGCTCTCATGAAACAATGGTACTTGTTTTTCTCTCTCTAGTATGATTTTCAAAAACACAGAGCTTCAACCATTATCAACCTGTGGCCAATTGGAAACAATGAGACGCTTATGAAAACCTTTCTTTAGGCCTTTTGTGAGTGACGTATTCCCAGAAAAGACAAGCTCTGATTCAGCTGGGGCTGGCCAGATATCTCCCCTGGAAGCTCAGACTCACGGGACATACACACGACGCAGGTTCTGCAAAGAACTGAACAGATGGCTTCACAAGAGAAAGTCCACCCAGCAGAAAGACCCAGGCCCCTGCCTTGGCTCTTCCAAATGCTCAGTGACCTTTCTGTACACATCCCACGGGACGTTACCCCTGCCTGCTTTGTCCTTGGGGCTGTTGCAAAGCTCCAAGCAGGCTGACTTCAGCTCAAAGAATTCTCTTTGGTGACCTGGTGAAACATTTGGAGTCCAAGTCTTCAGCCTGATCCAATTCTGGTGTCATCTGGTCTAGCAAATGCTAGAACCTGGATCCCAGGGCAGCGTGAGGATCTGGAATTAATTTCAGCCTGTGGAATTTCTCCAGCCAGAGAAGGAGGCTGTGCATTGATTCACCATAAGACGGTTTTCCTCTAAAGTTAAGTTTTATGTTACTCATGAAATGCTCAACCTGGTTACATCATTTGTAAAATCTTCTTAACTAGCAAATCACCCTGGAGTTTGCCGTCAATCTGGTCCATTTGATAAATCTCAGATAATTCGTGGTAGTGTCATTGTTCAATGTGTGAACAAGTGTTCCCTAGGCTTCAGCAGATGGTTTTCAAGTTTCCTTTGTAGACTGAACTTCTGAAAAATAATCCCAAATGCCTAGAAGATTTCTTTAAAAAAAAAAAAAAAAAGAAAAACCATTTAGAGCATTATCTATAAATATACTGTGTTTTTTATCTTGTGTAATTGTATGTTTCATTAAATGTCAGTTTCAAAAAGAAAGTGGAAAGGAGCTAACATATATCTAGAAAGAATTGTTTCATTAAAGAATGTGGATTTATCAACATGTCCTGGGTTTGTATGACAAGTTCAGACCTCTTGGTGATCTTTTTCTCCAATATCACAGGAACTTGGGAAGCATGTACAAAATTGGGGGGCCTTCTCTCTGGCCTTCTATGATCTGGTGAATACCCAGAGCCTGGCTTCAGAACAGGGCTCCTATTGGACCCAGAAAGTCACGAGCAAAGCTGAAGAGGGCTTCAAAGTCGCCCCTCTTCTTGGACCCAGACAGGCTGGAAATCTAACAACATGAACATTGCGGAGATGGTTGCTACTGTAACAGCTTAGGCGTGGTAGCCATCTTCCTTTGTCTCCCAGCAATTCTCTCCATCTGGTTTTGAGCCTGAGGACCACATGTGGCCTCTAAAACTGAAGGTCACAGTTCTTATAAGGGGGCTCTCTTACAAGCGGCAATTGGATTTTTGGTCTTTTGGGAGCTTGTTGTTCATGATTTGCCCCAGTTGCCCATGCACACAGTTATTTTTAGTTCCTTATAGTTTCTTTGTGTTTGGTTGCTCAAGGAGACATTTGTCCAGGTGCAAGCAAGCACTGTAACAAGGGGTCCCAGGTCCCAGACCCCAGCCTGTCTCAAGACATATTAGTTTCGAGTCCTGATCAAGGGGCGAGAGGGCTGAGCTTCTTCAGGGCTGATTTTCCCTGGGAGGATGTTCTGAGAGCACCATGTAGGAGTTCTTGCTGCTGAAGCCTCAGGAGCGACCCAGAGCTGGGGTCCCTGACCTCTCTTCTTTCTGTTGGCATCCCTACACCCACCCAACCAATTTCATTTCTTCTTAAATTAAAGATTAGGCATCTGAAAAAAAATTAGACTTCTTTTTTGATGCTTATGACTGGAAAACCATGACTGACCCAGACTCTTAGGGCAGAGCACCCATTTACTGGCTTTCTTAGCAATTCTTCCAAAGGAGTAACATGTCCATTGGAGGACGAGTTGGTGATCAGTGGATGCAAAGACAGAGTTAAAAAGGCCCTTACTGGCCTTGTCCATCCGCAGACAGCTTAGCCAGAGGGGGCAGGGCCATCAAAGCCAGTTCCTTGGTCCAGATCTCTGGTCCAGGTTTCATGCCTACCAAGCAAAGATAGAAGCACAGTTTGTACTGGTTGTACTGATTTAAATAGTCTAGTAACCTGTATTGTAAACATGTTGTCTCTACTGTATAGATTGAGACAGAGATTGGAGGAAGTTACTTCACTTGCCTAAGACCACACAGGGTCCAGAAGTGTGGTCAAGGCATCCCAAACAGGCGTCTCTGAGCTATGTTGTCTCCCTGACTTCCGGGCACCAGTGGATTCAGTTTAAGCCTCACTGAGTCTTGGGGACCTGAAGCCCCATGAGGCAAAGGCCACTCTGGACTTGTTAAGCAAGGCATCCAGTGCCTGGGTCCTTACACCCCATTTTCCAGGATCATCTGCCTAAACAGATGGTGTCTCTACCCCTGTTAGTTATATCTCAACCCCAGGAATTGGCTTTTTTCCAACCTTCCCCTCCCTTTCTTCCCTCCCCGCCTCACATTTCTCCCATCATCAAGTCTCACTGCCTCTGCTTCCTCAATAAGCCACAAACCCCTTCACTGCTCTCCGTGTCCACTGCTCTCATCCCAGGGCAGCCAGTGTCACCGCTCACTTGGACTCTGCCAACCAGAGTCTGGGTTAACCCTTGCATCCCTTGTAATCCAGGCAGTGCAGGTAATCCTTGTTAGCCCCACTTAGATCATCCTCTCCTCAAAACCCCGACAGTCTTCTCATTGCTGCACTGTGGAAATCTTACCATGCCCTGCTGCTCACATCCGGAGAAGGCAATGGCAAGCCACTCCAGTACTATTGCCTAGAAAATCCCATGGATGGAGGAGCCTTGTAGGCTGCAGTCCGTGGGGTCGCTAAGGGTCAGACACGACTGAGCGACTTTACTTTCACTTTTCACTTTCATACGTTGGAGAAGGAAATGGCAACCCACTCCAGTGTTCTTGCCTGGAGAATCCCAGGGACAGGGGAGCCTGGTGGGCTTCCGTCTATGGGGTCACACAGAGTCAGACACGACTGAAGTGACTTAGCAGCAGCAGCAGCAGCTGCTCACATCACAGGCCACAACTCACTCTGCTTTTAACCTCTTCCAGGCCCCTCCCACCACATTCACTGGCCTCCCTCCTATCCCAGCACACCAAGCCTGCTTTAGAACCAGGCCTTTGAATTTCCTGTTCCCTCTGCCTGGAATCCTCTTCTTATTTTTCACGTGCATCTTTAATGTCATGTCTCAGAGACAGCTGCCGCCCCGTCACTCCAGACCCTCTTCCCTTATACACTCCACTTGCTCCTCCATAATGATTTTTCCTGTCCTGTTCTGACTGTTGTCTATCTGCCTCACTGAAACATACATTCCCTGAGAGTTGGAGCCTCATTTGTCTTTATCACCAAGGCCGAAACAGAGCCCAGAATAATGCTTGACGTAGAGAAGTTAAAGGTTTGTTGAGTGAATGATGAATGCACTCAATGCAATGACCAAATTATTAGTATTAATTTTATTGTTTTGTTGACACGAGATTCCAACCCCTTCATTGTTTTAAAGAAGTAAACTTCTAACAGAGAACTCATAAGATATATAAGGCAGTCCATGTCAATGGCTTGGACTCCAGCTCTGTGAGGCTCTGTGTCAAAATGTGAGAAAAGAACGAGGGTGAGGATAAACTCACGCTCATCACCTAAAGCAGGTACAGCCCTGCCTCCAGCACAGAGCAGGCTCCAGCCCCCATTCCCCAGGCACCCCCTTCATCGATGCTGGTGATGTGTTGACTCCCTCAATGCTGGGACAGTGACCAATGCCACTTGCCTGGCCACTGGGGGTGGAGTGGCCAGCCTCACTCAGCCTGCATGTAAACAGCCATTGTTTCTAAAGAGCTGCTGGCTGCGGGAGCCACCAAGATCTCGGGCCAGCTCTGAGTTCTTTGCTGAGATGAAAGTGTAACCAAGGAAGGAGCTTGAAAATAAAAAGGACAGAAAATGAAAGCAGAGAGCATAGGTGACCCGGGTCATACATGGTGGCCATGGAGCAAGAGAGCATCTCCCCTGAGGGATGGACCAACGACTCGGCTACTCCCCTGACCATAAATGGCTTGGCCAGAGCTCTGTTGGAGCCACCTCTTCTCTTGGCACCCTTGCTCTCCCAGTTGGATGTTCCTACAAATGCAAGACACAAGCCAATAACACCAGCAAAAAGTCGAGGTTGCCGAGGGCAGCGTTTGGAGAAGGCTCTTGGGAAGCTGTTGGAAATGGTGAGTGGGCATCTTTCCTCTGCCTAGCCTTCATTTCTTTCTATAAACAACAATACCCAGGCTTTTAAAGCTCACATCTTCTAATTCAAATATAACTGTACCTTCAGTGAAAGGAAGTTAAGGAGCTTGGCTTTTAATTATTTTCCTATTAGTATGAAATTATTTTCCTGTTAGTATGAAATACTAATCATTAAAATATGAAATTATTTTCCTACTAGTATGAAATACTAATCATTAAAAATTCTCATCTGATATATGCTGATGCCGCTTATGTTTTAATATTAAGGTTTTGTTTTTAAAACCCCACCTACAAGTAAATGTTTCAGCTAAACTCATTTCCCAGTTGGAGCAATGAATCCTTTATCCTTATTTATTTAGACTGCCTTTTGCTGTGTGATCCACAACAGAGAGATTCATAAGTTGCATTGGAAACTGTCCACCTTTCTTACTGACTTGTGGTACATGTTTGGTTGTGACTCAATCAAATGAAGTTTGCTGAGTTAGAAGGGGCTTCTGTGATTCCTTTATTAAAGAGACTAGTAAAAGGGGCTGTTCAGATTTGGAGTTAGGAAGATCTGTGGAATAAGATTTTTTATTTAGAAGATCCAGCCTCTTCTTATCCAGCCTCTCCCACTGACCAGCTGGGGACCTTGAGAGACCTGTCTTGGCCTCTCAGTTCCCTCACCCATGATGTAGGGTGAGAGTGTGCCCCTTGTGGAGATGCGTACAGTGTGTGACACACGGGGTATCCTCAGTCACTATGAGTAGTTAGCCCATCTCCCCTCATTCCCATCATGAACAGCAGACTGATAATGAGTGACACTCAGCCACTGAGCTCCTGATGTCCCTTTGGAACCACCGTGTAGATATCAACATAGTGCTTAGACTAGCAATGAGTGTCTTGTACCAAATTCCTGTACTTTGAATATTTTAAATTCATGCAGATAATTCCATCCAACAAGATTGTCCTAGTGGCTTCCCTGTACCTTGCTCCATGCTGGTCAGGCCATGAAGAATATGACACCATGGGATCCCCCACCTGGAGTAATTTGTAGTTTTGAAGGAGCTGCCACAGACATTAGTTCTTTTGAGTTTATTCCGTGAGACAGGCAGGGCAAGTTAATAGTATCCCAGTTTTGAGGATGGAATAACTGTGCCTGGGAGAATAGATTTGTTATGAAAAAATGGAGACCAGAGAGCCTGAGTCACTTTCCCCAGGCCACACAGCTACTAAGTGGCTAAGTGGACTTGAATCCAGATCAGGGGACTCCCAAGGCCAGAATTGCCTCGCCCCACTCAGCTTTCTCTCTAAAGGACACTGAGTCAGATTCTTCTCCACCCACATTTACGTGATGTTGTTTTCTCCATGAGAGTACTGTAGTGTGTTTCTACAAAATATAAATGTCTTTCTGAAGTTGGCCAAAATCTTCGTCATCCAAATGTTGATAAACAGCACGTGCAGTGGCCCACTTGTTGCTGCTCCTCCCTTCTGCTGTCCCCCAAAGAAAGCTTTGTTCTGGTCCTGCTGACATCAGTAGCTAGTGTTTGCTGATGAGATAAGGCTCTGGACAGCTGCATTTGATGCCGTGACCAGCCAGCATCCTCTGTGGGCTTGGTCGATGTTAGCATAAAGGTAGGTCCCTTGAGCAAAAAGACCTAGAGTAGCTCAGATGTCTAATACTGTCTTGGAGGAGGAGGGGCAAAGTGCTGTGAGCCTGGGGGCTCCAATTATTCTGAAGAAACTCCAGGAGTCCTGAGGAAGCCTGTAACATGGGAGAAAGAGGCTGCTGGGATTTCCCTGGTGGTGGTCCATTGGCTAAGACTCTGCACTCCCAAAGCAGGAGTCCTGGGTTCCATCCTGGGTCAGGAAACTAGATCCCACATACTGCAACCAAGAGTTTCAATGCCCCAACTAAAGATCCTGCATGCTATAACTAAGACCCAGCACAGCCAAATAAGTAAATAAATAATTCTTTTTTCTAAAAAGAGAAAGAAATAGGCTGTCACCAAAAGACCCAAGTCCCAGTGACAGCCAACTAATCATGTGAACTTGGGAAATCCATTCAAATTCTTGCCTCAATTTTCTTTTCTATAAAGCAAGGGTTTCCTGTTGCTAAGAGACAGGGAAGTGAACAGTTGCCACTGAAGGGTGCTGGCCTGCTGGGGCCATCCTAATTGAAAGACAATCTCTGGGGCAGGCGGCAATGGGAACTATACCTTGTAGGTGCTTGAAACATTTTTAGTTCACAAAATGAGTTTGTCATTCATTGACCTCTCTGAATTCCAACCTACCTGAAAGCTAGCTAGAATAGGTGTTTCATTAATTTTGCATATACTGGTACTATCGCCTCTAGACACATCTTCCAGGTTGGATTTGAGTCACATGGACCAATCTCATTTGTCTGTTTTAAGAGATCAGCCCTAAATGTTCTCATTTATCCATGAGGGAATTTCTGAGAAGTCCCTGGGCCTCAGCTTCCTCTTCTGTAAAATGAGGGTCTGATGTAGACAATCTTGGAGGCACTTCAGCTCTGAAATCTTAGGATCTTCTGCTGCTGCTGCTGCTAAGTCGCTTCAGTCATGTCCGACTCTGTGCGACCCCATAGACGGCAGCCCACCAGGCTCCCCCATCCCTGGGATTCTCTAGGCAAGAACACTGGAGTGGGTTGCCATTTCCTTCTCCAATGCATGAAAGTGAAAAGTGAAAGTGAAGTTGCTCAGTCATGTTTGACTCTTAGAGACCCCATGGACTGCAGCCTACCAGGCTGCTCCGTCCATGGGATTTTCCGGGCAAGAGTACTGGAGTGGGTTGCCATTGCCTTCTCCATCCCAATCTTTTTGTTATTGGCTAACATTTCATTTTAAATCTTAGTAAGCACATTGCTTCTAGAATGACAAAACCAGGTTTCAGAGGCTTCGGGGAGATCAGGAGTTGGAGTTTAAGCTGAGTTGTTGGGGATTGGGGAGGCTGGGGCTGAATGAGACAGAGCCTGGCCAGGTGGCATGAATCAAGTGTGACTGGACACGGCAGGGGGCCAATCAGGCAGAAACAAGACCACTCCAGCCCCTTGAGCCAGGGTCAGAAACTGTCACCAGCTGAGTTGGAGCAGAGTCCACCCATTTTTCACATCCAGGCAAGAAAGGCGCTGGGTAAAGAACAGCTGGCAGAAACTGACATGAAAGAGCCCAAACTGGAAGGATGGAAGATGGGAACAGGGAGGAGGAAAGAGCCACCAGAGGCCCTGGGCAGGACCTGATCCTGGAAAGTGGATACCTGGGTAGGCTAACAAGTTGGTGTCCCATTGAGTCCATGATTTTTTTTTTTTTTTAATTTTTATTGGAATATAGTTGCTTTACAATGTTGTTAGTTTCTGGCAAGTTGAATCAACTATATATATATATGTACGTGTGTGTGTGTGTGTATATGTATATATATATACATATCCCCTCTTTTTTGTATTTCCTTCCCGTTTAGGTCACCACAGAGCATTGAGTAGAGTTCTCTGTGCTATATAGCAGGTTCTTATTAATTACCTATTTTATACATGCACTCAGTCGCTGAGTCATGTCCAGCTCTTTGCAACCCAATGGACTGTAGCCTGCCAGGCTCCTCGGTCCATGGAATTTTTCAGGCAAAAGTACTGTAGTGGGTTGCCATTTCCTACTTCTGGGGATCTTCGCAATCCAGGGATCGAACCCATGTCTCTTGTGTCTCCTGCATTGGCAGGTGGATTCTTTACCAATAGCACCATCTGCAAAGGTCATTTTATACTTGGTAGTGTGTATAAAGCCCATAATCTTTAAATATCGACCCCATATTTGAGGGAGATGTGAGGCTGGGTTCTACGTGAGGGTTTAGCCTCTTTCCTCTGTCATCCCGACCAGCTCAGCTCCAGCCTGAAACCCCTGCCTTGGACTCAGTAAAAAGGGAAACTTATCTTTCTCAGATTCTCCTCCTGTGAGGGAGTTGAAGTGGGAGCCCCTGGGGTCTTACTTCCCACCCCAAGAAGAAAGTGCCATCAGTCTACACAGTTTCCTTCCTGAAAGGAGTTCCAGGGAGAGAAAGAAAAAAGCAAAACAACTTTCAGCACTCTGCTGAATATTTCTATTAATATTTTTGCTGCCCTTTTGGGTCAGGACCTCTCAGGAAATAGTTTGACTGGCTGGTCCCTTAAACTGGCCCTGGTTGAGGACCTGGGAGGGGAGGAAGGATAGGACTGCCCTGATGCTGAGTGGGGATCTCATGACCCCTGACTCACCTGCTCCCCTGCCTCTTTGGGGGCCAAGATTGGGAGGGGAGGCTGGAGCTGACTGTGCCTGTGGGGTCAGTAAATTCTCTTAGAGTCCGCCAGGCTCTATGACATTTGGTGGAGGGGTCAGACAATGGCCTGGCTGACCATTACTGGAATCTTTAAGGTTTCCTTCTCTCTTGCAGAGTTTTTCACTGAATTTCACACTGCCGGCCAACACGGTGAGTACAGCGGCCCCCGCTTACCAGGTAGGTGAGCAGAGATCAAGGCAGAGTTGACATTGGGCCTCCAGGACACCATCATTCAAACCTCATGTAAAACTGTGATGTTACACAGGTTTCAAAGCACTACGAAGAGCTGGGGGTGCTGAGAGACATGTTCTCAATGATAAGAATTATAAATACACATTTTTTTTTTTTTTTAAGTATACAACTTAGCAGGGATGAGACAGGCACACACAAGAGTAGGTTTTGCTTAGAAGAAGAGGCAGAAGCAAGTAGTAAATTCACTTCCTTACACAAGTGGAGCAGCAGGTCACTGCAGCAGACCCTTCTCAGGGACATGTAAACAGATGGGTGGGGAGCTTAAAGGACGTTTCTGCTTTTCTCTTACACCCATCTCCTTTCCACATTCCTACAGTCCAGGCTGCCTGCATCGCTTTCCTGGCTTATGGATTCCCAACCTGGCCTCCCTCCTCTCCTGTGGTTTTCAAATGGGCTGATTTTGCTTCCCAGGGGATTTTTTTTTTTTTTTTTATGATTAAGAGGATGCTACTGATATCCAGTGGATACAGGTCAGGGATGGTGACAAAAATCTTACAATGCACAGCACAGCCCCTCATCCCCAACAAAGAATTCTCTAGACCAAAATGTCAGTAGTGCCCAGGTCCCTGTTCGAGTCATTCCCCCACAATGGGTTTTCAATTCAGCAGCCAGAGTGATTTCTACTTTCTAAGATGTAAATCTGGGGAGTTCCCTGGTGGTCCAGTGGTTAGGACTCAGTGCTTTCACTGCTGTGGCCTGGGTTCAATCCCTGGTTGAGGAACTAAGATCCCAGAAGCTACTCAGCTTGGCCTGAGAAAAGTACATGTGATCGTGTCACTCCCTTGCTTAAGACGCTTTACTGTGTTCTCATTGCGTGCAGGCTGAGACCTGAACACTTATTCATGGTTACAAACCTCCCTCACCTGTTTTTTGCCTACTTTCCCCTCATCTCTTTTCTTCTCCCACTTTTATTTTGTATATGCACCATGTCCTTGCTCTCCTACAGACTTTTCATAAGCTGTTTCCAAAAGTTTTGAGTCACTTCTCCACAACCCTCTTCAGCTTTTCCTGGCTGATTTCTATGCATTTGAGTGGTGTCAAATATCAACTTACAGGTTAGCTACCCTGGATGGCAACTACCATCTCTCCAACATGATCCTTAATCCCTTTTGTTGTAATTGCTTGATCAGTTATCTGCATTTTTTTTTTATTTTTTTTATATCTAAAAAAGAATTTTATTAAAAAAGCACAAATGCAAAGAAATGAACAGAGGAAAATTTATGCGTCGAACCTGGACTGGTCACTTATGATAATATACATGCTACAATTCCATTCTCTCCAATTATTCCACCTTCACCCTCTCCCACAGAGTCCCAAAGACTGTTCTAAATGCCTATGTCTCTTTTGCAGTCTCTTATACAGGGTTCAGGTTACCATTTTTCTAAATTCCATATATATGCGTTAATATACGGTATTGATGTTCTTCTTTCTGGCTTACTTCACTCTGTGTAATTGGCTCCAATTTCATCCACCTCATTAAAACTGATTCAAATGCATTCTTTTTGATGGCTGAGAAATACTCCATTGTGTATATGTACCAAAGCTTTCTTATCCATTCATCTGCAGATGGACATCTAGGTTGCTTCCATGTCCTGGCTATTATAAACAGTGCTGCAATGAACATTGGAGTACATGTGTCTCTTTCAATTCTGGTTTCCTCGGTGTGTATGCCCAGGAGTGCGATCGCTGGATCATATGGCAGTTCTATTTCCAGTTTTCTGAGGAATCTCCACACTGTTCTCCATAGTGGCTGTACTAGTTTGCATTCCCACCAACAGTGTAAGAGGGTTCCCTTCTCTCCACACCCTCTCCAGCACTTATTGCATGTAGACTTTTGGATAGCAGCCATTCTGACTGGTGTGAAATGGTATCTCATTGTGGTTTTGATTTGCATTTCTCTGATGATGAGGGATGTTGAGCATTTTTTCATGTGTTTATTAGCCATCTTTATGTCTTCTTTGGAGAAATGTCTGTTTAGTTCTTTGGCCCATTTTTTGATTGGGTCACTTAGGTTTCTGGAATTAAGCTGCAGGAGCTGCTTGTATAATTTGGAGATTAATCCTTTATCAGTTGCTTCATTTGCTATTATTGTCTCCCATTCTGAAGGTTGTCTTCTCACCTTGCTTAGAGTTTCCTTTGCTGTGCAGAAGCTTTTGATTTTAATTAGGTCCCATTTGTTTATTTTTGCTTTTATTTCCAATATTCTGGGAGGTGGGTCTTGGAGGATCCTGCTGTGATTTATGTCGGAGAGTGTTTTGCCTACGTTCTCCTCTAGGAGTTTTATAGTTTCTGGTCTTACATTTAGATCTTTAATCCATTTTGAGTTTATTTTGGTGTATGGTGTTAGGAAGTGTTCTAGTTTCATTCTTTTACAAGTGGCTGACCAGTTTTCCCAGCACCACTTGTTAAAGAGACTGTCTTTTCTCCATTTTATATTCTTGCCTCCTTTGTCAAAGATAAGGTGTCCATAGGAGCGTGGGTTTATCTCTGGGCTTTCTATTTTGTTCCATTGATCTATATTTCTGTCTTTATGCCAGTACCATACTGTCTTGATGACTGTGGCTTTGTAATAGAGCCTGAAGTCCGGCAGGTTAATTCCCCCAGTTCCATTCTTCTTCCTCAAGGTTGCTTTGGCTATTCGAGGTTTTTTGTATTTCCATACAAATTGTGAGATTATTTGTTCTAGTTCTGTGAAAAATATTGTTGGTAGCTTGATAGGGATTGCATTGAATGTATAAATTACTTTGGGTAGTATACTCATTTTTACAATATTTATTCTTCCAATCCACGAACACGGTATATTTCTCCATCTATTCATGTCCTCTTTGATTACTTTCACTAGTGTTTTATAGTTTTCTATGTACAAGTCTTTTGTTTCCTTAGGTAGATATATTCCTAAGTATTTAATTGTTTTCATTGCAACAGTGAATGGAATAGTTTCCTTAATTTCTCTATTTTCTCATTATTAGTGTATAGGAATGCAAGGGATTTCTGTGTGTTGATTTTATATCCTGCAACTTTGCTGTAATCATTGATTAGCTCTAGTAGTTTAAATACACATTTTGAAAAGGAAAATAGCAAGAAACCAAAAAACACTTCGATTGCCATCAGCAGAAAACACTGGGGTCGCTCCTTCCAGTCCTGTTTGATCCTACATAAATTTTGACTTCTGTTGTCTTCATATCATGGTCTTCTCACCTGTAATTTTATAAAGCAAATGTTTTCCATCAGCCTTTATAAAAGTAACTGAGGGTGGTCTCGTGACATTTCTTCAGGCGCATTATTTAGCTAAATGACCAGTCACAGTTAAGAATTCTTTTGTGATAAGCATAGGTATAAATAAATCCTTGTTGGCACTTAACCTGATTTCCTTAGAATGAAGTCTAGAAGGGAAATCATTGGGTCAAGATGAATGAACATCTTATGGCTCAGGATTATGACAGTTGCAAGTCCACATGGAGATTTTCAATTGATGATGGCGGACAGTTTCAATCCAGAATTGACCCTCCATTTTCTGTTCTCCTGTTGTTTAGAAGATAACATGCCAGGATTGTTTTCTGACCAGAATTGCTGCTCTGATGGAGCTAGGCATTTTTCTGGCCCAGGTTTTTGTGGTTTGGGCTATGCCAAGTTTTTCTAATAAGTCGTATAGTTAATCAAAGAAAATAGACTGAGACTGCTGGGAAAGAGTTTGCCTAAGCCGGTGCTCACGTTTACTGTAACATGAGGGAGCGTTCTGGAGAGCAGTGGAAATGCAGACCCGAGTGACCTGCTGCCCCTTTGCTGCCCACACTGGTGACCCTGACCCTGTCCCTGACTTCCCGGCACCTGCTGCACGCTCCTGGTGAGGGCCCTGTCTTCTGACCCTCCCTGACCCACTCAGCTCTCTGCTTCAGCCTCTGCCTATTGTCTGCAGAGGCTGACAGTAGCCTATTGTCAATATTGTCAATAGCCTATTCCCCTATCCTTCTCCTTCCCTGTCCAAATCTTTCAATATGTGACTGGTGGCACTTCCTACCTGGCTACTGGAAGCCAGCCAGGCTGTAGAGATCCCAGGTTCTGTCTTATCCTGGCTTGGCTCAGCCTAGGAAGCTAACTCAGAGAAGCAAGGAGCCGTTGCTTAGGGCCATGAGGGTGAGGGGATTAGAGGGAGGCACTAATGCTGCAAGTCATCACCTTTTGGAGTGTCTTCTTGGTTAACGACCTATTTCTCTGAGAACTGTCCCTCCTCCCTTTGAATCTATGTTAGACAACAGCCACCCCAGTCTGTCTGGAACTGTCTGGTTTTAGCATTGAATGTGTTGCAACCTAGGCAACTTTTCTCAACAACCTGCCACATAATCCTTCCCTTTTGGTGTAGCTGGATGCTCTGGAAAGTGGGGGGAGGTGGATGCCAGGTGCATCAGAGCCTCTCTGCAGGGAGTGGGGAACAGGACCACATATGCAAGTCACCCCCTGCTGGGCCATACTGAGCTGTCAAGTATGAAAATTAGGCATGGGGTACTGCATTTGTCATGGAAAGCAGAGCAGCAGGACGGTTGAGAGCTTGGACCCTGAAGTCAGACCACTTGGCATCTACCACTGAGGGCTGTGTGACCTCACACAAGTTAATTCACTTCTCTGTGCCTTACTCTTCTCTACTGTAAAACGGGGGTCATTTTAGTCCTGCTTCACTGGCTGTTGTGAAGAATAAGTGAGCTGATAGAGGGAAAGTATTTGAACAGCCTGGCACATAATAAGTGTTTCATACGCATTAACGGGTACAGTTAGCAGGTGTTCATGAGGGCAGAAAAATCCATCCAGAGAGAGAAAGAAGGAAGCAAACAGGCAGAGAAGAGCACAAGTGAAAGGCCATGCTGTCCAGGAGTAATGGAGAGATCCCAGGAGGAAGGGATCTTTGGTCATGACAAAGTCTCAGGCCCCAGCTCCAGTGCCTGGAGAAGCCAGATTCCCACCACCTGTGGGATCCACGAGGAACCCCTGAATCTTTAGAGTTAACTCATTCTGGGGGGGGGGGGGGCCAAAGCCAGCTCAAATGAATTTCTGTAACCTGAAGGCAGAACATCTTATCTGAAACAATGTCTACCTCTTCCCGTCATCCTGAGAAACAGAACACTTTAGGCAAACACAGCTGCTGCTGCTGCTGCTAAGTCATTTCAGTCGTGTTCGACTCTGTGTGACCCCATAGACGGAAGCCCACCAGGCTCCCCCGTCCCTGGGATTCTCCAGGCAAGAACACTCGAGTGGGTTGCCATTTCCTTCTCCAATGTGTGAAAGTGAAAAGTGAAAGTGAAGTCGCTCAGTCGTGTCCGACCCTTAGCGACCCCACGGACTGCAGCCCACCATGCTCCTCCATCGATGGGATTTTCCAGGCAAGAGTACTGGAGTGGCGGGGTGGTGGTGAGATTGTATTTCAGTAAAACTAAAACCATTTAAGTGAAAGTGAAGTCGCTCAGTCGAGTCCGACCCTTAGCGACCCCACGGACTGCAGCCTACCAGGCTCCTCCATCCATGGGATTTTCTAGGCAATAGTACTGGAGTGGCTTGCCATTGCCTTCTCCGGTTGAAGTACCTAATGGACTCTAAAACTGAGAATCAGACTCTGAAATCTGGTGATCACACTTATATACTGAGAACCTCTGAGGCTAATAAATAGGAAATGAGCCATTATCATTTGAGCTATGACAGACACCCTTTCTATTCAGTTTGTTACATCAGTAGAATCATTGATGTATAATAAAGTTATAACTGACGATGGAATCTCAATTTTCAAGTTTACTGATAC
Organism: Moschus berezovskii; assembly: GCF_049115385.1. NCBI lineage: Eukaryota > Metazoa > Chordata > Mammalia > Artiodactyla > Moschidae > Moschus > Moschus berezovskii. Next base: position 63,485,164 of record NC_142471.1, on the reverse strand, counting down.
TGTCAAGAACTTATTTGTGCATATAGAATTCAGTATTGGGGAAATTTTTCCAGTAAGAAAATTCCAAGGGACATGATTTTTGGTAGTAAGCTTTCTTCATATACACAATAAATTATAAACACTTTCACAGAAGCTGAATAGGAGTTAATGAAAACACACAAAGCCACTGATTGTGGATTAAAAGAGGAACAAAAGTTCCTATGATTTTTGAGGGAATGTTTATAAATGGTTAAAAATGTCAGGTGATTTGAAAGGGCAAGAGGCACACTCAAATACACAATTACTTCATCAACCATCAGGTGGTGTCAATGCACAAGTGAAGAAATGGGTCACAGAAATAAAACCTCTTTATCATCATAACCCCAAGTGCCAAAGTACTAGAAGTATTTCTAAACAATCATGTAAGTCTGCATTTGTAAAACTGCCGAACTAAAACAATTATATAATGAAGAAAGGTAAAAAGTTTCCTATGATAAAAAATACTTACTGGTCGTGTAATACCAAATTAAGCAAATATTTGTTTGATCGGAGCTCTCTGGGAGAGAGGTCTAGGCTTGGAATGCAAACATCCAAGTTCAGGTTAAATTTATCTGTGAAACCTGGGAGAAGACCCATAACTTCTCTGAGATCTGGATCATTTTTTTTTTTTTTGTAAAATAGAGAAAGCTATCAAAAAGACGAAGCCACAGGAATTCCAATGTACTCACTGAAGTTGATGAGTGAAAGTGAAGTCCCTCTGTCGTGTCTTACTCTTTGTGACCCCATGGACTGTAGCCCGCCAGGCTTCTCTGTCTATGGGATTTTCCAGGCAAGAATACTAGAGTAGTTTGCCATTTCCTTCTCCAGGAGATCTTCCCAACCCAGGGTTCGAGCCTGGGTCTACTGCACAGCAGGCAGACTTTTCACTGTCTGAGCCACCAGGGAAGCCCGTGGTTGATGAGAATATTCAATAAATTATAGGTCTGGCCAGAGCTTTGCCAAGTTTAAAGAAATTATCAGAGCTTCTACTCCTGGTGCACATTTAATCCTCCAAACAACCCTAGAGGTAGGTGCTCACAGCCCTATTTTATGGATGAAGAAATGAGGCCCATGAGACTGTGAGTGGAGAAATCAACACCCCATTCCAGAAGGCAACTAGGACCCATGCTCTCAACCCCACACTACACCACCTAGCATAGCTTACATGAGTTAGTTGCTAACGTGGAACATTGTGCCCTGAGATTTATCCATTCAGAAAAGATTCTCATCTGAAATATCTCATAAATGGGTAAAATTCAGTGCCCCTCTTTGAGTGCAGCTGTGAACGAGAAACATGGATTCATTCAACATGGAATTATGCCGGGAATAGGGATAATTCACAGCTTCAGAGACCTGACCAAGCCGTCTGCTTCACTGTGGTAAGGGAACAAGTAAAGCCTTCTTAGAAACAAGCAGTCTTCCTCTGTGGCTCAGATGGTAAAGAATCTGCCTGCGATGCAGGAGACCTGGGTTTAACTCCTGGGTTGGGAAGATACTCTAGAGGAGGAAGTGGCAACCCACTCCAGTATTCTTGCCTGGACAGAGGAGCCTAGTGAGCTACAGTCCATGGGGTCACAAAGAGTCAGACACAACAGAGCGACTCACACGTCCTTCCTCCAAGGTCTTCTTAAGGAGCCTGGCTCCACCGGTATTTATATTTTTTCCTTTTCTAGCAATGGGGACAAGTAGGCCCAAAGTGTGCTGGGAAGGGTGTGGGGACTTGGGACAGGATAAAGCCTTTTTGAGTTGTAAAATGTATTATGGCAAATCCACAGGGTGAATAACGAAGCTCTCACCTGAATTTCTGATTTCTCATGCCTTGTAACCAATCTTATTCCTTCTTACAAGGGAAGGATTGAGGAAGATTCTATTCCACAGTTGTTGTCATCTGTTGTTTTTAATAGAAAGTTTAGCAAAGGGGTATACTGTAGGCATTTACAGCTTAACCTTGGGCAGACTATCTTATATGATGTGCATTCTATAGATTTTGTTATCTTAAGATGTGTGTTCTTTTCCTACGCAGACTTCCTCTCCAGTTGTGACTGATGGAAAAGGAACTGTAAGTACACCACTTAAATTACGGAGCCTTGGTTCAGTCACTTAGAAATGGGAAAATGCTGTGCCCATCTTGTGCATTCATTTTGAAGATTAGATGATGTTTGCTCTGTGAACTGTCACCAAGCACAGAATCTGCTCAACTGTTTTTCTTACAACCAACTCAGTTCAAAAAGGAAGGAGAGCATAAACAATCACAGATGATTCCACAAAGTCTGGAACAAAAGAAGCTAGACACGAGAGAGTACATACTTTCTACTTTCATCAAGATAACTCTGAAAAATAGACAAAGCTAAACTGCAGTGATAGATTTCAGGATACACATGCAGTGGCTGGATAGGAGCCCAAGGGGGCTTCTCAGGGGTTGGGAATGTACTGTTTCCTCATCCAGGGGCAGGTTACCTGGATGGGTTCATCACATGAAGTCATCAAGCCACATATTTATAATTTATATACTTTTACATGTCTTGTCATTCTTTAACAAAATCACCCCCTCAAAAGTGACGAAGACTCCAATGTTATATGATAGTTGCACATTTACAGGGATTCTCAATACTCTCTGCAAGTAATTACAAATATGAAAACTTATGGGGCTAGGAGCATGGCTACTTCCACTCGGATCAAAGCAAATGTGAATTTGGAAATTAATCGGCTCAAGCATTTATTGTACATAAATTTTAAAAATTCATATCAAAATGGTGCGGTATACAGTAAAACTTTTTGGTATATATTTTACTTTTTGCTAAACTAACAGATAAGAATGCTAATTGTTGCTTTGAACTGTTTTTCAGCTTTTCCTATATTGTTCATATGTTTGTCCAATTTTCTACTGAATTATTGTCCTTTTCCAATCAATTTAAACAACGTGCATTAAGTACGATGAAAGTGAGCCATTTGTCACGTACATTGGAAACAGTTTTTCGCTGTATTTCATTACCCCTTTGATTTTGTGTAGGACACTGAGGATCCACGCAGAGTTCTGTTTTAATTTTAATCTTTTGAACTCTTCCCTTTTTTTCCGGGAGAACCTGACTGTTTTCTCTGTGCAGGACTGTGGGCCTTCTCTCGGGTTAGCAGCAGGCATCCCGTCCCTGGTGGCCACGGCCCTGCTGGTAGCCTTACTGTTTACTCTGCTTCACCGAAGAAGCAGCAGCAGCGCGTCCGCTGAGGTGACTGGCAGCTTCTCTGGGTCGCGACTTGTTGGCGGGAGTCAGTATTCAATGAACTGGCTTTGGGCTGGGGGTGTCAGGACTGTGTCTGTTTTCTGAGAACAAAAGGATGGGTGTTTCTGTGCCTCATTTTCTGTCTCAGACTCAAGACCTTACCCTCCAGGCAGAGCTGATATATCATCCAATCCTCAGGTCACTTGAGGACACTATTGGGGGTGGCACGAGTAGGAGCAGAGAGGGATGTTTGTTGCCATGGCAAACATGTCTGTGCAGCGAGTGTGTTTTCTAACCTTGAGAAACAAGGACACAAGCTTCTCAAAGAAGATGGAGGTGAACTTATGAAAGATGGGAGACAGTTGCTGAGATGTCCATCACAAGGATATGTCCAGGAGATGTGACTCTATTTATCTTCGTACTTTTCCTACATTCTAACACACATCAGTCACAAGGGAATCTTCCGACCCCACACCTTACAAATACCAGAGTTCTCTGGAGACCAGGCTCAGAATTCAAGGGCCACCCTGACCCATATCCAACCAGAGGCCATGGTTGTGATACAGCGGTATAGTGTGGTCGCTGTGTTCTAATTCCATCCTTATTTATGAGCATTTCTGATTGTTCTCACACTGGTAAGTGTTAACAGGGAATAAAAAACCTAGGTCCCATCCCTAGGTCTGCCACTTTACAATTTATATGTGAGCCTGGCCAAGTGATAGAACATTTTCTGTTTCTTGGTTAGTTCAACTCCAAAATAGCTCCAATTAAATCAGAATCTCTGGATGATAGAGCTGTGGCATTGGTACCAAAAAGCCTTCAGCATTTTATCATGGATCATTTTAAACAGATACTAAAGTAGAGGGGACAGTATAGAGAATCTAGTTAGCCACAGCGGCCAATCTTGCTTCATTTCTACTCCCACCCTCTTCTCCACAATGTCAACCTAGATTATTTCTTAAGTAACTCACAGTGGCATCTCTTGTTTGTGGATTTTTAGGGGGCCAGTTATTATCCTTTTGTTTATCTTGTTTTGTTTTTAAAGCACTCTGCTGATCCTAATGTGTGGCTAGGTTTAAGAACCACTGATTTTAATCATGGTCATGGGCAAATGTTGTAACCTTTCATTTCTTCTTCTTTTTTATTTTATTCCTAACCGACTTAGGAAAGTGAGAGGCCTTGTGAAATTACAGAAATCTATGACAGTCCCAGGATAGCTGAGGTAAGACCTCTCGTTTACATCACTGTACATCACTCACACGACACACAAGCTAAGGGGCTTCAGACCTGTTGTGTACAGGAGCACAGTGTGAGCACAAAGGAGGTTCTCATTATACCTTTATTGACTGGACAGGAATTTAAGGTTGAATTCATATTAGAAAACTGATTTACTATTATTTGTTCCGCTGACAAAAGAGAAAACCGTGTGATCATTTCCAGAGGAGATGAGAGTTCAAAACATGAAACAGCCATTTGTGATATGAATTCGGAGCAAACTAAAGATTTTGAAGGAATTTTTTTAACTTGAAACAAGACATCTTTTTTAAAAAATCACAGCAAATATCATACCTAAAGGTGAAATGTTAATGATTCTCTTTCAGATCAGAAATGAAACAAGGGTGCTCAGTGTTACCATTTCTACTGAGATAGTTAGGTCCTAGCCAGTGCAGCATGTTGAGGAAAAAAAAGTAGAAATTAACTCAATGAAGGGGAATTCTTTCATAATGGATGCTGCTGCTGCTGCTAAGTCGTTTCAGTCATGTCCAACTCTGTGAGACCCCATAGACGGCAGCCCACCAGGCTCCCCCGTCCCTGGGATTCTCCAGGCAAGAACACTGGAGTGGGTTGCCATTTCCTTCTCCAACGCATGAAAGTGAAAAGTGAAAGTGAAGTCACTGTCGTGTCTGACTCTTCGCAGCCTACCAGGCTCCTCCGTCCATGGGATTTTCCAGGCAAGTGTACTGGAGTGGAGTGCCATCATAATGGATACCTATGTCAAATAATCACACTGTACTCTTTAAATATCCTTTATTTGTCAATTATACCTCAACGAAGATGAAAAGAAAAAAGAAGCAGAGAACATAAAACTGCAAAAGAAGACAGAAAAGCCTCATTATTTGCAGATAATATGATTATCCACATAAAAAGCCAAATTATCTACAGATATATTGCTAGAATTAGCAAGATATTTTAACAAGTTTACTGGAGGTAAAAGTCAATATTAGAGTAATTTTTGTTTCTAAAAATCAGTAACAATTAATTTTAAAAAGTAATTTTTTAAAATACGATTTTATAGTGGTAATAAAAATATACAGAATGATGAGGAATCAATCTAACAAAACCATATAATCCTTTCATGGACAATAATAAAATCTCAGTAAAAGATATTTAAATAAAACCTAAATAATGGGAGTTTGTATACAATGCTCCTGGATCAAAGAGCTCAATAGTATATAGATATCAAACAACTTCAAATTGATCTGCATAATAAATGTAATTACAATATAAATTTCAACAGGTATTTTTCACGGAACTCAATAGGGTGCTTCTAAAATTCATATAGAAAAAAAGACAGGAAAAAATTTAAGTACCAACAACAACAGATAGAACAAATAGCAAACAAATAGGAAGATGATTGATTAAAACCCATCCAGTGATCACATGGATGATGTTCCATGTCTTGAAACCTATGTTTCAAATGTTTTGTCTGATGGTTGGTTGTTTGAGGTGGGAGGGTAAATCTGGTTGCTGTTACTCCAACTTGGCCAGAAGCAGAAGTCTTTGAAGTAGTTTTTTTAAAAAAACCTGTTTGTTTTCTCAAGAATCCAAGGAGGTTACCTACCCAGGAGAAGAATATGATGGGAGGAGAAGAAGCCCACATATATGTGAAGACCGTATCAGGAAGTGAGGGATCCATGCGTGACACTTACCGCCCTGCTGTCGAGGTGGAGAGAAGGAGGGGCCTGTGGTGGCTCATTCCCAGACTGAGCCTGGAGTGATGCAGCGAGCCAAGGAGCGGAGCTGGAGCTGGAAGCGAGCTAAACACACAGGGATCGATCATGCCTGGAGTGAGGAGAGAAGCCAAGCTGCTGCTTAACCACTCCAAACTTCATTTGCAGATCTGGAAAACTTCGGGGTTGATTTTACTCTTTAAGGGACTCATCTGATAAAGTGCATTCTGACTCTCAGACCTTGTGGTTTAATAATCAGTGAAGTCGCTGTGCATTCAAAAGGAGCCCTTGAACCTTGCTCCTGACCCCCAGTGGGGATTTGCTTGTCTTTATGATTTGGGGAAAGGAGTTTGATTTCTCAGTGGCTCCCCTTTTGATCTTTTTTCACATCCATTTTCTCAAAAAAGCCATTAGACCTGGCTTTCATGGACAGGTTGACCAAGGCTAACATGGTGCAGGTTGGGATATAAATGATACTCAAAGGGGACGTGTGAGAAGGAGCAGTTCTTTATCTCTGCACACCTCAGGGTAGAAATCAGGGGGAGCCACACGTTCCCTGACCACAGGGGCAGCCTGTGGCTGGGTCATTCATCATTCTCTCTTGTGATCAGAGGGTATTCAAAGTGTGTGTGTGTGTGTGTGTATGGTGGGGGGGTGGGGGTGGTGAGCACACGTGTGTGCTGAGGGTAAAGAGGGTGGAAGGAAGGCAGAGATTATTTCAAAATATTATTAGAAATAGGGGCTGTACCTATTTTGTGGGAATAGAGAGAAAGGTCCAAGTCCTTGGACCATCAATGGGGAAAACTCATGAGCAGGAAGAGAGGTCAAGAGGACTCTGGGTGGGTAAACACAGGACCAAAGGGATGATCCAGGTACTAATGTGATGGTCATCTGAGGGGAGCCCATGAACAGCGGCAGCTGGATCAGGTGAGATGTTCACCATCACTCCTGGGAGGAGGCTTCTGGGAGTCCTGGTTCCCCAGCACAGGTCCATTGTTCCCCTGATGGGAGAGCCTGTGTCCAAGAGATCTCAGGTCTACCCACCAGCTGCACAGGCCACCTTGAAGAGCTGTGGAGATATTCCTTTCTCACATGGGGCCCCTAGATGCTCAGAAACAAGGCTTCTCTGATTCAAACAACCCAGGACAGGTTCTGCACACCCCATCACTACCATGCCAACACGTGCTCTTCAAAGTTCCTTGTGAAATTCAGTTTTGTGCTAAGTCCCCTGAGTCTAGACACATTAACAAACAGATCTGGCCGTGTTTAAGCAGACATGCCCAGTGATCCAGGTGCTCCTACTTCTCTTACCTGTTGAGAAGGACCCTGGATTTGCTGAGAACATGATTGTGGCCTTAGCCTTGACACTCACAGTTGTGAGCTCTGGGGCAGATCATGGACCTTAGCTCTGTAGGTACAAAATGGAGACTGTCATTTTCCTCCTTCTACCCTTAGGAGTGTTGCAAGGATGAACGGAAACATGACTTATCGTCTATAAAGTAAGGTGTGACTTATATTTTAGACCATTTATTTTATGTAATTCTGCTTACAATCCATTGCTTATTACCTTACTTTAAATGGTTTCTACTAAACTATCAAGGTTCAATATTTCTGTCACCTTTTTTCTGCTGTGATGCACAAGAGCTTATTTTGGAATAAAGTGAAAAGCAAAAATGAGCATTCTTGTGGCCTTCCAACATGTTTGTGGTTTTTCTTTGTCTATATTAAAGCATATGACATTGGCCCTGGAGTTGAAATCAAGGTCATCTCCAGGATATAGCTGGTGCTGGCACTTTGTCGGCTGGGCTGATGATGGAGATGTTCAAATTGTTCACAGAGGGCAGCCCAGGTTGTGAGCAATATGCTGAGACCGGAAGTCAGAAGCTCTGGCTCCCCAACCTAGGGCCTGTGCTAGCACTGGGATGGCCTTGGCCGGTCATGTTCTAGAAAATGCAAATGAATTAATAGTGACAGAAAGCATATCAACCATTGCCTGGGGATGGTGGGGGGAGGAAGGGTGGGGGGAGAGATTCCCAAGGGCCACAAAGAAACTCTGGGGGGTAATGGATGTGTTCTCCATCTTGAATGTGGTGATAACTTCACAGGTATGTCACACGTCAACACTTATTAAATGGTACACTTTAAACATGCAATTATTGTATCTCAATTTTACCTCAATTAAGCTGTTAAAAAAAAAAAGCATCCAAGGCACACAGAGCAATAATCTCTGCCTGCTGGGTTTTGCTTTGTTTTTTTTTTATTTGACCAGATGTTGGATCTGGTAGGATCTTCATTGCCTAGGGCAAACTCTTAGTTGTGGCATGCGGGATCTAAGTTCCCTGATCAGGGATGGAACCTCTTGGGTTGGGAGCTCAGAGTCTTAACCACTAGACCACCAGGGAAATCCCAACCTCTCTTTCCTTATTCTGCGTTTTGCCAGGAGAACAAGAGGATATGGGAACGTGGTTGGTGTCCTTTCTAGAACAAACACAGTCTTTAGCTGGAGAAGATGGAATTAGACAAAAATAGATTCACGTACTCGGTGCCTAAAAGGTGGAATGAAATCCACTCTCAAGAGCTTTCAGTGTCATCCTGAACTGAGGACCCGAAAAGCTCCCAAACCACACACACTGTAGAAGCATTTTACATGAAGGAATGATGGGTGAATTACCCAAACTGAAGGCAAAATTAGAATTCCTTTAAACCTAGGTTTAAGAAGATATGAATTCCCTGAAGTTGTATGCAAATTTTATATAAATAATCATTACTCATGGGATGAGATTCCATTAATCTCTTCTGATTCTCAAAGCAATCTGCAATACCCCTCACTTCAGTTCAGTTCAGTCGCTCAGTCGTGTCCGACTCTGCGCGACCCCATGAATCACAGCACGCCAGGCCTCCCTGTCCATCACCAACTCCCGGAGTTCACTCAAACTCATGTCCACAGAGTTGGTGATGCCATCCAGCCATCTCATTCTCTGTCGTCCCCTTCTCCTCCCGCCCCCAACCTTTCCCACCATCAGAGTCTTTTCCAGTGAGTCAACTCATCGCATGAGGTGGCCAAAGTATTGCAGTTTCAGCTTTCGCATCAGTCCTTCCAATGAACACCCAGGATCGATCTCCCTTAGAATGGACTGGTTGGATCTCCTTGCGGTACAAGGGACTCTCAAGAGTCTTCTCCAACACCACAGTTCAAAAGCATCAATTCTTCTGCGATCAGCTTTCTTCACAGTCCAACTCTCACATCCATACATGACCACAGGAAAAACCATAGCCTTAACTACCAACAGTTAAATATAAATAGTGATAATTACAGCTGAAGGTTAGTGACAAAGATGTCAAATTCAACCTTTCTTAAGTGACTTGCTGCCACTCTTTTAATACAAATTGACTTGAAATTAGTAATGGTTGTGCCTTTTTAGTTTTATAGACAAAGGAAAATGGAGTGAAAAAATTAAACTTTCCTATATAGATGCCTGTTTACATGAAAGTCATGGAGATTATTTGTTAAGAATACCTCATAAGAATTATAGACCAGAAGGCTGAGTGTGGGTTTTAGTGTACTTCACACTAGATGCATCATGTTGGAAACTCAGTCAGCCTCCAAAGGGGATCCTGTCCATTATCATTATCATCTTCATCATTAATTTTGCAGCAAGAAGGTAGCGATGGTAAAAGTAACCTCACCTCATTCTGCTTCCCGCTCCTGGGTTGCTGCTGCTGCTGCTAAGTCACTTCAGTCGTGTCCGACTCTGTGCGACCCCATAGATGGCAGCCCACTAGGCTCCCCCGTCCCTGGGATTCTCCAGGCAAGAACACTGGAGTGGGTTGCCACTTCCCTCTCCAATGTGTGAAAGTGAAAAGTGAAAGTGAAGTCGCTCAGTCATGTCTGACACGTAGCGACACCATGGACTGCAGCCTACCAGGCTCCTTCGTCCATGGGATTTTCTAGGCAAGAGTACTGGAGTGGCTTTCCATTGCCTTCTCCTGGGTTAGGGAAGGCTAAACACATTTTTGGACTTGTTTCTTGTGAGAATGTTGTACTCTATATACCAGCAGCATGTAGGATGTAAAATGCATTGCAGTTCTGTTCAAATCTAAGTGGACCACAGTGAGGGTCATGAAGAGTCTTCTTCGTTTCAAGCTGCAGTAAAAGAGCTGCACTTCTCTAAAGAATAGAATATTCTTGTCCTTGGATTTACAACACCAGTCCATGAGAGTGATTTGGGTTCTTAAATCATATGCCTGCTTTTCTGGGACGTAGTTCTCAGTTTCCTGAACTATGCCCAGATTATATGAAAAAAACTAATCCCTATTACATTTATAGCACTTTTTAGTTTTCAAAGCACTTTTCATTCATTATTTTGTTTGATTTTTTACACCAGATCCTGGAGGTAATGTAGTGTGGGCATTACTCATGCCTGTTTTACAGATGAGAAAACTGAAACTCTACAAAGATAATTTTATTGGTCCTCGAGATTGTAAAGCAAATTGCTTTGAGAGATGATTTAACTTTGCAAAAAGAGTTAAGAATAACGAATTCAATTGATAATAGAGGCAGGTTTCTGTACTGTTCTGGGTCCTTTGATATACACATTGCAGGGAAGGGTTTAAAACATGATGGTGTGAATTAATTGATAAAAAGTGCATTCAAAACAGATAAAATTGACTCCCATAGGAGCCATAGGGCTCCCATCTGTCCCTAAGAGATGAAGGTCAGGGAGTACCCGAAAGTCCCTGTAAAGTAGCCTTTGACTTCCAAGAAACTACTGAAGTCATGGGACAGGACCTTTGCCCCTATCACCATTAGGCTCATGCGTAGAAAGTTTCAGCTGGTGTAGCTGGTCCCGGCCAGATCCAGACAGTCTTAGGTCTGGGAGTCCAAGAACCAGCACACTGGTCCTAATCTTCACTACCTCCTGTTCTGGCTTCAGGGGCTTGGTACTTACTGGTACAAAGTACCGCATGTGAGGTACTGGCCGTGCACAGAAAGGCCACTTTCCCGAAGGGAAGTAACTCGCTGTTTGTTGTTGCTCTTGTCATCTAGTAGCTTGGTTATGTCCGACTCTGTCTCTTTTTCAACCCCGTGGACTGTAGCCCACCAGCCTCCTCTGTCCATGGGATTTCCCAGGCAAGAATACTGGAGTAGGTTGCCATTTCCTCCTCCAGGGGATCTTCCCAATCCAGGGATTGAACATGTGTCTCCCCACTGAGCCACTAGCTGTCTTTCCTAGTCCAAGGGATCACAGATGAAGCACTTACAGTGTCAGCTCATCTATCCTCCAGCAGATGCAAAGGGAGGAACCATTACCATCTTGATTTCACAAAAGAGGAAATCGAGGATCAGACAGGTTAGGAAACTTGTTCAAAGTCACACAGCTAGTAATAAGGAAGCCTGGCCTATGTGCATATTTTCTGCAGAATCAACAGAAACTCTGGCATTAACTGTGTGACTTTGGGCAAGCCAAGTCTTCTCTCCAGAACTTTGTTCGTCACCTGCACAGCAAAAAGGGTAGACTAGGATGTTTCCGAGTTCCTGCTCAATATTCTTGGGCTTCTGCCTTGATGTGTTTTTATTGTAGTAATACTTGCCATTGAAGGTTCTTTTTTTCTGCCACCAGAGGGCGCTTTGCTTCCAAAGCAGGAGGCACTGGGGAAGGCTGAATTCCAATTAATAGTTGACACCCCGACTGATAAAATTGATCAAAAACAAAAATTCCTGTGCAACTTTAGGAATTTGTGGAACTCTTAACAAGCCTTTTCAAATAAGAAAATTAGCTCAAGAGACCCCTTAGAATTTTTGCCGTTCTCACAAGGTAACTCCTCCCTCATGGACCTCCTGGAGCTTTTGTATGATGAGGACCTTGAGAGCCTCAGCACTGGGCAGTTGGTGTGTTCAGGCCAGCAGCCCACCTGCACGTTTTCCAGGCACCAGCTCCTCCTCCCTGTGCTCCTCTATCCTCTCTCCTAGTTCTTGCCATGTCCCCATCCCCCTGTTGCTGCTGCTGCTGCTGCTAAGTCACTTCAGTCGTGTCCAACTCTGTGTGACCCCATAGATGGAAGCCCACCAGGCTCCCCCGTCCCTGGGATTCTCCAGGCAAGAACACTGGAGTGGGTTGCCATTTCCTTCTCCAATGTGTGAAAGTGAAAAGTGAAAGTGAAGTCGCTCAGTCGTGTCCGACCCTTAGCGACCCCACGGACTGCAGCCTACCAGGCTCCTCCATCCATGGGATTTTCCAGGCAACAGTACTGGAGTGGCTTGCCATTGCCTTCTCCACCCCATCCCCCTGGTAATATTTATTACATGCTTTCCCTTACATTGATTTTCTTTTCTTACTTGCTGCTGCTGCTAAGTCACTTCAGTTGTGTCCGACTCTGTGCGACCCCATAGACGGCAGCCCACCAGGCTCCCCTGTCCCTGGGATTCTCCAGGCAAGAACACTGGAGTTGGTTCTTTTCTTACTTATGTGTACTCAAAAGGGAAGCTTTCTGCCACTACCATAAATATAAAAACATTACTTTTGTAACATATATGAAAATAAACAGCTTTCTAGAATATAAGTCCTATACTTACAATCAGAGAGGTTGTTATGTTCTATCCCATGTCCTATGTCTAGAAAAATAAGTTGCCTAGTAGGCACTCGATGAATATATATTATGTAGGTCATATAGATGTTCACCTACATGCTACCTAAATGATCTCAAATATCATACGTGGACAATACTGGGGCAGTGGAAGAGACTACAAGAAAGCCTGGCAGATTTGGGGAGTTGAGGCTGATGAACATGACCTGCCATGTGATCAGACCATGAGGACTTTCTCAGTGGGAGTGGCTGTGTCCACTCCCCACCCCACCCCCGTTTCCCCAGCTCACCTTTGCCAGAAACCCCAGGTGCATATACCTGAAGCCCAGTCCAGTGTACAACTGTGTTCAACCTGAACCATCAGGAGAGGCAAAAAGTCTTCATCTGCCACTTCACAGCCGCTAGAATCACTCTCATTAAAAACAGACAAATCAAAAAACAACAGAAAAGCAAAAGAGAAAATAAATCTTGGCAAGGATTTGGAGAAATTAGAAACCTTGTATACCGCTGGTAGAAAGGCAAAATGGTGCAGCCATGACAGAAAAGAATAAGTGGTTCCTCCATAAAGTATAGAATTACCCTGTGATCCAGCAACTCCCCTTCTAGGTTTATATTTAAAAGATTTAAAAGCAAGCAGGGTCTTAAAGAGATACTGCATACCAGTGTTCACAGAGCACTATTCACAATAGTCAAAAGGTGGAAAGAACCCAAGTGCCCATCAACTGATGAGTGAAAAATTAAATGTGGCATATTAGACATACAATGGACTATTACTCGGCCCTCTAAAGGGATGATGGGCTTCCGTGGTAGCTCAGTCAGTAAAGAGTCTGCCTTCTGTGCAGGAGACCCAGGTTCGATCCCTGGGCCAGGAAGATCCCCCGGAGAAGGAAACGGCAACCCATTCCAGTATTCTTGCCTGGTAAAATCCTATGGAGAGAGGAGCTTGGCAGGCTACAGTCAATGGGGTCACATAGAGTAGGACACGACTTAGCGACTAAACCACCACCAAAGGGATGATGGCTACACCTAGATGAACCTTGAAAACATTACGCTAAGCAAAATAAGCCAGAAACAAAACAAGTACTGTATGATCCCACTGACATGAGGTACCCAGAAGAGGCAAATTCATAAAGAAAGAAAGTAGAACTGAGGTTACCAGGGGCCCAGTGGAAGAGGAATTGGGGAGTTATTGTTTAACGAACACAGAGTTTCTGTTTAGGGTGGTGAGGCATTTCTGGAAATGAATAGTGACAACAGTTGCACAACTTGAAAAGCACTTGCCCACCGGGGTTTGCTTACTCCCGTGTCTTGGCTGGCATGGTGAGAAGGAGAGGGCTGGGTTACCCCAGGGGTCCCAGGGGGAGGAGGAGGATGAATGGGAGGAGCAGAAGCCCGCCTAGCTCAGCCAAACACCCAGCTCGTGTGCAGAGCTGTGCTGTGTTAAGCAACTGAGTTTGGGGAGAGTTTGCTTTTGGGGCAATACTAGCTGATACACACCCCACCCCCAGGCTCCAGCACAGGAAGGGAAGGAGGTTCTTCGCCTGTGCCCAGGGCAGGGCATCAAGCTTCTCTAGAGGGTCCCGGATCTCGCCATCCTCTCTTCTGAGGGAGCTAGAAGGAAAGGGCTGGGACCAGGGGGAGGCCTCCCAGTCCTCCAGCAGGCTGGGGACACAGAGCAGCTGGAACAGATGGCCTTTAGGGTCCTTTCCAGTCATAGAGTCGATGCCCTCCTAGAGGAGGCCGGCGTTCCGAATGGGTCTACAACCTTGCGGTTCCAAAGGCTGCCTCCCTTCCCATGGGTACCATAAGGTGAAGAGGGCAAGAGAGATGAGCTCCTTGGAGAGACGCAGAGGTGGCCGTTTGGGAGATAGTGCTTTGTTCTGTGTGAAAGCAGTGAGAATACATTCCACACGTGGCCTCCTGCCGGGACGCCTAGGGGCGGGGCTGCAGGTGACAGAGGAGAAGCAGGCTTTGACCTGAGCTGAGAGTCAGTCCCTCTCCTCCAAACCCCACCTTAGAATCTCTGACCTTCTAATTAAACCTGTTCCTCCTCTCAAGGCAAACCTTACAATCGTCATTCTTTCATTTTGCTACATTTTTGCTTAAGAATATTTAAAAATATGTGAGTGAATAAAAAAGCCTCGACCATTTTGTTTTTTCCTATTTTTATTTGAAATATACAGCATTTCAGCTACACTGCGGGCAAAGTGGGCTTTGATGAATTTCCCTGGAAATGAGCCACCAATTACAGCACCGTTTCTATGGAAAATGCATTGCGAGTTCTATACAACAGTCTTACAAATGGCTTGCTAGAGCATAACCCAGGTGGTGCTTGATCATGTTTCCAAAACTACTTATTTCTAGAAGCAATCTACATCTTGGTAAAATGTAAAGAATCCCAACTTGACTAAGGCATGTTTCATTATAACATGAAACATAATTTGTCTAACCTGACAAAAAAAAAAAAAACAGAAAAAAAATGTTGACAACTTTCTCCTAAGCGTTTCTTTCCCATGGTTCAATGTAGTCCAATCCCAGATGTGCAAAGATTTCTTCTTCACTTTCCGCTTTGAGAAATATCCTCTGAAAGCATAAGAAGACATATGCGCACTATGATAGTTTTGTTAAGTATCTCCGAGCTGACACAGTAAAAATGTTACTTGTAAAATTGTCTTGTCAGAATGAATTACTGCCAAAACACAGTTCCCTGCTTCTGAGGATAAAAATTCATCTTACCTGACTTCTGTAATTTTTATATTTTCACCCCCAAAAAACTTAATAAGTTAAGGTAAAATTATGACAGCCTTATATATTCAACTAGAGGCATTTGATACTTTTTCTATTGGTCTGTAGTGTTCATTAGAACTACCTGAGGGAGGCTTTTAAAAGAATGTTGAAAATGGAGCTGTAACCCAGCCCAATGCAATCAGAAGATTCAGAGAGGTCTTGTCATCCATCTATTTAAAGGGTTTGGGAAATTCTCACATGCAGCCAGAATTACATACTGCTGCCATTGGTAAGGAGGAGTGGCAATTATGGGATGCTTGTACGTGCCGGATTCTCCTCCTGGCCTTCCACCCTGCCCCACTCCCACCAGGCTCCCAATCCCATGGTCTGTTACATCAAGCAGCACTTCCCCTCCAGTCCTTCGTGTCTATAGCACAGGGACATAGGAGGCACTCGCTTACTTTGAACTATTTGTTATGTGTTAGTTTGTAAGTTTCCTAGATCATGTTAGGTGAAGCTCGCTCCACTCACATGCTACATAATTGAGGCTTTCTTGCCAGCATCCACAGCCCTCTCTTATGACAGCAGCACCTTGATTTCTCTTTGGAAAACTACATCTCCCTATTCTCAGTTTCTGAGGGTCACCTTTGAGGAGAGGCACATCATGCTTGTGTCATGGGTGATCATGGCTCACACAGAGCCATGGAAAAGGGTTCAAGGATGGCTACATGGCCCAGGTCTGGCCTGTGAGCATTAGCTAGGGCTTGCTGGAACTATTAGGAAAGAAGTTCTTTTCTGTTGGCATAGCTAAGCTAGACGGGTAGGATTCGTGGGGAAACTCTGCCTGAGAGTGCCACCAACCAACACTGAAGGAAAATTGCATGAGCACCCGGATAGAGCCACACCTGAAGTCCATGTTACCCCAGATGCCACAGTACATAAGCCAAAAATTTTTTTTTGCCACTGCCATTTTGAATTGGGTTTCTGACTTTTTGTGAGACAGGCTCTAACTAAATATACTTTATTTAGACTAAACTCTTAGAGGATAAAAACCATTACTTCTACTTATTTTGTATCTTCTTCCGACTCGGAGCTTCCTATAGTGTCCTTGATCACTGTAAGTACAGTTGAATCTTTACAATAACTCTTCCTAATTCATGCAGCAATCATTTTGCCGAAGCAGCATTTGGATCTGTAGGACCAGCACACCAAGCGAGTCTCTACAGTATGTGAGTCTAGCTGCCCGCACGTCCACCTCTCAGGACAGCTCTGTTGCTCTCTTTCTTGCAGTTGACTCTGATTAATGACCCATGTGGTCACTCAGAATTCTACTTCCCACTGCATTTCAGGGATACTTGAGTGACATTTGTGATTCGGGGGGATCTTTGGTTTCCTTTGCAGTTACACAATGCAAACAGCAAGGATATACCAAACTCAATTCAAATTCATTGCTTGCCTGGTTGTGGAGACCCAACTAGCTCAGCATCATTGAACTCAAAGCCTCCGAGGGGCATTCTGGGCCCTGTGGGGGTTGTGCTCCTGTCAGGATCTTTCCAGCTCCCCTCAGCTGTGATCTGTGGGAACGGGGAAACTGGGGCAAAGGAAGCTAAACCTGGACACTAGAATCAGTTCAGGAAAAGTGCTCAGGGAACCAGACTTGGGGATGAGGATGGCCCATCTCAGGAAGACAGCACTCCCTACCTTGGTCTTGTCATATAAAGCATGGTTATCCAGCATCATCTTCCGCTCGTGTGTGGCATAACGCCGGATGTCTCTCTCAAACTGCTGGATAAGAAAGAGATCATTAAAATAAATCACTATCAAGTCTAGAATGTCTTCAGTATTATGTGTCTAAAGATATTTAAATCCCTATAATGAAACATCTAGGGCTTCCCTGGTGGCTCAGTGGTAAAGAATGTCCCTGCCAATGCAGGAAATGTGGGTTCGATCCCTAGGTTGGAAAGATCCCCTGGAGAAGGAAATGGCAACCCACTCCAGTATTCTTACCTGGAAAACCCCATGGAGAGAGGAGCCTGGCAGGCCACAGTCCATGGGGTTGTAAAAGAGTCGGGCACAACTTAACAACTAAACAACAACAACAATGAAATATCTATCTCCACTAAACATTCTCCAAGTGAATTTTCTCCCCCAGGGCAACAGTCCACCATGACAAAGTTCCATGCTCATATGTAAGCATTAGATTGTAAGCTCCATGAAAACAGGAACCTGATTTGTTCTGTTCATAACCATATTCCCTCCTAATGATGCCTGGCACACAGATGATGTACGGTAAATGTTTGCTCAGTGAATAAACAGGTATTGTAAGGATTGTGTCCAGAATAATTCCTGGTCCAGAGTAAATGCTAGATAAATAATAGTTTGGTGTTGTTTTGTATTTGGAATACAACTACTATAAAAGAGGATGAGGAGTCAGGAGACCAGCTTCCAGCCTGGATTTTGTCCCTATCTGGCTCTGTATCTCTTGGCAAGTCACCCAACCTCTCTGAATCTTGGTTGGTCAAATAGGAGGCTGGAGGAAGTGTGTGTGTAAGGTCCTACAGTAAGGTCCTCTGACTGTAACATCCTCTTATGTGAACTGCTATAAAACTGATGGTCTGGGCCAGCTGCTTCAGAGTAGCATCTCCTATGATCAGCACGGGCTCTGCGACTCCAGGGAGAAAAACTTGAAGCCTTAGATGGATGATAGGAAAACTTTGGGAAAAGAAGGACAGTGAATGAGGTTGCTGAGATTAATTTTCCTGAGAGAAGCACAGATCTAGAAATGTCCTTTCCATGTAGGATTAGGGAGCAAAGTTGGAATCATTGAACGTGAACTTGGACAAACTTTGGAAGATGGTGAGGGACATGGAGGACTGGTGTGCTATAATCCATTGGGTCCCAAAGAATTAGACATGACTAGGCAACTGAACAACAACAACGTGGAATAATTGCACTAAAGTGAAAGAGGAGAGTGAAAAATTTGGCTTAAAACTCAACACGCAGAAAACTAAGATCGTGGCATCTGGTCCCTTTCACTTCATGGCAAATAGATGGGGAAACAGTGACAGACTTTATTTTTTTGGGCTCCAAAATCACTGCAGATAGTGACTGTAGCCATGAAATTGAAAGATGCCTACTCCTTGGAAGCAAAGTTATGACCAACCTAGACAGCATATTCAAAAGCAGAGACATTACTTTGTCAACAAAGGTCTGTCTAGTCAAAGCTATGATTTTTCCAGTGGTCATGTATGGATGTGAGAGTTGGACTATAGAGAAGGCTGAGTGCAGAAGAATTGATGCTTTTGAACTGTGGTGTTGGAGAAGACTCTTGAGAGTCCCTTGGACTGCAAGGAGATCCAACCAGTCCATCCTAAAGGAGATCAGTCCTGAATGTTCACTGGAAGGACTGATGCTGAAGCTGAAGCTCCAATACTTTGTTTACCTGATGTGAAGAACTGACTAATTTGAAGACCCTGATGCTGGAAAAGATTGAAGGCAGGAGGAGAAGGGGACGACAGAGGATGAGATGGTTGGATGGCATCACCAACTCAATGGACATGAGTTTGAGTAAATTCCAGGAGTTGGTGATGGACAGGGAGGCCTGGCGTGCTGCAGTCCTTGGGGTCTCAAAGAGTCAGACAGACCGAGCGACTGAACTGAACTGAACTGAACTGAAGTGGTGAGTATGGGAAAGTTGGTGGGACCTGCCCTTCCTGACCTGGATGTGTGAAGACAGACTTTCCAACCCGAAGTCCTTTATAAGGCAGTGGAGGGGGAGCTAGGGCTGTGGAAGAGTCAGGGTGAAGCAGATTCTGGGTGTAGTAGCTGCTGGTCTGTGAAAGTATGGGGGTGTTGCTTAGCACATGGCCTTCACAGCCCGGGGCTTCAAGTCCCCCCAGCACTTAGAGCAATGGCTGTTCATACTGGGCATGGGAAGGCTGGAGAAGATGGGGTAACTGGAGCAGTAAAAGGCTGCCCCTGGCTCCTCAGTTCTGTGGGCTGAGAGATCTATTTCTGGACTCCTTTGCCAAACCCCCTGAAGCATTTTTGCATGGATTGTTAGGAATTATCATGATGTCTTCCATTTAGAGGGTAATAATATTGATTAAATCAACGTTTATTGAGTACCTACTGTATGCCAGGTGTGTTCTGGGTGCTTGGAATATAACAGTGAAGAAAACAATGATGTCTGCCCTGGTGGGGCTTGGATTCAAGCAGGGGACACAGATAATCCACAGTAACAGCATAAGTAAAGTACATGATGAACATGAGCTTGATCAAGCTCTGGGAGTTGGTGACGGACAGGAAAGCCTGGTGTGCTGCGGTTCATGGAGTCACAAAGAGTTGGACATGACTGAGTGAAATTAACAGGTAATGCTGGGTACAGGGCAGGCCTCATGAAGGAGACAGGATCTGAGGAGGGACTTGCCCAGGCTGAAGGAGTTAGCCAGGTGGACTCAGGAAGGAGCTCTCCATGCAGAGGGAACAGCTAGAACATAGGCCTTAGGGAGGGGTGAGCCTGGCCGGGGCAGGGAGAGAGCAGTGGGAGGAGTCCAGAGAGATGAGGGGGTGGGAAGACCACGCAGGGCCTTGTGACCACCGGAAGGCTTTCACTGTGAGTTGGATGGGGAACCCCTGCCAGGTTTTGAGCAGGGGAGTGATGATCTGACTTACAATGACGGGATCACTCAGGGGGCAAGTGACCAGTTAGAATGGCCATAGCTATAATCCAGGCAATGATATCCTAGTTAATGTTTACGGAGTGTTTACCCTGTGCTGGGCAGTGGACTGATTTCTTGCTTAATATCAATTTCTGATTTGCTCTGTTATCACTAGTACTTAACAACTTCTAAAAGAGTCTAACATTACCTCTAAAAGAACAGTATTACATATACAATTAGCCTCAGAACTGGGTTAAGATGAAGGCACTGCCTCATTCAATTCTCATGACAATCCCACGAGGTTGGTACTGTTATTAGCCCCACTTTTCAAATGAAGAAAGGAAGCCCAGAGAGCCTCAGTGATTTACGCAAGGCCACACAGCCAGTGACAGAGCTGGGATTCAGACTCCTGAATCCCAGACTCTTTACCCTGGATGTTTCTGCCTTCTGCTTTACAGGTTCTTTAGTTTCTCTCAACAGCCTGTGAAATAGGCAGGGTAAGGAAGTTGTCTTTTGTTTCAGATAAAGAAGGGCAGTGGCACTAAGTCTGGCTGTATCATTCGCTGGTCACAAAAGACTTCAGAGATTAGCCTGCTGCTGCGTAGTTGTGCAAGATGTGCACTGCAAAACTCTAGAGGGCGCCATTCGCATGTGTAGCCTTTGGAAATATGCATGTTTCTTCTGACAATTTTCTGGGAAATGGCAATAGGGTGTTTTAAGGAGGAGATGCTTTTTAAAGTTGGTGAAAGGGAGCCATCTGGGCTAGTAAAGGGGCTGGGTTAGCCTGGGTACCTGGTCACCACTGTTCATGTGTTTCCAAAGCAGAGTATGCCTCCTCTCAGCATCTGACACAAACATGGACAATACTCTTGAAGGAACCTCAGCCAATAAAGCCATGCTGACAGTTTGAGTTTGAAGAAATAAGATTCCGAGGAAAACAGAAACTTTTCAAAAAAACAAACAAACAACAAACTAATAAACTCTGGATCCAGTCCAGAAATTGCACCATACTTGGATGGCTCTGGAAAAATCTCAGCTTAATGTATGCCTGCGGATGTTCTCTGCTCTGGAAATCTTCAGTGCACAAAGGTGAGAAGGAAGCTTTGTCAGCTTAGTAGACAAGACAACCTGGTAAGTTAATGAACCCAAACTGGGGTGAGATTAACAGATTAATTGGCTTGAAGACATTTCCCAGGCTCTGAAATCCTTGGGTAAAAAGGCAAAATTAAATTTCCCAAGCTGCATATAGGATGTACTGTTTCATCAGCTTTCCTACTTTTTATGGATGAAAGATGCCAGCCAACATTTTTGATTAGGGTAAGATGTTCTAGTGCCAAGATTCTGCGCTGAAATAATTCCAGCCCAAAGCAAACATACTTGACATTTAATTCAAGCTTAAGGACAATTAATTTCTATGTCATTGATCATACAAAACCCTCTAATGACGTGTGCCACTCAAAGCAACAGCTATCTACATGGGAAAACAGAGTAGGGTGTTAGTAGGAGAGTCGAGCACAAGCTAATGGAACAGACCACAGGTACCACGTCTGTGAACATCACACGGTGGGAGCTGGGGACTGCCGCTTGGCCAGCACTGGTCCCGTGCCTGGCATGGTGCTAGGGGTTTTGCTGGTTTCATCTCACTGGATCCCTGCATCCCAGGGGGATAGCGTTGTCTTTGCCCTAACTTTCCTGATGGAAAACTGAGTCTTAAAGGCCATGGGGAACTTGACGAAGATCACCTAGCTGGTCAGAGGCAGAACAAGGGCTTGTGACCAGGTCTGGGATGAGCCAAACCTGTGCCCTTAGCCACCAGGCTGCTTTCTCTGCTTCAGTGGTTCTTATACCTGCAGGGTTCTTTCAAATACAAATTGCTGGACTCCACCCCCAGAGTTCCTGATTCAGTAGGTCTGGGATGGGGTGGAGTGTTCACAGGTCTAACCTGGTAAGCAGGTATGGCTGATGCTGCTGATCAGGGGATCACATTTTGAAAATACCTATTCTAAAGGCATCTGTCTCAGTTGATCGTGTGCAAACGGAATGCCCTGATTCAGAGATTTCTGGGCACGTTCTTCTCTCCTGTCCACTATCTCTTCCTTTTCTGTTCATCCTCCCACCACCACCACCCCCGCCATTGTCTCTCCCCTGGCCCCAGGTCGACCTAGTCTACCTCTTATGGAAAGCTAAGGCCATCCCAGGGATGAAGGCAGCACTTACCCGGGAGCCAGTCCAGCCTAGCAGGGCAAAGGCATGGTTCTCATAGGGGCACATGACCAGGTCCACACGGATGGCCTTCCAGGTCTTTCCTTCCTGCTGGTTGGACTTACCACTGTCTACTCTCTGATGGTGCAATTTAAAAATCAGAAAGCATTTTTGAAAATGATCTAAAGTATCCACCTGCCGGCTTGGCAACTTGAACTTTTCAAATGTCGACTCCACAAGGTCATAATATAAAAGTAATCCCTGAAAATAAACAGAAAGATGTCAGGAAGAGTCCCTGATGCAGAGGGTCAGAGATTTTATGTTGGGCTCTTAACGAATGCTTTTAAAGAAAGCTTTACACATTTGAGAATATGGGTACGTCTGTCCTTGCATTGTGAGCCCACCTGGTGACTCTAGCAGAGGAAGGCAAGGAGTGGGTGCAGCAGAGGAATTTAATGATTACAGGGGCCACGCCAAGGCCACTTCATGGCAAAGCTGCCAGAGGATCCACTCCCTGAACATCTGATTGCAGACAGTGCTCAGAAACTTGCCTCACTCCCTTAAGTACAAACCAACCTTAAACAAAAAGCCGAGCCTTATATGCAGTTGTTTTGACTTAGTGTCCCTCCATTTTATCCTAGTCGACCATAGTAGGTCGACTTGGGCCCAAAGGATTGTGGCTGGAGGCTCAGCCACTTTGGGGCCCGATGACTCACTCTTTCTAGCAAGCACTTGAGGATTGTTACTCTGCCTACCTTGGAGAGAGGGACAGAATTAGTGGTACATCACCAAACGTTGCCTAGTCAGAAGGTCGCACCCAGCAATCTGCCATCCTCCAATTTATCTGCTCCGTGGGAATTCCTCACCACACAGGGCAGATGTGGGGTAGGGAGAAGCAGACATATGCAATTAACTGCTAAATCTGAGTTGCAACTAAAAGAACAAATAGCCTTAAAACAATCTAATCACAGCTATTAGGATGTAGGATTTGTTCTTCGGTTCTTTAGGTCTGATGTTCTCAAATATTATCATCAGTGAGCATTTGAAAGATTTGTTTCAGCACAGTTTTGGAGGCCCTGTCCCCAGAGTGATTCATGGGTGGTGGGGGTGGGGGGACTTCCCAGGTGGTGCTCCTGGTAAAGAACCCAGCCACCAGTACAGGACACATAAAGAAAACAAGTTTGATCCCTGGGTTGGGAAGACCCCCTGGAAAAGGGCATGGCAACCCACTCCATGGACTGAGGAGCCTGGTGGGTTACAGTCCATGGGGTCGCAAAGAGTCAGAGAGATTAAAGTGACTTAGCACACACTGGGGTGGGGTGGGGTGGGGTGGGGGTGGTGCATTTATAGTAAGTTCCCAGGTGTTGCTGATGCTTCTGATCCAGGACCACATTTGGAGCAGGCCTGGTTCCGTTTACTGTTATTATTAGACACATTCACACTTCTGCAATCCACCCCCACCCCCAAAAGACATTGCTTCAACTGGACTCAACACTTGGAGGAGGGGGTACTTTTCCTTTTGTGGATCTCAGAAGAGGAAGCAGTCTGCCCTCAGGGCCTATCCCAGAAAAGGTGAGGGGAAGAATTGACCCCATCTGCAGGGCGGAACACTAATGTCAGGAAGAGCCTCTGGTGCAGGAGGTAACTGTTGCCCTAAACAGATCTGATAACCAGCTGGGGGAAGACACAATTCTGCTTTCTAATGAAACTTACTAAGATTGGTCAGTATAGCAGCCTTTCATGGCCATTTAAATTATGTAAACTTGAAAAGGAAGCTACTAAAATATCAACCAGTCTCACCTTGAAGCCAAATTTATAAAACAACCCTTCCCCCTTAAAAAAATTCACAAAGCTGGCTTCCTAAAAGTTGTAAACTGTGTGTGCACTGTGGCCACGCAGTAGTCACACTTTGGTTGGTCATAGACAGAAGGGCCCCGCACCAGGCATGAACCTGGACCACACTCAGTCAACCCTCCCCTCTTTGGGTTGAATTGCTGGCAGCCAGTGAAGCTTTCTGGATGGTGCCCTCCCGCCATGGTCAGTATCTCCAAGCTCTTTTCCTCCCACAAGAGGTCTTTCAACTGGTGGAAGGCTCAAACTCAGACCCATCCTTGGCTGTTCATTAGTTCTTCAGGTGTTTTAAAACATTGGTTGTGTATATGTGTGTTGTGTGAGTGTGTGTGAGTGTGCCTGTGAGACAGGCTGGGACCTGGGACCCTTTGCTGCACTGCTTGCACCTGGACATACCTCTCCTCGAGCAACAAAATATACAAAGAGACTATACAGGACTAAAAATAATTGCGTGCATGCACAGTTGGGCAAATTCTGGATCCAAAAGAAACAAAGAGACCAAAAAATCCCAACTGCCACTTTTGAGGAGTCTGGAGCTAAAGAGCAAAAGTAGGATACTGCTCAAGTCCCCTGCACACACCACCACCGAAGAGGTGAGCAAGCCACCTAAACCACCCCTTGAGCTCGGCCTGGACACACCCCTACCCTCACACCATGTAAGGAACAAGCTCACACCCCCCTCATGGAGTGAGCAAGTAAGGGAATTTCTTGTTTGTTCCTGATCCCCTGTGCTGCTGCAGGGCCCCCAGTAAAGCCTGGCCTAGATTTCTCGTTTAGCCTTAATCAATTTCTATGTGTTGGGGAAGGCCAAGAACCCTGGTCGGTAACACCTGCATGAGATAGAATCATTTTAATCTGGAAAGTACAGATTTTTGTAAGAAAGGCCGGGGTGGGAGGTATTGGGAACAGGGAGTGAGGCAGAGGTGGAAATTCACCTTGATTCACAGCTGAGGTGTTGGGGGCAGCTGTGGGGCCACAGGGGGGCAGGCAGGTAGTGCTGAGACACACACTGCCCCACCCCGTTTCCTCCCTGAGGTCCTGTTCGTCAGAGAGTGAAGGGGAGCAGCTGCCTGTGCTCTTGCCTGGGTCCCCTCACCCGGCACGGGCCTGGCCCTCTGCAGAATTCAATACGCAACTATGCAGGAGAGATCACGACAACAGCCACTGTTTTGCTGTTCAGTCATTCAGTCATGTCTGCCTCTTTGTGACCCCATGGACTGCAGCACGCCAGGCTTCCTTGTCCTTCACCATCCCCTGGAGCTTGCTCAAACTCTGGCCACTGTTCAATAGGCATTTATCAGACGCTGTGCCAAGAGCCTTATCTAATGCTCTCAGTTAATCCTCTAATGACAGAAGTTTGCTATCCCCATTTCACAGATAAGGAAAGAGAAAAGATTAAAAGTGTAGTCCCAGGTCAAATAGCCAGTCAGTGGCAGGGCTGTGCTTGGACAATCCCAAATCTAAAACTCCCCATGCTTAATGCCCGTCTCCACCCTCACCTGCCCATCTCTTTGCTTGGTGACCAGCAGGATGGCTGCCTGGTGACTAAAGAAAGACCAATGAGAAGCAGGCTCCTTGTCCCCCTCTCCCAACCCCACCCCACCTTGGGTCAGGACAGTCTCAGAGCATGGGGATGGTGGGGCCTCTATACCTAGGTCAAATCGATCCACCCTTGCCAGCTGAGAAGCCAGGCAGCCCCTTCTCTGCCCAGGCCATGGCTGACAGGGTGCGTCAGAGTGATGTCTGTCCGCGAGAGATTCTCAGCTTTCCTGCTTGAGTGGAACAGTGGGGCCAGCCTCGGTGGAGCTGACGCTTCCCCAGTCAGCCTTTCCCTGGCTCAGCCTATGATGTTCACTTTCAGGGCTCCTGGCCACCTGGATCCACTCTCCTGACAGATGGGGATGGAGGGTGTCGGGGGTGGGTGGCTTATGGCTGAATTTGGATCTGGTGCCAAAGCTGGGTCTTTATTAGTAATTCTAGAGTTCCCAGCACCAGAGTTGTGTGTTTCTTATTCTCACTGTATCTGAGGTCTTCTCTCTCTGGTATATCAGGGAGTTTTGTCCATACCTAGAAGATGCTAGATCACTCAGGAAAAATAAAGCTATGCCAGAAAAACACCAGCCTCAGCCTCCTCAACCCACCCAGGCCTGTAGGTCCTTGGATAAGGGCCCTCTGGTCTCCTTGGGAAGTGGAACTCTCACTGGAGTGGGGCAGGAGTCAGGGTCCTGCAGGCAGGCGTGGTGCAGGGTCCTCCTTAGCTTCCTCCACTGGGCAATAGGTGGCCCGTGGCAAGTCTGATCTCAGTGGGTGGGGGGCCCTGAGCCATGACCTCTGTTGGACCCAGCCTACCCTCATTAGCTTCCTTCTTCCCATCTCAGCACAAAGTCAAGGTGGTTATCAACCAACATATTGTTCAAGGCAGCAAGGGCACCGCTTAGACTGGTTTTATCCTAGTCTGATCCCTACCCCTTAGCTTGCTCTGCTCCGGCTCACCCCTTCCAGGTCTTCGCAGCACATGCTTTTCACATTGTTTAGGGCTCTGAGCTGTCTGCATGGCCTGCACAGAGAGTTGCCCTTGGCCCTTTTGGTAACAGATTGTGTGCGTATACACAAGTTTATAACCTGGATTCTAGGACCCAAAGCAGGTAAGTCTCACTGCATGTCACTGGCACTGTGCAAGCTATTGCAAACCATTGAGACTGGCTTAGATGCTCACGACACAATTACAAGGTCGATAAGTGTGTCAAATTCAGCAGTACTCCTATAATGCCTGAGTGTCCAAACATCTTTCTTCTTACCTTTTTTTCCCATAAGTTTATCACTTTAGGCAAAAGTTGATCTTCATCCTCTGCTGATCCTGGGCTGGTAATTAAAAAATCTACATCATGCCCAATCTTCTTACCCCTGATTTTAAAAAAATAGTATAAGATGGAAATAAATTAGATTTTTAGCTCTCAATTTTTAAAAGTCACCTGTGTTTCTATGCCCCATACTTAAGGTTTGTGACACAAAATGCTCATGACATGCTTTTTAAACAAAAGATCCTTGTTAACACAACTCTACTTCTTGCAAAATAAATTTATGAAACAGAAAAATTTTAAATCATACACGGTATGTATGTGATTATATTGTTGTTGTTTAGTGCTGAGTCCTGTCTGTCTCTTTGAGGCCCTAAGGACTGTAGCCTGCCAGTGGGATTTCCCAGGCAAGAATACTGGAGTGGGCTGCCATTTCCTTCTCTAGGAGATCTTCCCGACTCAGGGATTGAACCCACGTCTCTTGCGTCTCCTCATTGGCAGGTGCATTGTGTACCACTGAGCCACCAGGGAAGCCCATATGATGATATATGGGTGGGTAAAACCTGACAAAGATTATTTCTTCTCCATGCCCACATGTGCACACACACTCACACGGAGACAAGTGTGACAACAAGCAAACCAAGAACTATACTTGCATAATACAAATAGGACTCTTGAAATTATGGCCTAGACTAAAGGCATCTTCTTGGATTCTGTGTTCTCCTCTCACTTTCTCTGTCACCTCCCACAGCCAACAGCCCCCATGTAAGAGGATCACAAGGAGAGATGGAAGAGGGTGTGGGAGGGCAAGAGTCTGTGAAATGGAGGCTTCAATATCCAACAATTGCATACATCTCTGTGACGAGCTCGTTCATTTATTCGCTGACTTCACCAGTATTTCTCACAGTGTGGGTGCCAGGCACCACACACTGGCTCTCATCAAGCACTAAGCTCTGAAAACTTAGTGGGGAAAACATGCATGAAAGCAATACAAACAAATTACTTGACATCTGTCCAAGGAGCGCTGAGGAGGGTTGTCTCACCCAGCATGGGGAGAAGCAAGTCAAGGAAGGCTTTCTGGAGGAGGTGGCATCTGAATCGAAGCTTAAAGGATGAGGAGAAGTGAGCCAGGTGACAAATTGAGGAAAACCAGTCCAAGCAGAAAGGTAAGACTGAGCAAAGTCACAGAGGAAAGATAGAGCTCTGTGTGTGCAGAGAATGACAAGCCACTTGGGGCTGCTGGAGTGAAACATGAGCTGCAGGAGATGAGGCTGCAGAGAGAGACATCTGAAGGCCTTTTGTGCCACAACTCCCGAGCATGGGAAGGCCCTGAAGGGGAGGCAAAAGCAGCTTTTATCATCATTTACCTGCGGAATCCTCCCGTCATGGTGACAAAAGCATCCGGGAGAAACGACCACACGGCCTCTTTAACCAGCACGCCAACCGCCTCTGCTTCAGCCCTGGTCACGCAGCTGACAAGGTCTTCATAATAGAGAAATCCTGAGAGGCCATAGATGGTGAGTGGAGAAATCGACATGTCCCATGTGAAATGACCTGCCCTCAGGGAGGGGATTTGGCCCCCACATATAGCTAACGGGGCCACAGACATCAACCCCAAACTGTTCCACAGACACTGGGTGATCTGTGTTCTCTTGGCTGTGAATTGTTCATGTTAACAATGGCTCCTATTTTCCTACAAATTCCTGACTGAGAAAGAGGCAATATTATATCCTAGAACCATGCTATTCCAATCTGGCTTTGTACTGAAGAACCAGCCCTCTTGATCAATAAGCTGCAAAGATTTGGGACAGGAAGATTTGGGGATGGAAGGTGATAGATGAATTAAAGAACTGAAGTCAAGAATAGGAAGAGAGTAGATTTGCATCTGAGGAGAGTTAGGAAATGTCACTGGTGGTCTGGTTTATTGCTTCTTTGCCTGACCATCACAGATTAATGAGAGCTCCGACAGAGTGGTTATGATGAAGAGTGGTTTTAATGACTTGTTTATTCCCACAGATCCACAGAGGAAGGCATAGAGTGGAAGAGTAATGGAGATGGGAGCTGTATCTCCAAGAACTGGGATGAAGCATAGGAGGGGTGGGGAGCAGGGCGCAGGGGAGATCCATAGAGCCTGAGGGCCAGCTAATGGTCCTTCCAAACAAGGCTCTGCTCTCTTTTCTAGGATACCAAGAGGGAGTGTTCCAACTCTGCCAGAATCTTTCTAATAATGAGAGGCTTTTGGGTACCTACAGAGGCTGCCCATTTCCTAATTGTAAGGTCTCTGGGGGGCAGTTCTTTATCTTTTTTCCCAGCTTTATTGAGATATAGTTGATAAAGACTGTATAAATTTAAGGTGTACAACCTGAAGTTTTGATATGTGTGAAACGGTTAACTGTCGACTAATTAGCCTACAATGGAATGTTTTTCAGCCTTAAAAAAGAAGACAGTCTTGTCATTTCCAACAACAAGGATGAACTTGAGGGCATTTGCTAAGTGAAATAAACCAGACTGAAAGACAAACAGGCTACAGTCCATAGGGTCACAAAGAGTTGGACATGACTGAAGCGACTTAGTGCGCGCACACACGCGCAATGTCTCTTAGAAGCAGAGAGCAGAATTGTGACTATTAGGGGCTGGAAGGTGGGGGAAATGGATAGATGTGTGTCAAAGGGCACAGGATGAATAAGTTCTGCAAATCTAATGTACAGCATAGTGACTACAGTTAATAACACTGTACAGTCAACACAGTCATCGTCATCTTTCATAAAGTTGCTAACCTCTGAAAGATTGCTAATAAGTTTTATAAGATGCCACATAAGAACTAAAAGAATCTAAAGGAAAAAAAGACCCATATTCTTATTCTGGACTCCTGAAAGTTCATGCTTGATAAGCATTGATGTGAACCATCAAGAAATGCTTTCTTTGTCTCCTCCTGCTGTTTCTTTCGGAAAAGGCAATGGCAAGCCACTCCAGTGTTCTTGCCTGGAGAATCCCAGGGACAGGGGTGCCGGTGGGCTTCCATCTATGGGGTCACACAGAGTCGGACATGACTGAAGTGACTTAGCAGCAGCAGCTGTTTCTTTCCATCACTTAAACAGAAGATAGCAGGTTTTCTTTTCATTGTTGCTGTTGTTTTCTGGCCTTCTCTTATATAAGATCCCCTTTTTATAATATTAATAAAAATGTTGATGACCTCCTTATTCTTTATAACTCAGAAGCCACAGTGCTCAGAACTGTGGCTGTGACTTTCTTTCAAATCCCAATAATATTATATTCTACTGCATATTAAAAATAAATGTTTTTAAAAAATAAATGTTTAAAAGATGTACATTTTTTGACCTTGGTTCCAGAAATTTGTCATTAAAAAAATTGACAAGTACCCAGTATAAATGGAAGTAACCAAGCCATCTTCAACCTCCTGGAAGTCCTGTCAGTCTTTCAGATGTCTGTCTCTACTCTCTTCCATGTTAACAAGTCCTGATTGGGTAGGCAAACCCCAAGTCTAGGTTTCCACAATTTCCCCTATATGTCCTGGTGTTTTACAGTTTCTAAAGCTGATCCCTATTTGTGCCAAGCAACAACTCCAGTTTGTTCAAATATTATTTACTCCAAAGTTCTCTGTGTCAACTTTCTGACCTGGATTCCTTAACCACGCCTTTTACCCAGCTGGGACCCAAATATCTGGAAGGGTCAGTTCAGGAAGAACAGATCAATGGTGCAACCAGTTTTGACATCTGAATAAAGGAATGACAACAGCCATCAGGCAGGGCCTATATGCTCTGTGCCAAGTTAATTGTTTTGCCTCCAAGATCTGATCTATTCCCTACTTAGGTACTGATGTATAGATGAGGTAATGAAGGCTCAAAGATTTTAAGTAACTGTCTCAAGATCATACAGCTGGAGAGTGCGAAAGCCAGGATTTGGATCCAGGTCTACCTGATTCCAAAAGCTTGGGCTTTTAGCCATAGCATGAAGAGAGGCCAAGCAAGTGACCAGATCACCAAGACTGGAGGTGACGTATGAAGTACAGCTGACAGATCCTTACCAAAACCTGACCAGCCCATAGCAATTATGGGAGATCTTTAGGAGAGACAATTCACCTGCTTTCTGCATTTTTGTGAATTTCAGGGTTTTGTCCGACATTATTTTACTCAGAGATCTGAACCCCATCCTGAACCACTTCTCAGATGTCTTCAGTCCCACTCCAAAAACAGAAGTAAAGAGCTGAAACAAAGGGAAAGACATGTCCTTAGTTTCTAAAACAGTCATTATGACAACAAAGTGATACTTTTCAAGGTTAAACAATTAAGAAAAAGCATAAACAAATCTCTGACCTAGTGTGAATATGACTGAATATGACAGTCCTGAATATGACAAGCAGGGGGCAATGGTAATTTTTCAGAGGTGTTTCTATTTCAGGACATATGGTATAACTAAATGAAGCAGAAGTCAGGAGGCAGCTTCTGGAACTGCCCAGGGATTCTGTATAACCAATAAGGATTGCCTTCACTGTCAGTGCATGACAACAGCTATCCATACCCATACCCCTCCTCTGCCAAAGATCTGTTACACACACTCATGCATATTCACCTCACAATTTAACAAGGGATGCACATGTAGGTTGCATAAATTCCCCACCATCACACAACTGGTAAGCGGCAGAGCCCAGACTCAACCCAGTTTGTCTGTACTCTGAGCCTGGGCTTCTGCCCTTAACTACCTTTGAGGCCTGAGCATCACTTCTGAACCAGAGGGATTGGTAGAAGGCTCTGCCTATTGCAACTCAGAGATAAGGAACACTGAGAAGTAATAAACCCTGCTTCAGAGTAGACAAGATGCAGTGAGGAGCCTTCCAGCACAGGTTGATTCTCTGAGGGCAGGTTTGTTTTGTCTCATAGTCCTAGTGTAGCCAGGAGTGACAGCCTCTGGGAGGTAAGGTCATTTATATCTCACCGTAGCATGGCAATAAGCTCAAGAACCCGTATTTATTCAGGCATTTGCTTCCTAGATCACTGCTATAGACTGAGTTGTGACCCTTCCTCCCAAATTCATATGTTGAAATCCTAACCTCCAATATGATGGTACCTGGAGATGGGGTTTGGGGGAGGTAATTAGGTTAAATGAGGTCATGAGGATGGGGTTCTCCTGGTGGGATTAGTGCCTTTATAAGAAGAGACCAGAGAATTTGTCTCCTTGTGTGTGTCATATGAGGGGATGCTGAGAAGGAGGCTGTCTGCAAACTAAGAAGAGACCCCTAACCAGAGCCCAGTCATGCCAGCACCTTGATCTCAGAATTCCAGCCTTTAAAACTGTGAAAAAATAATAATGTGTTAAGTCACTCAGTCTGTGGCTTTGTGTTATGGCACCCCAAGCTGATCAGTACAACTACTTAGAATAATAGGATCAACTGAAAACCTATTTTTGATAAATACATGTGCAAATGACTTACTTTGAAGGACTGATATCGTTCATCATTTAACACAGCTTTAACTTCAGAACTTTCTCCATCTTCAATAATTTCCTGCACAGACATTTAAAAAGCATTTTACACTAGTGATGTTAATTGTAATCTGAGATTTTTCAAATCCCCAGATATAGTAGCTTAATTTTTCACTAAATACACCTATGGCATAAAGAATGTTTCCTTAGCTGATCTGGAGAAAACAGGACAGTTCTTGCTTGAAAAATCTCAGGTTATTATATTTCCAAGGACCCCTTTATGATCCTCAGGGAGGAAGGTACAGAATGATTGAAACACCAAACCAAAAGATTCACTGACAAAGGGGTATCTAAATATTTGAGATAATTTTCTTTTTAATGGATATGAACTGAAACAAGAGGACTTTTCATCTGATTGGGTTAATTTCAGACCTATTGAAAAGCTAGTTCAAGTTCCTTATGATGTCTAGCTCAGAGCCACCTGTGCATGCTAAGTCACTTCAGTCATGTCCAACTCTTTGCGACCCCATCAACTGTAGCCTGCCAGGCTCCACTGTCCATGGAATTTTCCAGGCAAGAATATTGGGTTGCCATTTCCTTCTCCAGGGGATCTTTCCAACCCAGGGATCAAATGCACGTTTCCTGCATCTTCTACATTGGCAGGTGGATTCTTTACTACTGCGCCATCTGGGAAGCCCCAGAGCCCTCCAACCTCCTCTAAATAGAGTTAGGATTAATTTCCCTCCCTTGAATAATTTGCCTTGCATCTGACTATACTGAAACTTCCTCTTGGATGACCAATTTGCCTTACCAGGGAACCTTTAAACATTATTTAATAAATAACTAAGCATCCCTGGCTCTCCTCTTAGAACACACAGGTGGAGATGCAGAATCAGCTCCACTGTCCCTCATACCCACCACCATTCTGGAGGGCAATGTCTGCTGAATGAAACTGAGGTTCTTCACACAGCCTGTGTTTTAACTCACAGCGTCCCCTCCTGTTGAGCTTTTAGGTCATTAGAGACTTTCACTGTGATTAATAATACAGGAGAGTTATTTTCTCACTAGCTGGCCCCACATAGCTCCAAGTGAGATAATACTGGGGTATGAATGACACATATACATGTGTAGCTACCTATGTAATATATATATATATGTTATATAAATTAGAGAGAAATGACAATAAGTAATGAATACCACATCTATATAGTTAACAGGAAAATTTATTAACTGCATCTCTCTCCCTCCCTCAGCAGCTACCGATGAGAGGCTGGAACGAATCACCTTTCACCCTTACCTCTATGATTCCCTTCACCTTGTCCCCCAGGCAAGGAATTCCTTCTGTGTCCTTCATACTGATGATTGTGAATGGCAGAGATTTAAGTACAGAAGCTGCTCTCATAAATGCCACATAAGAGACTTCATTTTCTTTAAACTCAGAATTTTCAGCCAGTATCTCAAAAGCATCCTAAAGAATAAAATCAGATGAGCAAAACACAGTCTGTTTCCTAGCCCCTAGCCCCCAAGCCAGCAGTCCCTTGCAAATGCCTCTTGTGCTCTGTTAAATATTAGAATGCCTCGTGACTGTTTCCTCAAAGGTCAGGATTGGGTGTCCTATACTTTTTCACTTCTCCCTGGTTGGATGAGCGGAGTTGAGTTGAAAAGACAGGCCACAGCATGCTTCATAAGGAAACTTGGAATTCTCTGCCATTAGATATTCAGGAATGATTTAACTGAAAAATGACTTCTTGCTCACTGCATCTTCCTAGTCATTACTTGGCAAGATCCTTCCCTGTTTGCTGACTTTCCCACCAGTCTGTGGCCAGGAGTCTGCCGGGATCACTGGAAAATCCTATCTCTTAGCTTATTGGTTAAACAGAGTCAGCACTTAGTATATAGACTTGTTGAATGAATGGGTATGATCAGAAGTGGCACAAACCCAGAGGCAGGGTTATTTAAGGTAGGGGGTTATTTAAGGTAGGGCGTGTTTGCATTTCTGGCAGAGGAGGAAGTAGCTACAGTTGTGTGGCATGATCCTCAGGGTGCCCAGTAGCTGCAATTTCCTGGTCTTCCACACCTGGGGCTAGAATTTTAGAAAGGAGAAGTTCTGTATTCAATCTACTAATGCATGTTTTCTCCATTTGACTACTGGTTGTAGGCTGGAGGATAAGCAGTTATGGTTTTGTTCGGGTCATTTTGAAGCATAATTATGAAGCTTCAGGGCTGAATGGGGGTTTAGAGATGATGTACCTAATTTTTTATTAAG
The DNA here is from genome assembly GCF_049115385.1 of Moschus berezovskii. Taxonomy (NCBI): domain Eukaryota; kingdom Metazoa; phylum Chordata; class Mammalia; order Artiodactyla; family Moschidae; genus Moschus; species Moschus berezovskii. The sequence goes on along the minus strand of NC_142471.1, from coordinate 63,450,448 downwards.
CAGATGAGGAAACAGGCTCAGAGAGAGGAACTGACTTGCCCAAGATAGTTAATATCAGGCTGAACCCAGGTCTGCTGACTCTCAATCTTATGTCTTCCCAACAAAGCTGTTTATGCACATAGAATAACATGCTATTTCTATGCAATTTGCTCTTACTATGTAGTGGACTAATTACAGTATGTATTTAGTTATTCAGAATATTTGCCTTTGATAAGTGTTGCATCCATTAATGACAATTCCCAATAAATCGTAAGTTTCTTTCTCTAAAGAATATGCTCTAAATATATTGTCTATTTCTGTAATAGAAGGAGACCCATTCTTGACAGAGGAACCAGAGATCATGTTAGGGGAGTAGGTAAGAATGGGGAAAACCTTCCTAGATTTTCAAGAAAATTCATAATTTAATTGGAGATCCACAGAAAGAAGCAGCAAGCCTTACATTTGCTATAGTTGTTGTAAAGCTCCATTACCGTGAATATGTGGTTATAGTTGTTTAAAGTGGTTTTTCTCTGACACGCATACTGGGAGATCTTTTTTACAGCAAGTGGTGGAATCTTCTGGAAGCCTGGGTTTGGAGAAGCTGAATAGTCTGTTCTCACCTAAACAAATGTATAAGCATCTATTTTAAATAAAAAGTTAATAGTAATAGAAGTGTATGAAGAAAAATAAGAGGCAGTTCGATGGTAATTGTCTCTGGAAAGAGAATAATACTATAGGAGACTCAAGTTCTATGTTATATACATTTCTAATATTTGAAATTGCTATAATTAACATGTATTATTTTTGTGATCTGAAAAAGTAACATGGAAAAGAACTACTGATTAAACATCATTTTCCTTTTCTGTGAACTTACATAGTTAGGGTCCATTGGTGAAGGGTTTGGAACTAAGAGTTTAATTTTTTTCTTTATAAATGATCACGGTAAGAAAAAAATAAGAACCTTCTACTTTTCTGGTTGCTAGAACATCAAGACTTCAATATTTTGAAATATTTGTGTATAGACTTGTTTGTAAAAATAGCTACCATTTATTAAGTGCATATATAGATCAGGCTCAGTCTTAAGCACTTTCCATGTGTGTTATTCTAATCCTCATAAGCCATCTTACAAGACAGGCAGGCACTACTGTTCTCATAATGTAAAGGAAGAAACCGAAGCTCAAAAAAGCTAAGTGACTTGCCAAAGTTCACACAGGGAGCAAGCAGAGAACCTGGGATTTAACTCAAGTCTGTTGAGTCTATAGTCCACATATAACCACTTTCAGGACACTTACAACAAGCTGGTGTTTTCCTGTAATCTCCACTGGTTTTCCTGCTCCCATGCTTTCGATCAGCCAGGAGACGTCAAGGAGTTCTAGCTGTGAGCTGGCTCTTGTGTTCTGTACCTGAAGCCACTCGAGAACCTCTGAGCCAGAGTTGTTTTCTGCTACAATGTGGGTGACAGAATCACTGCAGAATAAGACAGAGACTTTCAAAATGAGAACCTCTCTTTTCCCTGAGGCGTTCAGAGCATTCCATCTGATGGAGAAAGATGCACAGTGGACCTGACCATAGGCATGGAGAACCTAGGCATCCATGCCAGGGAATTCGACTTCAATTAGCATAGCAATGTGGTCTATGTTACATATCAGATGCAAGAAAACTTAAGAAAACATGAGTAGATTGTGATGTTAGTGGAAAACAAAGGTCCAGAGCAGATAGAAGATGAAATCGTTCTTAAATTAGCAACTTGCATTCTGTCTGTGGCTTTGGTGTGCCATTTCCTTTTTATTTTGTAGAGGGTTTTAATCTGGTGCCTTTCAAACTTGTATGTGATCCACAGTTAGAAACACATTTTATATCATGACCCAAAATAGATATAGATGTAGATGCTGATATGGACATAACATCCCACTAAATTGATCTCACAAGCCATTAATAGGTGGTGACCAGCCTTTGGGAAACAGCGCTTTACATGTTTTTCAAAGCACAATTCTGCTGTAAGACCCTGTATCTTTTCCCTAAAAAAAGCACTGAGCACTTAGCATGTTTCAGCACTGACCAAGTACTTCACATACATCATCTCTTTTAATACTTACATAGCTTCTTAAGTAAATATTATACTAGTCACACTTCAAAAATGAGGACACTAAAGAACAGAGAGGTTAAGGACATCCTGAAGGCCACACAGCTGGTAAATGATATTTATTCTTTTTGATTGTCTTTTCTGGTCAGTATGTTATTTTTATTTTTAAACAAGTCTTTGAAATCAGCATTATATCACTGGAACCAATAATTTTCAGGGCTCCTTCAGTTCAAATTGTCTACAAATATGGGAAATAGCAAAAGCAAATAGCCTATATAGGCATTGAAGAGAAAAAAGTAGAATTATTTTTTCTTTTTTTCCCCACTTCTCTTGCTTGACTTCTTGTTCCTCCTTCTCCTTTTCTTGATTGACTCTTAGATTCACCGAGTATTTCTTGGTTCACTGTTCTATTCACAGCCCTAGGTTCCCTGTGGTGGTGATGGGAAGGGGTTGGGTACCAAACAAGAAAAGGAAAGTTTCTGGGCATCAGCATCTTCTGTGAAACAGCTGGTTAATACGTTATGACATAGGCTGGACCTGCAAGTGGTATACAAAGAGGGAAAATAATTTAGTGTGGGTTGGGAGAGGTGGATGGCTTTGTAGAAAAGCAGGATTTGTTTGTGCCTAGTCTGGTTGCATGGAGAAGGAAATGGCAACCCACTCCAGTGTTCTTGCCTGGAGAATCCCAGGGACGGGGGAGCCTGGTGGGCTGCCGTCTATGGGGTTGCACAGAGTCGGACATGAATGAAGTGACTTAGCAGCAGCAGCAGCAGTCTGGTTGCATAGGAGGGATAAGGTACCAGGAAGGTAGCACTTTAGATCCTCCTGGAAGAAAAGGTTCTAAGGTCAGAGGAAAGGAAGGAGAGTGGCCTGGATTGGAATGAAGAATTTCTGTTGGGAAGTAGTTGTAGATGTGACTGAGCAAGTGGGGGTAACCACATTACAGAGGGTCTTAGAAGCCTGGTTGAGAAAGCTGGATCTTATGTTCTGGGATTATGGAGCCTCTGAATTTTTTTTGTGAGCAGGACATGGACAGCATTGCAGTGTTATTTTAACAGACTAATCTGGTATACATAATGATTAGGAGGGAGAGTCATGGGTTGAGGAGCTTTGGGGAGCTACCTAAGAAGATGAATCACTGGACCAGATATAAGATGATTTAAACCTCAGTCTGGTTCCTACAGTGCTAAAAAAGGAAGGCAAAGGAGACGTATGATGGACGGCTGGCATCACCTATAAAAGGTGAAGTGGGGAATAGACTCAACTATTACTCCAGCATATCTATCACACTCAAGTGTTATCACTTTTGGTAGAAATAGGGATTTAAGAAGTTCCATCCCTTTGGAGGAAGGGTTGGGGGAACAAAATTGAAGTTTATTTCAGGCAAGCTGCCTTGAAAGGATGGCTGGAGATCCAAATGAAAATATTTGGCTGACAGTTGGGATCTGGGACTGGCACTGGGAGGGAAGTGGGACTGGAGATCAGAGCTGAGACCATCTAGATGGCAGGATGTGCAGCAGGCCCAGGCAGAAAATAGTCAAGATAAAACCACCTTTTAAAATGGCCAGGGGAAGACAGCTAGGTGCTTCCCTATTCCAGGTGCATATGATTCCAAAGTTTACTTATAGTAAACTTCTTGGAAGATTGTCTCAAGACGAAGAAAAACACAGAAGCATCAATAGGGTTAGACAGTATTATTCTTTCTTTGTTTCTTCCCTTTGATGTTATTATTTGATGTTATATAGTGTTATTATTATATTATTTATTATGCTTATTAGTACTATTATTCTTCTAAATAGGGTTTTGTCTAAACCTCAGAGGGAGATGGGTGTGCTGAGGAAGAGCTCTGGGGCTCAACTTCTAAATTTAGGCCCGTCATCATCCAGTCATGTACCACCACCCTCAGTACCTCTTCACCTGGAATTCCCCAGGACAGTGTGGGGGTGTCTGAGCTCACCCTATTGGGTGAGGACCATGTGTATCTCCTACTGAATTCATATAAGCTTATTCAGGAATAAAAGCTATGCAGCGTATGAAAGAAGATTCTGATTTGGATTTCCAACCCCTGCTCATTAAACAACTAGCAAACAAAACAACAACAACAATAATCAAGTAAATACAAAAACAAAAAAAAAATCAAACATTCACATTATGCTATTCAGAGTTCATTACTGTTTATCACTGGTTCCCACAAAGTAAGAGATTGAAAGTCAGTCTTAGAAACTTTGACATCATAGTACAGGCGCATCTCAGAGATATTGTGGGTTCCATTGCAGATCACCACAATAAAGTATTCCTTCACTGTCTATGCTGAGCCATTAACAGACAGGATTACCAAGGAGGGTCACCTGCTCTGGTGTGTTCTGCACACAATGTCTTACTGCTGTGTTGTGACAGCTGTTTGCTGGTATAATGGTTTTCTCTCTGCCCTGAGCACTCTGGTATTGAAAATACTAATAGAACATCACCGTGTGCCAGAATCATTGTAGATTAATTTCATACACTACTTCATTTAATTGTAAATAATTCTATGAGATAGGTAGGTATGATTATCTCTAATACTAAGAGAGAGCTTGGGAGACATTAAAAATTCACCCAGTTTATAACTGGTGGAGCAAGGACTTAATCTGAGGTCTATTTTAATCTAGAACCTGTGTTCTGGGGGCTTCCCTCATGGTCCAGTGGTTAAGACTAGCAGGGGGCATGGGTTCAATCCCTGGTTGGGAACTAAGATCCCATATCCCGCATCGCGTGGCCAAAAAATAAAATAAAACCCGTGTGCTGGGCACACTTAGCTACCCCTCTGTGACTCTGTGCTTATTCCAGCGAGAACATTTCCTTTTCTCAAAAGGAATAACATCAGAACGAGTACCATCATTATCAACATCACCCTCATCATCACAATGAAGATGAGAAAACCAAGGCCTGCAGAGGTCACAGGAAGGCAAGATTCAAACCCAGGTGTGCATGACTCGAGCAATCTCTTAACGTTCTACTAGACTGTGGTTAGACTCCTGAGTGAGGTTTTGTTTGTCAGGTTTAAGTATTTTCCTATATTTTCTCACTTTCTGTCATGAATTGCTTATTGTTAGTTTTCTGTGTCAGGAACAAATATGCATGAATGTCATTTTCAAAGGCAAATAAACCTGGGATTGGGGCAGAGGTAGTCTCTGCCTTGCCCCCGAAGGCCTGGGCTTTCTTCTTAAGATAAAAGGTGGCAGCAAGCTTCAGGCAGCCATCCTCAACGTCTTCTAAAGACCCCAAGGCCCTGCTGAGATGGCCGTTCCTGAAATATCAGTGGATTCCCTTCTCTAAGCTACCTAGTTTCTTAGCCATGACCAATTAACAGTGCCTTGGACTAGGTCTGGGAGGTTGTGAACCAATTACAAAGATTCTGAACTAGGCTTTGGCCTTCAGCTCCCCCCAGGGAAAACCATGCAGGGCCTTCTTCTTTAAGTGGTACTGAATTGAAATGTACTTGACTTAGTACTTGACACCCCTGAGGGCAGGGACAGTGTTATAATCTGCCTGGTGATAATCATGTCTGGTGCTCAGCTCATGGCAATATTCATAGTAATGGTCAACAGAGAGACCACTGGTACAATGAATTGATCATGCAAGGATGTGAGAGTTGCACTAGAAAGAAAGCTGAGCACCGAAGAATTGATGCTTTTGAACTGGTGGTGTTGGAGAAGACGCTTGAGTGTCCCTTGGACTGCAAGGAGATCCAACCAGTCAATCCTAAATGAAATCAGTCCTGAATATTCATTGGAAGGACTGATGCTGAAGCTGAAGCTCCAATACTTTGGCCACCTGATGTGAAGAACCGACTCATAGGAAAAGACCCTGATGCTGGGAAAGATTGAAAGCAGGAGGAGAAGGGGACAACAGAGGATAAGATGGTTGGATGGCATCACCAACTCAATGGACATGAGTTTGAGTAAATTCCAGGAGTTGGTGATGGACAGGGAAGCCTGGTGTGCTGAACTCCATGGGGTTGCAAAGAGTTGGACACAACTGAGTGACTGAACTGAACTGAATAGCTCTGAAGGAATGTTTCTAAAATTGTAGTGTCAGTTAGAGGAACCGAGGATGCTGGCCTAAAATTCAGATGCCTGGGTCCTATTACCAGAGATTCAGATTCAGTAAATCTCACCAAGGGCCCAGAAATACACATTTTGACAAGTTCCCTTGGTGATTTTGACATATGGTAGTCAGTCACTTCTAGTTATCTACTGGTGCAATACCAACAATCCCAAAATGTAGTAGCTTTTAAAAGGCAACAATTTTGTTATGTCTCACAATTTGTGGGTCAGGAATTCTGGCAGCTCAGCTGGGCCATCCTTCTGTTCCACATGCAGCTGACGGAGGCACTGATGTTGCATGCAGCCCGAGAGTCTGGCACCTTGGTGAGGGTGGCTGGGAGCCTGGGCTCAGCAGCATCTGCCACCTGAGCACCTTTAAGTGGCCTCTCTCAGGGGCAACTCAGACTTCTTACCTGAGGCTCTGGGTCCAAGGAATAGCAGAAGCTTCGAGGCCTTTCATGACCCAGCCCCTAAAAGTCACATGGTGTCATTTCTGCTGGGTCCACCAGCCCTTCCAAGGCAAGGGAAGCGAAAGTAGTCCTTGTCGCTCCTTGGGGTCTGCCATATTTCAAAACCATCTCACAGCCCAATAACTCCACCTTGTGAAACAGTGCTGGAGAGGAGGATCACACTTTACCTGCCCCAGCTTAGATGGGATCCCCACGCTGGACTCGGGGCTCAGTTATAGCAATGTTTCCCCATCCAGTACTCATTTCTCTGCAGGTACATGAGACAATTGTAGGGAGTACACAACAGAACATCTTAGAAGTTTATGTGTTAGTTAAATCTATATTTTTAAGCTCTGTATATCAGACCCATGATTTTTATGGCTATTATTCCTTAAGCTAGAGATAAATTATAATGACTCAGACTAGGGGCAGTTAAAAGAAACACAGTAGTTATACAATAATACACATGATAAAAGATATTACAAGAATCATGAGTATGACCCTCAGATGTTCAATAAGCTCTAAGTTTGAGAGATTAACTCACAAATCTGTTTTGATTTTTTTTCTGAGATACCAGTATCCCTGATTTTTCTTCCCCTAGTTTCTCTTGCCTCTTGACACAATTAAAAAAAGTCTTCATGATGAAATAGGCAGCCATCCTTTTTTTTTTTTTTTTTGCGAGAAGCCAGACTGGTATCCCTATCTGATTCCCCCAGTTCTCATGGATGGTCACCTGCTTTTTTCTTTGTCTTTAAAACTGTTTTCTTTCCCTGGAGAAGTCATTCTTAAGTTTTTCCATCTGACACAGGGCTTATTTTGTCAACAATAACTTTAAAAATATTTAATTACAGTTGAACTGGGATGTTTACAGTTTTTAAAAAAAATCCTCTTGATAATTTCCCTAGCAACTGATCTGTTTCAGAATCCCTGACACTGAAAAATCGAGGTAGTTTTATTTGGTTTTATCCCACACTCTTAGGGGCTTTCAGTTCAGTGGCTTCAGTTCAGTTCAGTTCATTTCAGTCGCTCAGTCATGTCTGACTCTTGGCGACCCCGTGAATCGCAGCACGCCAGGCCTCCCTGTCCATCACCAACTCCTGGAGTTCACTCAGACTCATGTCCGTCGAGTCGGTGATGCCATCCAGCCATCTCATCCTCTGTCGTCCCCTTCTCCTCCTGCCCCCAATTCCTCCCAGCATAAGGGTGTTTTCCAATGAGTCAACATTTTGCATGAGGTGGTCAAAGTATTGGAGTTTCAGCTTTAGCATCAGTCCTTCCAATGAACACCCAGGACTGATCTCCTTTAGGATGAACTGGTTGGACCTCCTTGCAGTCCAAGAGACTCTCAAGAGTCTTCTCCGACACCAGTTTTAGATGGTAAAAAAATCTGCCTGCAATACAGGAGACCTGGATTCTATTCCTGGGTCGGGAAGATTCCTGGAGAAGAGAATGGCAACCCACTCCAAAATTCCAGTATCTTGCTTGGAGAATTCCATGGACAGAGGAGCCTGGCAGGCTACAGTCCGTGGAGTTGCAAAGAGTCGGACATTACTGAGTGACTAACACTAGCACCAATAAAGACAAGCTTTTATTTCCAGCCCTTGAGATACTGAAGACTGAGAGGGTCTTGCCTTGATTTTGTGGTCTACATTAAATGAGACCATGAACACTTACATTAATTTAAAGTTCACAAATTTTGAAATAAGTAATTTGAACCAAAGCAGGACAAACTCTGGTAGACAGTGAAAGACAGGGAAGCCTGGCATGCTGCAGTTCATGGGGTCACAAAGAGCCAGACACAACTTAGTGACGAGCAACAACAGGACTAGAGTCTACTCTGCATGCTCTTGAACTTATAAAAATAAAGTCTTCATTGTCTCATTGATTACAAAGGTAATGCTGTAGCCAAGCATTGTAAAAAAAAATTCAGTGACAAAAATTACTCCTGTTAGCCATAAGTCCCTTTGGTTGGTTTTATATTCTCCAGATAAAGTATTCTTTGAGCAAATATTTCCTGAAGCCTACTCTGTGTAAGAAAATCGTCAAAAGTATGAAGATGAGGTACACACAATGGCTGAGATGACACCCTTTCCCTCGTGGAGTTGGGGAGGAATAAGGAGAAAAGCCAAGTGGAAGAGTCAGAGGCCAACCCTAAGCCATGGCTCACCCTGTGTCCAGGAAGGAAGTTCCCTCCCCTAGGAAGGCTTCCAGGGGTCTTACGTCTTCATGTAGGGAAGTGTAGGGAGAAGCCATTCAAAGTTGGAAAAGAAAAAGTGAGAAAAAAAAAAACACCATAATGAGAAACCAGTGAAGATGTGTTTGGACACTGAACTTAGAAGTCCAGAGAAGGACCGGTTCAATATCATATTTTCTGGAGCAGACAATAGCTCTTTCATCTGGTGTTCAGTTTATTTTCCAAACAATGACTTTTAATATTTTTATTTCAAACACCAAAAATCTGAAGTGATAGGGCATTGTGAAAGATAAACAAAGCTGGACACTCATTAAGGCAGTAAGAATAGAGTTTATTCAGTAATGACTATTGCAGAAGGGAAGAGGGTTCAGTATGCAAGACACAGGAAGGCTTGAAGTAAAGCGTTGGGTAGGAAAATTCTAATTTTTTTAAAAAGATGAAAATGAGTACATGCCAGGAAAATACATTATGCTATCTTTTCATGCTAGAGACAACAAAAGTACAGTTCCTGCCTTTCTTGTCTGATTTTAAACTCTTTGCTCACAAGGCTCAAACCTTCTACTCGGGTACTAACAGAACCCTTAACTTGTGATGGCATGGTGGTATATTTTGCTTTCATTCAAACAATGCCTTTCAAAGATAGCCTTGTAGACAAACTATGGAGGTGCAAGCAGGGGAAATGTCTCCTCTGATGGATTTCTGCTGCTTGAACAGTAGAACTCAGAAAAAGTGATCATCTGCTGGGTGATGTAACCATGGAAAGCCACCCTTCCTATCTGGCTCTTTTTTTTCAGCATCAGCGATTTAGGTCAAGACAGAGATGGTAAGCTTAGCAAGTATGTAAAAAGAGGAGAGTTGATTCTGATGAAGTTTTAAAATAGCTCAAAGTACTGGAATCAAGGATAAAAGAAGAACGTGACAAACACTAGATTCTGACCCTTCTCTAGCTTTCCCCAGAGTACTGGAATATTATGAAGTTGCTCTAAAATTTAGGGTGTTGGCCATGGCATAAAATTCAGTAACCTTTTTAATGAATGTGCAAAAATGCCTCAAAGAACTTGACACCTCCTTTTATTTATATTTTAAGAACCAGCTTCCTATGGTACTTGGAATAGCATGTCTTTTGCAATATAACATAAATATTAATGAAGTCCAATCCAACTATAAAGATACAGTATACATATGCTGGAAAATTAAATAGTTCCAGATAGCTCAATACATTCAGGCACACCAATTCTAAGTTGTGTGTTCAGGTTCAGGTAAAATAGGGATCAGATTTTTCCTCAGATTTAACCCTCCTGGCAGCCAAAGAATGCACTAGAAATTATGGAGATTACTGTCTACTTTTGGAACATTTTTAGCTCCTCTTTCTCTGAATCTTTTATATCAAAAGGTGAGGTCTAGCTGTTCCTCTTAAGAAGTATCGTTTCTTTTAAAATAACAATTTCCTTTATTTTCATTTTAAAAATATGTTCATTGTAAAAAATTTGGAAAACACAGAGCATAAAAGCAGCCATAATCTCTCACTACTACCCTCATGCCCACAAATGACCAGTTTGATGGGTTTCCTTCCTGTCTTTGTTCTCTTGGGTTATGTCACTTGACCTAGTTCATACTGTGGAGATAGAGCCCTCTCTTTAGGATTTTACTAGAAAGGTCAGTGGATTCAGCTAAGTAACGAGAAAACAGCCACACTTTACATTTATATAGCTGTTCTAATTTATCCAAGTAACTGACATCCATCATGGCATCTGGTATCATATCAGGCAGACTAGACCATTTATCAAGAATCTAAGGTCAGAGAGGAGAGAGGGGGGTCTTGCCCACATCACATGGCTGGGAAGGGTCAGAGTCAGACTCCGAGGTCTAGAGATTTTTTTATCTAGAGATTTTCCCCTGTAATAATCTTCATTGTCCTTTCCAATTAAGGTCTATATAGCTAACTATAGGAGAAGGCAATGGCACCCCACTCCAGTACTCTTGCCTAGAAAATCCCATGGACGGAGGAGCCTGGTGGGCTGTAGTCCATGGGGTCGTAAAGAGTCAGACACGACTGAGCGCCTTCATTTTCACTTTTCACTTTCATGCATTGGAGAGGGAAATGGCAACCCACTCCAGTGTTCTTGCCTGGAGAATCCCAGGGACGGGGGAGCCTGGTGGGCTTCCGTCTATGGGGTCGCACAGAGTCGGACACTACTGAAGCGACTTAGCAGTAGCAGCATAGCTAACTATGGAAATTCCGTTTGAGAACTTCTGCTTCCTGTGGTTTATATTTGTGTCATAAAACACATTTGTATTTAATGTGCCTGCTGAGCAGCCAGCCTGGGAACTTTGCCACAGTCACATCACAGCAGCAGTTGGCTCGCTGTGCACCAGTTTCCTCTGTCGCCCAAGCAGCTGGGCTCAGTCCCTGGCAGCAGAGTTGCCTCTTGGGTTTTCTTGTCAAAAGAAGAAACTTGCCTCTAGTCGTCTCTCCACCTACCTGCCTCAGCCACCGTGTGCGTTACTCGTAGCTGTGCCTGTAACTAAACCAGTCAGCTCTTGCTGGAAGTGTAGAGAAATTGGGTGAGGAAATCCATGGGAGACTCAGGGATTTCTGAATGGGGCATTTTAATTAAAAAATTAAATGTTTCTATGAGATTCGACTCATATTTGATGATTGACTTTTGACATATGTTTCTCTAGCAATTTGTAACTGACACTTCATCAGGATATGCTTATCAGTTTTACTTCTTATTTTTTTCAAGACAAAAATTTATTTTCACATAGAATTCTTATACATTTTCCTGAAAAAAGACTATGATCAACCTATTCCTTGGACAATCAAGGCCAGACAATTGCATCAATTATCATTGTTTATTCACTACAAGCCCTCTGGCAATTCTGTTTGGAATTATTTATGCCAAGGTTCTAATACCATTTGTGTCTGGATTTTGTTTGGTTTTCTCTTCCATCTATTTGCGACCCGTGAAGAGCTTACATAACTGTTAGAAAAAGAGCAAGGCCAGCCTGGGATGTGAGTGGGTGAATATTCGAGGCACCCTGCATGGTTGCTTCAGTTGCCTTCTTATTTGGGCTCTTAGCAAGGTGTCTTTCACTCTTGGACAGAGCCACCCCTGAATCTTTAACCAGCATCCCTCTCTCTATGAATCCCACTCAGACTGCAGTTCAGAAAAGCATGATCAAAGCCACATTTGGGTACCTATGGTCAGCCAACTACAGTCCTAGCCCATCACAGACACTCCCTACTTTAGCCCAGTCAGATGTGCAGCTTACTGGCCAACCAACCAAACTATTCTTTCTGCCTCCAAGCAGCTGACAGTTTTTGTTTGGACTCAGTGGTGTTTTTGTTCAGCTCAGTCAAGAGTAAACCTCGGTGGTTTCAGCATTGAATTTTCCAACTAGGTTTCTGTTTAACATTCCTTGATACTTCATCTCATAATAATGAAAGGAAAAAAAATTACTTTATCTTTTGGTGCCAACTGGTTTCAATATAATTGTATCAAATCCCCACTGATCTTATTTCCCTTTAGTAATTGCCTCAGATTTGTTCTTTGATCTCATACCTGTTCTCCCAGTGGGAACATCACCTCTTCTGTTTTCAGAGGAAAACACAGATTCCTTGGGTTCCAAAGAAGTTGTTCACAAAAACCCTGCTTATTTACAAGCTGAAATTTGTGATGTCTTACCTGAGCTCATTTTCAACCCTGAATCCTTTCCTTTGAGCCAGCTCCATGAGGAAGTTTCTGCGGGTGGTTCCCATTTTCTTCTCCAAAATGAAGAGGACCAAATTTTGAAACTTGATGTCATGAGGGGAAGCCATCGAGGCACCCACCTGCCTGGGTCTCTTCTTCCGAGGGCCTGTGGAAGCTGTGCACAGCGGATCCATGGGAAGAAGTTGATGCTGCCTCTGGCTGTGCCATCAAGTGGTATCTCCAGAGAGAGGGAGAGCCTGCCCCTCCTTCACGAGGAGCCCTGATGTCATCTCACCATCCCACCCAGCCCTGCCCTGCTCATTTCCTCCTGCCCAAGATCCAGGGGGAACTGCTATTTCTGTTCATCTGTCCAGTCTGGGGATCATAATGGGAATGGTAAATTAACTTTGGCTTTCCTATGCATAATCTCATCAGATTCTCAGAATAACTTTGTGAGGAAGGTAGGGAAGCATCATTCTTCCCATGTTATTAATTAATTAATCAATTTACTGATTACAGGTTTCTTTAGACCCCTCTTGTCTGTATTTTTAATGCTTTTTTAAATCTCCCGAATAGTTTGCATTCTCTGCTCTCACTTCAATACAATGGATTTCTATAGCTTGCATGAGTGCTATTCATTGTGTGTGGTTGTTTTGATTTTACATAAATGGCAATGTTATATTTCCCATCCTGCTGATTACTTTTTTTTTTTTCCACTCAGAACTTTTTCAGATCCATTCACTTTGTTCTGTGTTCTAATCTGTTGTCTCTGATTGCTCCATTGTATTTCATGGTGGGCATTTAGCTATGCTGGTGCATTTATAAGTGATAAAACAAAGGCTCAGTATACTAAAGATCATAGAACAAGAGGCAGAACCAGATCTTGATTTAAGTCTTCAGGTTCCAAATGATATATATCTCAGCTTTTTCAGTAAGTAGACTGAGGTTGTCTGTTCAGGAGATTGAGTAATCTGTTATATAAGCCTAAAATCAATGAGATGAAATGGGATGAACTTTAGGTGAAAATTACTGCCATAAAGAGACATTTTCAAAACTTTATGCACAAAATAAAATTAGTGTCTGTCATCAATACACTTCATGGATCTCATTTCCCGAGCATCTACTCTGTGGCCATAGCAAGCACCTACAAGCTTATCTGACTGAATCCCACAACAACACTGTCTAGCATCCCCACTGGGTTTAACAACTCGCTAAGGTCACAGAACTAGTCAACAGGAAATTATTGAATTTAATCTCATTATAAAACCTGTGCTTTAACTACCGAGAAGCCATCCTCTACACATGGTCTACCCCACTGGCAAATCTAAACTCTGCTCACACTTGCTCCTTGGAAGAAAAGCTATGACAAACCTAGACAGTGTATTAAAAAACAGAGACATTACTTTGCTGAAAAAGGTCCGTATAGTCAAAGCTATGGTTTTTCCAGTAGTCATGTATGGATGTGAGAGCTGGACCATAAAGAAGGCTGAGTGCTGAACAATTGATGTTTTCAAATTGTAGTGTTGGAAAAGAGTCCCTTGGACAGCAAAGAGATCATACCAGTCTATCCAAAAGAAAACCAATCCTGAATATTCATTGAAGGACTGATGATAAAGCTGGAAGCTCCAATACTTTGGCCACCTGATGCAAAGAACAGACTCCCTGGAAAAGACCCTGATGCTGGGAAAGATTGAATGCAGGAGAAGGGGACAACAGAGGACCAGATGGTTGGATGGTATCACTGACTCAATGAACATGAGTTTGAGCAAGCTCCGGGAAACGGTAAAGGACAGAGAAGCCTGGCATGCTGCTGTCCATGCAGTCCCAAAGAGTCGTACACGACTGAGCGACTGAACACAAGATTCACTCTGTCATATTTGAGACTGTTGCTACCTTCAAGTACATGAGCTCCTCACCATAATACCAGGGAAAAGGGATGTGACAGCTTCCTTCAAACATTTGCAAAACTATCTGTGTTGCTTAAGAGAGAAAGATTAAAAATCTTCAGATTGAATTTGCAGAGTAATAGCTTTTAACTCTCTGGAAGTAAGAACTTTTTATTTACTAGGGCTGGCTAAAAATAGAGAGGCCACATTGCACAGTGAAATATTACTAGTCATGAAATGTGTTTCAGTAGAGTCCAGCAACCGCTTGTTGTAACGTTACAGAAGGGATTCGCACATCTGGTAAGACCTTCACTGCAGTTCTGCTGCTCCAGTGTGCTGTGACTGCTCACCTGAGGATGAGTCCACTGTGGTCCTCACTGCTGGGTGTTTGGTTACTGAAGTGCTGAATGCTTCACGTGAGAATGCCAACTTGCTCCAAGGCATGGCATAAGCAAACGATTCTGGCAAGAGTCTAGGACTGATATATGTTCACCCCCAGGAGATGGCAAAAGGAGGAACCAGTATGTCATCTAGTGGTAAAGGGGATGGAGAAGTATAGAGACATGGCTGAGAGCTCAGGCTCTGACCTCGGGCTGCTAATACAAATCTTATCATCTCCATTGCTTTGAAGTTGTGACTTTGAGGATAATGTTTCACTTCTCTAAGCCTCAGATTTTCCCATCTATAAAATAAAGAGTAACTGAGATAACCACAGAACAGTTGAGTGAAGTGCTTGGCACAGAGGAAGCACTTTAAATAAAGGTCAGTTGATAGTGATTTGATGTTTTGTTTTTAGGGAAGTCCCAGTTTGATCTGAAATCAGAACTATATGCTTTATAAAGTTATTAAATCATCAAAATATTATTTTAACCAATGTCTTGTTTAATTTGCTTTGAATCACTAGTATGCTGAAGACATAAGACATGCAGATTCAATCTCCGGGTTGGGAAGATCCCCTGGAGGAGGTCATGGCAATCTACTCCAGTATTCTTGCCTGGAGAATCCCACGGACAGAGTAGCCAGGTGTCCTATGGTCCATAAGATCACAAAAAGACACAACTGAAGTGACTTAGCACACATCAAAAATTAAAAATTTGATGATGCTTATCTAGTTAGTCTCTCAGGCAAGAAATCTATCTTTCTATGATCTGCTCTATGAGGTTGGGGATGGGACTGTACAAACTCTTAATCTCTTATCAGTTGGCTTATGTTGGGACCTGCCAGTAGGGGGCACTAGAGAGAGAAAGACTGAAAGGCTGGAGTGAGGAGAAGCACTTGACCCTTTTGATTTGCTTGTTGATACTTTCAGAGTCTTCTCAGTGACAGGTCTTCATTCTGGCATCTCCAGCAATTTTTTTTTTAACCGCTCTCTTTTCTTTTTTTTGCATAACCAGACAAAGCTTCAACATACCCTTCAGGGGCACCAACACTAACCAGGAACATCTACTTCTCAGAGGTCTGAGTTCCAGCTTTTCAAGGATTTTCCTATGAATTCCCACAGCATCACCAGCAACAAGCAGCTCCCTCTTCTCATAGATCTATGTTCCAGAACCATGGGAATCTCCTACTCCAAACTTGCGATTTCAACAATGTCCACTCCATCCCTGTGTTCTTACAGCCCTATGCGTGGGACACACTTCCTATTGTTACTCTCTCTGAGTTATCTCAGTGTTCTCATTTTGCTTTGGAGCCCTCTGATACCTGTTAAACCAATCCCCTGTATTAAATTCTCTCTGTTGAAATAACTAGCATGCTTTCCTTTTTCTTAACTTGACCCTGACTAATAAATATATTGTCCAATGAAAGTGAGGGTGTAAGAAATGGGGACTGACTTACACTGCTGGAGGCATACTCATTCTCTAAGGGTATATTTGTCTCATAAATGATACACATATTACTGCTGGTTATAACTCCTTGGCTAGAATCAGTCACATTGTTCCACCTAACTGCAGCAGGGCTTGGAAATGCAGAGAAGCACATGGGATTTGTGGGGAGTGTTCCTGTTCCTGCCATGCCCAGGATCAAGCTAAGTGCTGCCTGATGAGTGTGGAGACTGTCAGTCAAGGAGATATGACTGTATCTGCACCAAGCCTGGGGCAGAGACTAGGGAGAATGGGAGCCCATAATTCCTGGTGGAGAAGCTTCCAGAGAGGGACCACACTGTGCAGTGGTCAGGCCATTCCCAACCTTGCTAGAATTTCAATCCATGGGTTTGGCTTGGAATAAGACACAAGAATATGTGATCCCTCTGAAATAACTTCATACCAATTGCTCCTTCTTTCAAGCATCACAAACAGGTGAAATGTCCAGTTCAATTCAGTTTAGTTCAGTCACTCAGTCATGTCCGACTCTTTGTGACCCCATGAATCACAGCATGCCAGGCCTCCCTGTCCATCGTCAACTCCCGGAGTTCACTCAAACTCACGTCCATCGAGTCGGTGATGCCATCCAGCCATCTCATTCTCTGTCGTCCCCTTCTCTTCCCACCCCCAATCCCTCCCAGCATCAGAGTCTTTTCCAGTGAGTCAACTCATCTCATGAGGTGGCCAAAGTATTGGAGTTTCAGTTTTAGCATCAGTCCCTCCAATGAACACCCAGGATTGATCTCCTTTAGAATGGACTGGTTGGATCTCCTTGCAGTCCAAGGGACTCTCAAGAGTCTTCTCCAACACCACAGTTCAAAAGCATCAATTCTTCGGCGATCAGCTTTCTTCACAGTCCAACTCTCACATCCATACATGACCACGGGAAAAACCATAGCCTTGACTAGACGGACCTTGGTTGGCAAAGTAATGCCTCTGCTTTTTAATATGCTGTCTAGGTTGGTCATAATGTCCAAGGGCTACCCTAAGTTTAGGTCAGGTGTCTCCCTGCTCTCACAGTCTTCTGTGCCTCCTTGCCCAGAAGAGCACGTTATTCTAGGCTAAAATACACTAACCCCTTCTGTGTTCCTTCCACTGGACTGTAAGTCCTGTTGGGACAGGAATCATGTAAGTTGTATTGTTAACAACATCTGAATCCCCAGCATCTAACACAGCTCCTTGTACAGTTCTGTTCTGTTCAGTCGCTCAGTCGTGTCCGACTCTCCGCGACCCCATGAATCACAGCACGCCAGGCCTCCCTGTCCATCACCAACTCCCAGAGTTCACTCAAACTCATGTCCACAGAGTCAGTGATGCCATCCAGCCTTGTACAGTAGGCGCCAGTAAATGTAGAATAAACTATAAATCAAATCTAAATTGGTGTTTTTAACTTTTTATGCTGTTTGGATAACTATGATATAATCTTACATATACATACATATAAAGATTGAAGGTAGGAGGAGGAGAGGGTGACCGAGGTTGAGATAGTCGGATGGCATCACTGACTCAATGGACATGAGTTTGAGCAAACTCAGGGAGATAGTGAAGGACAGGGAAGCCTGGCGTGCTGCAGTCCATGGGGTGGCAAAGAATCAGACACGACTTAGTGACTGAAAAACAGCAACAATCTTCTGCCACCTCTGCCCTTCTCATGCTACAGATTTCCACCTAAATGTGAGCAAGTACAATTGTAAAAGAGCCAGACTACCTGAATTCAACACTCAGACATTTATGAGCTGTGTGGCCTTGGGCAAGGTGTAGCACCTCTCTGTGCAATTCCCTCATCTGTACAATGGAAGTTATAATGATTTCTGTCTTATAGGTGGTTATAAGGAAGAGTCCTGGTAGGCAGCAAGTGATAAAAAGTGTTCATTGTTCACTGTAGTAGCTCAGCTTTCTTGCCCCCTGTCCTCCTTTGTCCCCTTGTGGTATTCCCAAGTAACTGAGAAGCATTTCTACCAGAGAACTTCTCACTGGACTTGTGATTTCCCTAGATTCTACAAAAGTGGTGTGAGGCCCACTTAAGAACCAGGATCTCAATGAGACTGGAAGGGTGTCCTGCCATGATTCCCAACATGGGTGCTGGGTGACACCAGTTTCATGAAGTGTTCCGTGCAAACCAAAAAGTTCTGTGACGCATGAAGGGAAACCAGACAAACCTTATGTGTGTCAGCCCGTTAAAAACTTTGAGAAGCCTTGCAGTAAAGAAACCTGTTTAATTTTGGTTCATCCAATGTATTCCCAACTTGCTTGTTTGGTTTGTTTGTTTTGGTTCATTTGTTTTCTAGAACACCTAGTTGAACACCACAGGTGGTGACGGCTACATACGCACAGTCTCAGGGCTTGGAGTTAGGTCTGGTAGCCACTTGCCACACACCACACTCACCAGGTATGTGGTCTTGGGCAAGTCACTTAACCTGTGGGCACCTCGGCTTCCAGTCTGTAAAGCGGCGATTGTGGTGCCGACTTCATGGCATCGCAAGGGATGAAGCAGAGAACATGAACACAGCCACTGGCTTCCTGTGGGTGCCTGGTCCCTGTTCTACCTTAACCTTCGCCCTGCCAGTCCTATGTGCCGGGGACATGACCTGCGGCCCTGGCTGGGGTAGACGATGGCAGCTGTGAGGAGACAGAGAGTATTCCTAGCCATTGGTTGCCACTCTTCGGCCCCTATGCAGTTGGTGCTCTTCTTCATTTAACCTTGATTTGTTTTTCCATCTGGGGTAATCCTCGGTATCTGCATGATTGATCTTAGAGACCTTTATTGAGTGTGACTTTCTGGCACAGAAAAGAAGGGAGAGGGTTGCAGTTTCTCCCTGGTTGGCTGGAGAAGTGGGCTTCTTCTAGCAAAAAACAAACAAAAAAACATTATTTTTATCCCGAAAAGTCGTGTTGTTCTAACGTCTCTGTGCATTAGAAGAAGTCAGTTTGAGAGAGAAAACTTCTGCTTCCGGCAGTTTTACTTTCTTTTATATAAAAAATCTGGTATCATCTACGCACTTCAAGCTGTTGATCTGGGAACTCTGCCATCCCCAAATGTGCGGGCAGGGTTTTGTTTGGGTTTGGTTTCTTACCAAGCACCAGTTTCCTCTGCTGCCTGAACAGCTGTGTTTGGTTCTTGGCAGTGAGTATTTTCTGGAGTTTTGAACTGCCTCCTTGGGAAAACTCGTAAAGTTTCTTGAATGGTAAAAATCTTGGAAAATTTGCTTCTCGCTGCTGAGAAGCAATCTGTAATGATGTATCCTTCACGCCAATAAATACAAGAAAATCCTATATTTTAGTTAGAACTTGAAATTTCCCCTTTGTCCGCAGGGTGAGAAAAGATAGCAAGAATTAGGAAATTAATGGAAACAGCATATTTGTGACTTCTGGTCTTCATTCAAAAATACTTACTAAACTCTATGAGACAAATGAATCTATCTATGAAACAAAAACAGATTCACAGACAAAGAGAACAGACTGATGGTTGCCAAGAGGATAGGGGAGGGATGGAGTAGGAGGCTGGGATTAGCAGATGTAAGCTTTTATATTTAGAATGGATAAACAACAAGATCCTTCTGCAAAGCACAGGGAACCATATTCAATATCCAGTGATAAACCATAATGGGAAAGAATATTTGAAAAGAATGTATACATCTATGTATTTCTGAATCACCTTGCTGTACATCAGAAATTAACACAATATTTTAAGTCAACCATATTTGGATTTTAAAAAAAATCTATATATTTATTAAACTGCAGCTGGCCACAAAATAGTGGGAGAAAGCATGGGTATTGAGCCTGGAGGTAAGAAAGTACAGGTATTTGCCTTAAAGAAGAGTTTGAAGAGGAGAGCTGGGATTTTATTTGCAAAGAACTGCTCAAAGGTGTTTGAGCAAAGGCAGAAGGTGATGAAAGGGAGCCTCAGGAAAATCAACCAGTCAGGCATGAATGGGAAGAACCGGAGAGAGGGAGAGAGAAGGGAAGACGCCAGGAGACGGTTGGAATAGTCTAGGCATGACGTACTCAAAGATTGACCTGGAACAGCTGGAGAGAACTGAACAGTTTGAAGTGACAGAGGCAGGTCCTGGGGACTGTGCTGCTGGCCGTGGGCTGGGCAGAACTGGGTCACCTAGGGCTGCTGGATGCCTGAGGCAAGTCCTCCAGTGCTGCCAGAATGAGGGGCATTTCCTCCAGCTCTTTCCTCTCCCTTAAATGTCCAGCCCATTTAGGTTCCTCTTATAGGTCTGCATGGTCCATCTCACGTCCAAGTAGCAGCGGCTGCGTGGGCGCAGGAGGGCCGAGAGAAGCTACCCCACATTCAAGGTTGGGAGGGGCAGCCATGAGGAGATACCCCTTGTCCAAGGTAAGAGAAACCCAAGTAAGATGGTAGGTGTTGTAAGAGGGCATCAGAGGGCAGACACACTGAAATCATAATCACTGAAAACTAGTCAATCTGATAACATGGACCACAGCCTTGTCTAACTCAATGAAACTAAGCCATGCCCTGTGGGGCCACCCAAGACAGGAGGGTCATGGTGGAGAGGTCTGACAGAATGTGGTCCACTGGAGAAGGGAATGGCAAACCACTTCAGTATTCTTGCCTTGAGAATCTCATGAACAGTATGAAAAGGCAAAATGATAGGATACTGAAAGAGGAACTCCCCAGGTTGGTATGCTACTGGAGATCAGTGGAGAAATATGCTACTGGAGATCAGTGGAGAAATAACTCCAGAAAGAATGAAGGGATGGAGCCAAAGCAAAAACAATACCCAGTTGTGGATGTGACTGGTGATAGAAGCAAGGTCTGATGCTGTAAAGAGCAATATTGCATAGGAACCTGGAATGTTAGGTCCATGAATCAAGGCAAATTGGAAGTGGTCAAACAGGAGATGGCAAGAGTGAACATCAACATTCTAGGAATCAGTGAACTAAAATGGACTGGAATGGGTGACCAGATGACCATTATATGTACTACTGTGGGAAGGAATCCCTTAGAAGAAATGGAGTAGCCAAAATGGTCAACAAAAGAGTCCAAAATGCAGTACTTGGATGCAATCTCGAAAACAACAGAATGATCTCTGTTCATTTCCAAGGCAAACCATTCAATACCACGGTAATCCAAGCCTATGCCCCAACCAGTAATGCTGAAGGAGCTGAAGTGGAATGGTTCTATGAAGACCTACAAGACCTTTAGAACTAACACCCCAAAAAGATGTCCTTTTCATTACAGGGGACTGGAATGCAAAAGTAGAAAGTCAAGAAACACCTGGAGTAACAGGCAAATTTGGCCTTGGAATACGGAATAAAGCAGGGCAAAGGCTAATAGAATTTTGCCAAGAGAACGCACTGGTCATAGCAAACACTCTCTTTCAACAACACAAGAGAAGACTCTGCACATGGACATCACCAGATGGTCAACACCGAAATCAGACTGATTATATTCTTTGCAGCCAAGGATGGAGGAGCTCTATACAGTGCAAAAACAAGACTGGGAGCTGACTGTGGCTCAGATCATGAACTCTTTATTGCCAAATTCAGACTTAAATTGAACAAAGTAGGGAAAACCACTAGACCATTCAGATATGACCTAAATAAAACCCCTTATTATTATATAGTAGAAGTGAGAAATAGATTTAAGGGACTAGATCTGATAGATAGAGTGCCTGATGAACTATGGTCGGAGGTTCGTGACACTGTACAGGAGACAGGGATCAAGACCATCCCCATGGAAAAGAAATGCAAAAAGCAAAATGGCTGTCTGAGGAGGTCTTACAAATAGCCGTGAAAAGAAGAGAAGCGAAAAGCAAAGAGAAAAGGAAAGATATAAGCATCTGAATGCAGAGTTCCAAAGAATAGCAAGGAGAGATAAGAAAGGCTTCCTCAGTGATCAATGCAAAGAAATAGAGGAAAACAACAGAATAGAAAAGACTAGAGATCTCTTCAAGAAAATTAGAGATAGCAAGGGAACATTTCATGCAAAGATGGGCTCGATAAAGGACAGAAATGGTATGGACCTAACAGAAGCAGATGATATTGAGAAGAGGTGGCAAGAATAAACAGAACTGTACAAAAAAGATCTTCATGACCAAGATAATCACGATGGTGTGATCACTCACCTAGAGCCAGACATCCTGGAATGTGAAGTCAAGTGGGCCTTAGAAAGCATCACTACGAACAAAGCTAGCGGAGGTGATGGAATTCCAGTGGAGCTATTTCAAATCCTGAAAGATGATGCTGTGAAAGTGTGGCACTCAATATGCCAGCAAAATAGGAAAACTCAGCAGTGGCCACAGGACAGGAGAAAGTCTGTTTTCATTCCAATCCCAAAGAAAGGCAATGCCAAAGAATGCTCAAACTACCACACAATTGCACTCATCTCACATGTTAGCAAAGTAATGCTTAAAATTCTCCAAGTCAGGCTTCAGCAATATGTGAACCATGAACTTCCAGATGTTCAAGCTGGTTTTTGAAAAGGCAGAGGAACCAGAGATCAAATTGCCAACATCTACTGGATCATGGAAAAAGCAATAGAGTTCCAGAAAAACATCTACTTTTGCTTTATTGACTATGCCAAAGCCTTTGACTGTGTGGACACAATAAACTGTGGAAAATACTGAAAGAGATGGGAATATCAGACCATCTGACCTGCCTCTTGAGAAACCTATATGCAGGTCAGGGAGCAACAGTTAGAACTGGACATGGAACAACAGACTGGTTCCAAATAGGAAAAGGAGTACGTCAAGGTTGTATATTGTCACCCTGCTTATTTAACTTATATGCAGAGTACATCATGAGAAATGCTGGGCTGGAAGAAGCTCAAGCTGGAATCAAGATTGCTGGGAGAAATATCAATAACCTCAGATATTCCGATGACACCACCCTATGGCAGAAAGTGAAGAGGAACTCAAAAGCCTCTTGATGAAAGTGAAAGAGGAGAGTGAAAAAGTTGGCTTAAAGCTCAACATTCAGAAAACTAAGATCATGGCATCTGGTCCCATCACTTCATGGGAAATAGATGGGGAAACAGTGGAAACTTGGGCTCCAAAATCACTGCAGATGGTGATTGCAGCCATGAAATTAAAAGACGCTTGCTCCTTGGAAGGAAAGTTATGACCAACCTAGATAGCATATTAAAAAGCAAAGACATTACTTTGCCAACCAAGGTCTGTCTAGTCAAGGCTATGGTTTTTCCAGTGGTCATGTATGGATGTGAGAGTTGGACTGTGAAGAAAGCTGATCGCCGAAGAACTGATGCTTTTGAACTGTGGTGTTGGAGAAGACTCTTGAGAGTTCCTTGGGCTGCAAGGAGATCCAACCAGTCCATTCTAAAGGAGATCAGTCCTGGGTGTTCATTGGAAAGACTGATGCTAAAGTTGAAACTCCAATATTTTGGCCACCTCATGCGAAGAGTTGATTCATTGGAAAAGACTCTGATGCTGGGAGGGATTGGGGGCAGGAGGAAAAGGGGACGACAGAGGATGAGATGGCTGGATGGCATCACCAACTCGATGGACATGAGTTTGAGTGAACTCTGGGAGTTGGTGATGGACAGGGAGGCCTGGCGTGCTGTGATTCATGGGGTTGCAAAGAGTCATATGTGACTGAGTGACTGAACTGAACTGAACTATAGGTCTTACTCAAAATGCCTAAAACAGATCTACTATCCTTACTCCCCAAATGTCTCCTTCACCTTTCTCCCCAGATCCTTTTGATTCCTTCTCACTTCTTGGTGTTTCTGAGGTAACCAATAATACCTCTGTTCCCTCTGGATTGGAAACCAGAAATAAGCACAGGAGTCAGATAGGTGCCCGGGAACATGCTAATGTTTAACAATCAGCTCCCAAAATTCCAGGACATTTAACATTTAGATCTTGTTAACTGGCACTAGACAGCTCTAATACACCACTGTGACCTGAATCACTAGATTAGCTTTGTTTCTAGTAAACTGAAGAAGCTGACTTGACTTTCAGCTTCAGGACATGTATAATTTAATTGAGAGGTTGATGACAGAATTATATGGCAATAATGGCATCGCAGTTGCAGTCGTCTGTGAAGATGTTAGGTTCTAGGAAGTATGTTATTATTTAGCCTCACGATCACTCTTTAGAGCACCCAGAAGGATGTTTTAACTTGCCTCTCTTATAGCCTCCTGCTGGATGAATTCAGAGTAGAGAGGGGTGGGGAGAGGCAAGGATGATACTCACAGAGAAGAGAGCTTGTCCAGGGTCAGGAGGCATACTCTGAGTCTCAGAGACCGCTGAAAGCCTGAGTTGGTACTGGGAAGCCATGGAGACCTTCTGAGCAGAGAAGTGTCAGAACAATTCAGCCTAGTAGTGATGTGTGTTATAGTCTAGAAACGGGGCACCACAGAGATGTGGAGACAGAGAGGAGAGAATTGGTGGGAGCCTTAACTGGAGTCATTCAATCATTCATTCACAAGTATCTGTTGTGTGGTTACTATGTTATAGGCACTATCCTATACAACAAGAATACAGAATGAACAGTAAGAAACTAACACAACATTGTAAAGCAATTATACTCCAATAAAAAATAAATAAAATAAAGATCTACAGATGTTAGAAGAGAAAAGAAAAAGAATACAGAGTGAATAAAACAGACTATCCTTGCCCTCATGGAGTTTACATTCTATTCAGTGGAGAAAAATATCAATAAATACAGTTAATAAAAGAACTAGAGTGGGCCAGATGGTGGTAAGTACTAGGGAAAGAATAAAGAAGTTAGGGTGGGGTGGGGATGGCAGTTTTCACTAAGATGATCAGAAGGCCTCACTGAGGAGGTGACATTTGAGCAAAGACTTGAAAGAAGCTAATGGCAGTAGGAATGGAGTCGGGGGATAAATGTGACAGACCACGGAGGCAAATTTGAAAGAAACAACTTTAAAAAGACAATCTCACAATCATTTGGACAATGATTTGGAAAACCTTAGGATCATAACCAAAACTGTAAAATATAGAATTCAACCAAATTTGGAATGTGTTTGACCTTTATGGTTTGAAAAGAGTTGGTTGAATTTTCAGTTATCTGTTACTAGATTGTATGGGGCAAATGTTACACTACAAGAATATCAATATTTGTAAATCTAAGAATCTGAGATGGACTTAGGTCAGAGTGAAATGAACTGCAAACCAAGGCTGATGATAATACTATGCTTTGAATTCCTGGTTGCTCCTAGTCCCTTAAGAATGGGCCTTTCCCTGCTCCTGCTACAAACATTCATCACAAAGGTCATGACCCCACCCTGCAGTGGGTGCTGTGGTGTAGAGCCCCCACTTCAGGACCCATGCACCCGTTTCCTCTGCTGCTAGGAGTGCTGCCAGCTCATGGCTTACTGCCAGAGGCAACCACCTGGCTTGAGGTCAGGACCCTCTCTGGGGACAGCTGCATCCAATTCCTGGTGGGGGAGGGTTATGAAGGCAAGGCCATCTTGTTTCAAGGGGTGACAACTCTCAAGGGCCCCCCAACTCCAGAGCATCCTATAGGATTGGCTGAGGCCTGTGTTGTGACTGTGTTGTGGCTCAACTGTTCCCTCTGCCTAGGCCACTCCCTTCATTCCCCGCAAGGTGTTGATCCCAAGAGCATCCTTAATAGACTGCCTGCACACAAATCCCACTTCAGGGCCAGCTTCCTGAGAACTTGCCCAAAGAATACCCCTTTGTTACTTAGCCTATTTTGATTGCCTTCTGATCCTAACTACTTTTCTTTACGCAAAGAAGCTCGGCCTGTCTTCCTACCCAGGTCATAACCTCTTTGAAAGCAAGGAGACTGTCTCTGATCTCTTTGTGTATCCTCCAGAGTCCTTGTACATAGATGATGGTCCCTAATTACAGGCTCAAGAACCCATTTCTGCTTTCGTCCAGGAGACCAATGAGAACCGTGTGCATGACACATCCCTGGTGCATAGCGGCAGAGAGCTCAGGCCCACAGATGTTTTTGCCAAACCATTTCTCTAAAGCTGGTTTTGCTGGGGATGCAGCCAAAACCCTCTCTCATTCCCTGCCAGGAAGTGAAAGTCTTTTATCACCACCTGGGAGGAAAAAGGGGTTCAACCGCTCAGGCCCAGTAGAAAAAATAAATCTCTCATTGGTGAATATGGCCTGAAACCCAGTCCTTGATACAACTTTGAGAAGTTTCTTTTGAATGCATGCTTCTCAAAGAGAATCATTGAGAGGGTGAGAAGCAGGGTCTCACTTAAAACATATAACCTTTTTTTCATAAAGGTTTTTGAGCAATTGTTTACTTTCTGCTCAGGCACTCAGTCATGTCCGACTCTTTGCAGCCCCCTGGATTGTAGCCATCTAGGCTCCTTCTGTCCAGGGAATTTTCCTGGCAAGTACACTGGAGTGGTGGCTTCCTCACTGGCTCAGTGATAAAGAACACACCCTGTTCCCTCAATGCAGGAAACATAAGAGATGTGGGTTCGATCCATGGGTAGGAAAGATCCCCTGGAGGAGGGCAAGACAATCCACTCCAGTATTCTTGCCTGGAGAATCCTCATGGGCAGAAGAACCTGGCATGGGGTCGCACAGAGTCGGACACAATTGAAGCAACTCAGCACACAGCACACACATGCTGGAGCAGGTTGCCATTTCCTACTCCAGGGAATCTTCCTGACCCAGAGATCAAACCCACGTCTCTTGTATCTCCTGCGTTGGCAGGAAGATTCTTTACCATTAGCGCCACCTGGGAAGCCCTTACTTTCTAAACATAATCTCCCCAAATTCATATGCAATGTTTTAAAATGGTGGATACAATAGCTTAGCTTGTAGTTCTGTGCTAAATTGTACGATTAAATTTAATCAAAGTGTTTTAACTTGTAGAAACTATATGCTATTCTGGTGCAAAGGGGCTAACTCCTTTCAGAAGTTTTCTGAGGTAACAGGTTATTTAGTCTCAGAGAAAATAAACCCATGCTCTACTAGTAAGTGTAAATTTCATTAGAAAAGGCAGGAGAGAGCACAGAAGAAAGAGTTTTGGTGGAAGGAAGAGGTTTGCTTCAGGGAGCTTTAGGGGAGGACAGTGGGAGAGAGGACGGGGAAGTCCCAGGAAAATCAAAGCTGAGACTGGCAGCTCAGAGATGAAAACTCAGTAAATTCTAGATGTTCGAGTCTCCTGGGGCTTGTAGGTGTTTTAGTCAGCTAAGGCTGCTGTAACATAAATAGTAGATGGAGTGGCTTAAACAACAGAAATATATTTCTCACAATTCTGGAGACTGAGAAGTCCAAGATCAAGGTGCTGACCGATGTAGTTTCTGATGAAGGCCTTCTTCCTGGTTTGCAGACTGCCACCTTCTTGGTGTATCCTCACAAGGCAGAAAGTGATCATGTCTTTTGTGTCTCTTTTTTTTTAATTTTTTGGCTATACTGCACAGTTTGTGGGATTTCAGTTTTCTGACCAGAGACTGAACATGGGCCCCTCAATGAAAGTCCTGAATCCTAATCACTAGGCCACCAGGGAACTGCCTGTATCTCTTCTTATAAGGGAATTAATTCCATTTATGAGGGCTACACCTTCATGACTTAATAGGCTCCCAAAAGCCTCACCTCCAAATACCATCACACTGAGAATTAGGGCTTTAATCTGTGAATTTTGGGGAGATACAAACATTCAGTGGATCAGAATGGGTGAAAAACAAAAACAAAAGCATAAAATGCTGTTTGCCTGTTACATGCATACACTGTTACACAGGTGGTTTTTTCTCTGCTTAGAATTTTGGTTCTGACCCTGGCTACGTTGTTGTTTTTCAGTCGGTTCGGTTCAGTTCAGTCGCTCAGTCGTGTCCGACTCTCCGCGCACACCAGGCCTCCCTGTCCATCAACAACTCCCGGAGTTCACTCAAACTCATGTCCATCGATTCGGTGATGCCATCCAGCCATCTCATTCTCTGTTGTCCCCTTCTCCTCCCGCCCCCAATCCTTCCCAGCATCAGAGTCTTTTCCAGGGAGTCAACTCGTCACATGAGGTGGCCAAAGAATTGGAGTTTCAGCTTTAGCATCAGTCCTTCCAATGAACACCCAGGATTGATCTCCTTTAGAATGGACTGGTTGGATCTCCTTGCAGTCCAAGGGACTCTCAAGAGTCTTCTCCAATACCACAGTTCAAAAGCATCAATTCTTCAGCGATCAGCTTTCTTCACAGTCCAACTCTCACATCCATACATGACCACTGGAAAAACCATAGCCTTGACTAGACGGACTTTTATTGGCAAAGTAATGTCTCTGCTTTTTAATATGCTGTCTAGGTTGGTCATAACTTTCCTTCCAAGGAGTAAGCGTCTTTTAATTTCATGGCTGCAATCAGCATCCACAGTGATTTTGGAGCCCAAGAAAATATAGTCTGGCACTGTTTCCACTTTTTTTCCATCTATTTCCCATGAAGTGATGGCACCAGATGCCATGATCTTCGTTTTCTGAATGTTGAGCTTCAAGCCAACCTTTTCACTCTCCTCTTTTACTTTCATCAAGAGGCCTTTGAGTTCCTCTTCACTTTGTGCCATAAGGGTGGTGTCATCTGCATATCTGAGGTTATTGATATTTCTCCCCGCAATCTTGATTCCAGCTATGTGATCACTGACCTAGAGCCATACATCTTGGAATGTGAAGTCAAGTGGGCCTTAGAAAGCATCACTATGAACAAAGCTAGTGGAGGTGATGAAATTCCAGTTGAGCTATTTCAAATCTTGAAAGATGGTGCTGTGAAAGTGCTGCACTCAATATGCCAGCAAATTTGGAAAACTCAGCAGTGGCCACAGGACTGGAAAAGTTCAGTCTTCATTCCAATCCCAAAGAAAGGCAATGCCAAAGAATGCTCAAACTACCGCACAATTGCACTCATCTCACACGCTAGTAAAGTCATGCTCAAATTTCTCCAAGCCAGGCTTCAGCAATATGTGAACCGTGAACTCCCAGATGTTCAAGCAGGTTTTAGAAAAGGCAGAGGCACCAGAGATCAAATTGCCAACATCCGCTGGATCATGGAGAAAGCAAGAGAGTTCCAGAAAAACATCTATTTCTGCTTCGTTGACTATGCCAAAGCCTTGACTGTATGGATCACAATAAACTGTGGAAAATTCCGAAAGAGCTGGGAATCCCAGACCACCTGACCTGCCTCTTGAGAAACCTGTATGCAGGTCAGGAAGCAACAGTCAGAACTGGACATGGAACAATAGACTGGTAAATAGGAAAAGGAGTACGTCAAGGTTGTATATTGTCACCCTGCTTATTTAACTTATTTAACTTATATTCTCCTTTCAGTTCAGTTCAGTTCAGTCGCTCAGTCGTGTCCAATTCTTTGCGACCCCATGAATCACAGCACACCAGGCCTCTCTGTCCATCAACAACTCCCGGAGTTCATTCAAACTCATGTCCACAGAGTCAGTGATGCCATCCAGCCATCTCATTCTCTGTCGTCCCCGTCTCCTCCTGCCCCCAATCTCTCCCAGCATCAGAGTCTTTTCTAGTGAGTCAACTCATCGCATGAGGTGGCCAAAGTATTGGAGTTTCAGCTTTAGCATCAGTCCTTCCAATGAACACCCAGGATTGATCTCCTTTAGAATGGACTGGTTGGATCTCCTTGCAGTCCAAGGGACTCTCAAGAGTCTTCTCCAACACCACAGTTCAAAAGCATCAATTCTTCGGCGATTAGCTTTCTTCACAGTCCAACTCTCACATCCATACATGACCACGGGAAAAACCATAGCCTTGACTAGACGGACCTTTGTTGGCAAAGTAATGTCTCTGCTTTTTAATATTCTATCTAGGTTGGTCATATATATAGCTAAAATTACAGAGAGAGACACAGACACCTTCCCTACTGCCTTTTGATATTTGGATTTGCTAAATTAAATCACTCCTTTTAATGGGTGGAACATTTTCCTCAGTATTCTGGACAACTCAAACCTGCACCAGCCAACACCTGTCAGATGGCATCAAGCAGAGCATCGGGGAAAGGCATTGCCTACTCTGAGTACCAGCTCCCTTCATCACCACTCCATGAGAAGATGTCATAAGGACGCATGGTCACATGCTCTTCCCATGTACCCAGGTGCTATCTTGGGGGTGTCACGTTTCTTGGAGTTTTCCAAGCATGGGACGGTTCAAATTCTTGGATTGGACCAAAATGACCAGAGGGGACTAAACTTTAGTTATTTCGCCATATTCCAACAAGAAGAAAGAAAATCAGCTCTTCTGTAGACAAACTAACAAAACTCACATTTGATCTGCTCATATAATGTAAGTGATCTTATACCCTGACACCTCAGCTTATAAATCCATGTGCATATGCCTATGTCTATATCTATGTATACGTACGTATCTGTCTCTGTAGACAGAGAACTGAGAAGTTCAGGCCAGCAGTTGGCAGCACCTGGCATGGTGCAAGATTCTGGTTGCAGAGAAGAAATATCAGCCTCTTGGAGGCAAATCTTGACATATGCATACGGGAAGTGGCTGCAAAATGAAACTCATCAGTGGTGCCATTGACAATCCAGTCTGCTGGGGAACCACTGCCATCATTCAGTGAACAGGCCAGATACACAGTGGCTTCATTCCCAGTGATGCTGCTGCCCCACTCACAGAAGTTCTTGTTGTCACCATTTGGTGTCACTATTTTCTCTCTTAAAATGTCTCTAGGTTGTAAGCAAAGTTCCTGTTGGAGAAAGTCTGGAGCATTCAATTGTGAATAAATTACATTAATTTCAAGATTCAAAAATATTCTTTTAGCAGTTTCTCATTCTTGGAAGCCCAGGAAGGTAACTGTGGAGCTTGTGAAAAAGCACACAAATGCCCAGCCTCACCCTCATCTTCTGAGATTTGGATTCCATTGGTCTGAGGTTTGACTGTGTGGATCACC
Organism: Moschus berezovskii; assembly: GCF_049115385.1. Classification (NCBI taxonomy): domain Eukaryota; kingdom Metazoa; phylum Chordata; class Mammalia; order Artiodactyla; family Moschidae; genus Moschus; species Moschus berezovskii. The sequence goes on along the minus strand of NC_142471.1, from coordinate 63,419,365 downwards.
ACAAACTGTGGACAGTTCTGAAAGATATGGGAATACCAGACCACCTGACCTGCCTCTTGAGAAATCGGTATGCATGTCAGGAAGCAATAGTTAGAACTGGACATGGAATAACAGACTGGTTCCAAATAGGAAAAGGAGTGTGTCAAGGCTGTATATTGTCACCCTGCTTATTTAACTTATATGCAGAGTACATCATGAGAAACGCTGGGCTGGATGAAGCACAAGCTGGAATCAAGATTGCTGGGAGAAATATCAATAACCTCAGATATGCAGATGACACCACCCTTATGGCAGAAAGCAAAGAAGAACTAAAGAGCCTCTTGATGAAAGTGAAAGAAGAGAGTGAAAAAGTTGGCTTAAAGATCAGCATTCAGAAGACTAAGATCATGGCATCCAGTCCCATCACTTCATGGCATATAGATGGGGAAGCAGTGGAAACAGTGTCAGACTTTATTTTTTAGGGCTCCAAAATCACTGCAGATGGTGACTGCAGCCATGAAATTAAAAGACGTTTACTCCTTGGAAGAAAAGTTATGACCAACGTAGAGAACATATTAAAAAGCAAAGACGTTACTTTGTCAACAAACGCCTGTCTAGTCAAGGCTATGGTTTTTCCGGTGGTCATGTATGGATGTAAGAGTTGGACTATAAAGAAAGCTGAGAGCCAAAGAATTGATGCTTTTGAACTGTGGTGTTGGAGAAGACTCTTGAGAGTCCCTTGGACTGCAAGGAGATCCAACCAGTCCATCCTAAAGGAAATCAGTCCTGAATGTTCATTGGAAGGACTGATGTTGAAGCTGAAACTCCAATACTTTGGCCACCTAATGCGAAGAACTGACTCATTTGAAAAGACCCTGATGCTGGGAAAGATTGAAGGCAGGAGAAGAAGGGGATGACATAGGATGAGATGGTTGGATGGCATCACCAACTCAATGGACATGAGTTTGGATAGACTCTGGGATTTGGTGATGGAGAGGGAGGCCTGGCGTGCTGCAGTCCATGGGGTTTCAAAGAGTCAGACACGACTGAGCAACTGAAATGAACTGAATTGAGGTGGTCTAGTTCCTGATATTTTAGAAGCACAGGTAGTTCTATTGTGTAACCAGTGTTGTGAACTAAAGTCCTAAGTAGAGAACAAATATTTAGGTAACAGTGTATGCATGTAACATGCAAACAGTGGTTTATGGTTTTGCTTTCATTTTTTTACCCATCGTTGTGGGCTCAGTGTTTGTCTCCCTGGAATTCACTCCTTCATTTTCTGCTTTGTAATTTTTTTCTCTTTGTGCAGAAAAAGGATGGCATCTTCTTTAACTGCAAAGGAAAATGTAGGATTACATCATTCATTTATTTGACAAACAGAAGTTGAAGATCAGCATGGTATAACACAGGTTCCTCCTCTTACAGAACTTTTCTTCCCGACCCAGGGATCGAACCCAGGTCTCCCACACTGCAGGTAGACTCTTTACTGTCTGAGCCACCAGGGAAGCCTTTGAGGTTCCAGCTGTCAGCACAAACTGGGCAGAGGCCATAAGGAAAGAGGCTGGTCCTGGGTTTGATTCCGGCTTTGTCATTTAGCAACTTTTGTCCTTGGGTAAGAAACTTAACCTCTCTGAGCCAGTATCCTCACACATAAAACATGCATAATAAATATCCAGTTTACCCTGAAAATTAAAGGTGTTAGCTTGCACAAATGGGTACATATTGAATGTCTGTTTAATATGCAGGTAGGGGCTACTCTGGCCTCGTGGTCTTCCAGTTCTGAGGCTGTGCAATGGTGTGGGGTTTGGAGCCTAGGCTAGGTTCCATCACTTACACCTGATGACAGGTAAATGGCTGAAATCCTCCATGTGTGAATTTAAATTGTTATAGATATTGCCCATCTACAAATTGCTCTCCATGAGGGTGTACTACATTATGCTCAGTTTATACATCATTTTCTCACACGCAACACAGTGCATTATCAAATACTATTATTTGGGATCTTTGACAATCTGACATGTGGAAAGATATCTCAGTGGCATTTGCATTTGCGTTTTCTTTAATATAAGTGAGTTTATGCCTCTTTTTCATCTGTTTTTTATAAACCATCCATCTATATATTTGTCTATTTTTCTATTGCATGTGTTTGGTTTTTCTTACTGATTTGTGAGATTTGTTTACCTATTACAAAATAAGCCCTTTTTGATTTGGTTAATGGTGATGTTTTTCAAACATACAGATTTCTTAACATAGTCAGTATCTCAATCTTATCTTTTATGACTTCTATGCTTTGTTTCTTATTTAGAAAGCCCCTTCACCATGCCGAGATTCTAAAAGACGGGAAAAAAAATCTCATGTTCTCTTTTCGTTTTCTTCTGGTTTTATTTTTATGTTTAAATCTTTAATCTACTTGGGACTTATTTTTGTGTACAAAGTGAGGTGTTGGATCCAAGTTTCTTCTCTTCCAAGAAGCTTTGAGTTGTCCTAGATCCTTTTATTAAATAAGCCATATTTTCTCCAGATTCAAAACCTGCTTAGGTTTTGAAAGAATGTCAGTGGCTTCTAAATTTGGCAGCAGGAGGAGATCCAAGCAGCAGAACCTCGGACCAGGCTTTTAGCTTTTTCTGAATTGTGTCTCTCTTCATTTGGAAAAAGAAGAAATAAATGTGCATTGACCTGAAATTTTAGTTCAATAAAGAGCTGTGTGGGAGAATGGAAAGAACATGGGCTCAGGAACCTGACTTCATTTCCCCTGTTGAGTAATTGTGGGCAAGTCACCTCACTGATCCATGCCTCAGTTTCCTCCTCTGTAAAACAGACCTAATAATAGGTTCTGTGCTGTACTGTTTTGTGAAGTTCAAGTGCATTCATATATGTGAAAGACTTGACAAATTATGAAGGGCAGTAGGTATCTGAGTTGTTCTTTGAACTTTTACAAGTTGGTACAGCATTACCACTTGACTTAGGCAACAAAACTCTAGGTTTTTTAATGTATCCACTTTCCTGAAATCCTTCCAACTTCTTTGGAGATGCTTAACTTCTTTCTCCTTGCTGGTGAACATTCTGGGTTTGCTAGTTTTATTTGTGTGTTTTCTGACAGCATCTGTGTTGGGGGAGGTAGCGAGAGGAAGAGTAGGGAAGTCTCGGAAGTTAGAATCACCCACTTGGTGTTGAGGGAGAGGGAAGTGACTCTGCATGGGAGAGTGACTTGGTGGAGAGATGGAAAACAGGGAGAATCACAGTGACAATGAATTGGTTTACCTGCCATCTTAGAATTATTTCCTAGAAAATGTGAAAAGGTTCTGCTTCATAATTTAATTTAGAAGGGGGCAGAACAGCATAAAATGTAAGAGTCAGATAGTATAGCAATTGAATCAAAATCCCTTCTCTTTGTGCAGGCCCAGTTTTCTCATCTTTGAAATAGCAATACTTATATATGCATTCCTCATGCTTGTGTGAGACTAAATCAGGGATTGAAGCAGGCAGTCAAAGAAAAAGCATAAATCTCATAATAATGACCCTTGTGAAAAGAAGCAGAATCTGTCTGCACCATCTTGCTGGAGTCCAGGCGATTACCCTTGCCTATCCTGCAGACAAATACCTCTCTCCACTTTGAAGCCAGCGGCAAACTGGACGGAGGAAGGTGCCTCTGATATCCCACCAAGTTCACAGGAAAGAACATAGGTTGATGACTCCATCACCACAAAGGGAAGATAGAATGTTCAGGAGGAGAAGGGGTGGGGCCGCTAAATGTGTGCCCCTAAGTTGCTTCATTCTAAAGGAGATTAATCCTGGATGTTCATTGGAAGGACTGATGCTAAAGCTGAAACTGCAATATTTTGGCCACCTCATGCGACGAGTTGACTCATTGGAAAAGACTCTGATGCTGGGAAAGGTTGGGGGCGAGAGGAGAAGGGGACGACCGAGAATGAGATGGCTGGATGGCATCACCGACTCTGTGGACATGAGTTTGAGTGAACTCCGGGAGTTGGTGATGGACAGGGAGGCCTGGCGTGCTGTGATTCATGGGGTCGCGGAGAGTCGGACACGACTGAGCGACTGAACTGAACTGAACTGAAGTTGCTTCAGTTGTGTCTGACTCTTTGCAACCCTAAAGACCATAGCCCACCAGGCTCCTCTGTCCATGGGATTCTCCAGGCAAGAATACTGGAGTGGGTTGCCATGCCCTCCTCTAGGGGATCTTCCCCACCCAGACATCAAACCTGTATCTCTTATGTCTCTTGAATTGGCAGGTAGGTTCTTTACAACTAGGGCCACCTGGGAACCCCGGGGCCACTAGATGGGGATTTAAAAGAGAGGTGTCCATGGGGCCAGTAGGAGAAGGACCAGCAGAGAATCCAACCACCATTTGTGTTGCAGCTGTGAGACACTTAATGAAGAAAAATGTGACTGTGACTTAATTGGCTGGAGCCAGAGAAATCTGTTCAGAATTCTCTCTGCTGTAAAGTCAGTTTTATCAACCATTCTGTAGATATGTTAGATGATGGCTAAGGTTGATCATGGCTCTCAATACTCAGAGCCCTTCCACGTACATTATTGCAAATACTTCTAGCCCCAGGGGAAAGGTGAACTCCAAACTCCTTTTCCACATTTAGCACGTTTTATCAAGTTCTAAAACTTTGAAAACAGGTCACCCAACAACTCATCAGTTGGCCCAGATGTTATAATAATAAATTACAATGTTTTCTCTGTGTCAGTTGTTATGAATAAGTGAATTGTAAGGAAGTATATTGGAAACCACCAAAGGATGTCTGCACATTTTTTAAGGTCATATTATTAAATTTTAGCTTCCCTGGTGGCTCAGAGGTTAAAGCGTCTGCCTCCAATGCGGGAGACCCGGGTTCAATCTCTGGGTCGGGAAGATCCCCTGGAGAAGGAAACGGTAACCCACTCCAGTATTCTTGCCTGGAGAATCCCATGGACGGAGAAGCCTGGTAGGCTACAGTTCACGGGGTCGCAAAGAGTCGGACACGACTGAGCGACGGAACGGAACGGAACGGATTAAATTTTAAATGTAAATTTTCTGGTTAATTCTATACCAGCCTAGAGAAATATGCATGTGTCTATGTGCGTGGGTTCTCATTGATAACCACCCCCCACCCCCCATTGCCAGCAGGGCCGGCTCCACGGGCACGTGGCCTGTGTGGTCACATAGGGTCCTGACACTCAGAAGAACCCCATGGTTGGTTCAGGGCTCTGCTGTCACAACCCTGAAATTCTTCACTTGTTAACAAAAGGTCTCACATTTCCACTTTGCACTGGATCCCAGAAAATATTAGCCAGTCCTGTCTTGTTCACTGTGAAATATTGGACTCTGTTCAAATGGCCAAACAAGTTGTTTTGTGTGTGTTTAATTTCCTAGTTATCAGCATCTATTTTTTTAAATGCCTACTCTTCATAAGATATATATAAAATCATATGCTAATGCTTACAGGGAAAAATGCTTCATCACACTAGTGTACACACAAATGGTATGAATTTGAATCAACAGCAATAGATATAAGGTTTTGAAAGAAAAAAAACAATGTAGTTGAATTAATTTCTTTGGTTCAGAAGGATTAATTCTAAATACATCATCTCCTATCATTAAAGGAAGTGAAAGAGAAATAGAGACTGAATAGAAAAGATTGGTCAAGGGTCTAGAAAAGAAACTGAGAGGAATTAGGGTGAGAGAAAGAAATGAATCAAGTACTGAGCCCTATAGTCTTCTTTCCATGGGAAAAGAAGAATTTTGCATAGTTTACCCCTTTCTAATACGTGCATTATCTGATGATATTTTTTGACTTACCAGGGAGACAGATTGTGTGCTCTCTTCACTGTGTGGTTTTTAAATTTTTCTGTGTCTGGCTTGCTTCAAAGCAGACTAGAAACCTCATCTTGGTGATCTCCTTGAGTGACTGGACTCAAAGTAAAACCAAGCCGTTCAGGTGGCTTTGATCTCTTAACTCTCCCTGTGCTTGGAGGCGCTTTACTGTTTTGCCCGAACCTGAAATAATAAGGTTTACACATAACTTAACCTCTTTTCTTATACTGTGCAAATATATATCTTTATCCCCCTGAATTTTCAGCACTGCTCTTTCAGTTTTGCAGCCCCAGGCATGTCTTTCATCAAATTAAATGGATATGTGTTAGCTAAAAAAATGATTCTGTTGCTTTAAGAGGGGAAAAAATAGTTACACTTGGTCAGTCTGAAAATGTAACACCTGGCACCCATATTTAGAAATTTTTAAACACACACACACCAGCCTCTAGCACTGAAGTGTGCAGAACATTACAGGAAGCTCATTGCTTAAAAGCAGTGTGAGTTCAATAATTTATTTGTAAGTCTGTTGTTTGGAACTTGAAAGCACTGTTCCCCATAGAGGCAAAGCTATAAATGGTGCTTTGGTCCCCAGGCTCAAAAAGACTGTTGGAAAAATGTCTGCTCTGGTGATGAAAATAGAAAACGACTCTCTGCAATAGAGTAACTGAGCCAAAGAGAAAAACTAACAACGTAAGAATTTGTTTGCTTTGAATGCTTGTGCTTGAAGAGGAGTGGGTTTCATCTGAGGAAGCAGTACTATAGACGTAACTGGAGATTCCAGGGTGATCAGGGGTCATTTCCATAACCTAGGCTCTTTGAAAGTTCAGTTTAAAGCCTTGCTGTTCTCTGTCCCCCATGCTAGAAGGGGTGCAAACCACAGTGTTTTGCTGCAACCCAAAATTGGGTTCTATTTTGGCACAGAATAGAATGGACAGCAAGAGAGGAAGGGAAATTTTCCTGAGATGTCTGAAGTATTGGAGAAAAAGAGAGAAGGGATAATAAAGCTCTTTGACCTTGTGGTACCACAGCTCCCACTGTTCTTTGGTATAGAAAGTTCCCTTTGTGCCTCTTCTGCCGCACAGGGAACTTCCTACTCGTACGTAAAATGCCAGCTCATAGGTCCTCTTCTCTGGGGAACTGTTCCCATTTTCCTCACTTCCCCACTAGCTCTCAGCACAGCTTATAAATATCTCTAAGAAAGCATACTTCACATCTTACGTAATTATGTATTTCTGTGTCTCCTTCACTTGACTAGGACCCATCACAGAAAGAAATCATTTAAATCGATTTTTAAAATCTCAGGAACCCACACAACACAAGAATGTGTATTTCATTTATCTAAGTAGGAAGCAAGCTGTGAGAAGCAGGAAACAAGACTAGGGGAGATAGTGGGGACATCATTCTGCCAAAGGGAAATATTGGAGACTGTGGGGAACAGGTTTCAGATCAGAACCTTCCCGTCTCTCACCATTTACTTTGGTGGTCCAGAACTACTTGCTTCTTGCTCGAGATGAATGGGGAAAAGACACATTGAGGTGGGTTAGGTGAGATGGAGATTGCATGGAAGCCAGTGCTTTATGTGCTATGGTGATAATATTTTGAAGTTTCTCTAATAGCCAAACTCCCTTATTCCAGTGAAAGCTTCTGATTTTCATGTGGGGATCAACCACACAATAGCCTCTGATTCAGGCTATAGGGCATAGATAGCCTCTGACTGAGGTCCAGGTTGGAGCACAGGGTACCACTCTCTCTCTGACTTTGGAGTTTGGTTCAGGGAAGAGATGTGACCAAAATATCCAATCAGGGTAGATCTCACATTTGAAGGGACTGTCATGATTCTGTTGTACTTGAGCCTGAGAGTCTGTGAGGCTGAAATAGAACAGTGGTATCCTGGCGAATGTTTAATAATTGACTCTCAAAAAAAAAACCCATCTGTAATTTGAGATATTTGCCAATTCCTATGCTATAAACATTTCCAACATAGCTGATTTCAAGCTTCAACCTCATGGTAAGGTAGAACCACCAACACACGGTCCTTCCACCACAGTCAGAGATACAATGGATTTAAATAACCTCAAGAGCACAGATAAAAGCAAAATGTAATAAAATAGCTAGGAAATACGGGTTTTGAGTATCTATTACTTTTGTTTTAATTACAACTTAATTGATGCTTAATTTATCTCTTTCAAATGATGACTGTTAACAACAGGCTCACAAAGTGCCTAGAGTTTTAACAGTTGTTTCTCAAAAGCTGATATGAACTAGATCCAGCAACCCACTGAGTCACAGCCCTCCAACCCGTAAGAAATTAACTAAGAGGCCCAGAGTGTGAAAAACAGTCCTAACCATAATGTTTACTTTATAACTCTGTAACCTGTTCAGCCCAGGACAGTCTGCCATTCATGGCTTTAATCGAGTGATTGATTAATGTGATTCCATTTTTTTCTTTCTTACCATATTGCTTATACGTCCTTCTTTGCTTTTCTTTGTGATTGAGCTAGAGTTTGCAGTATATATGTACCGCTAGTTAAAATAACACTATGCCACTTCACAAGTAGTGTCAGTACCTTATAATAAAATAATTCTTATTTCTTTCCTCTCATCTTGTGTATTATTGCTGTCATTCATTTCACTTATACATAAGCATGCATAACCATATTCACTGAAAAAGACCCTGATGCTGGGAAAGATTGAAGGCAGGAGAAGAGGCTGACAGAGGATAAGATGGTGGGATGGCATCACTGATTCAATGGACATGAACTTGGACAAACTCAGGGAAATGGTGAGGGACAGGGAAGCCTGGTGTGCTGCAGTTCCTGGGGTCACAAAGAATTGGACACGACTTGGTGACTGAACAACAACAGCAAAGCATATACATAAAATGAATACTTAAACACACATACATTGTTGACATTATTTTGAATAAACTGTTATCTGTTTGACCAATTAAGAATAAGAAAAATAGAAGTTTTCATTCTACCTTTACCTATTCCTTCTTCATTTCTCTTCCTTACTTTATGTAAAATGATTTTGACCAATATTATCTTCCTTTTCTCTAGAGAAATGATTTGGGCTTCCCTGGTGGCTCAGTGATAAAGAAACTGCCTGCCAGTGCAAGAGACGCAGGTTTGATCCCTGGGTGGGAAAGATCCCCGAGAGAAGGAAATAGCAACCCACTCCAGTATTCTTGCCTGGGAAATCCCATGGACAGAGGAGCCTGGTGGGTTACAGTCCTTGGGATCACAAAAGGACTGGACACAACTTATCAAGTAAATAACAACAAAGAACTTATTTCAACTGTTCTTGCAAGGCAGTTCTAATGGCAAAAATTCCCTCAATTTTTCTTTGTCTGATAAAGTCCTTCTCTCTTTGTTCTTCTGGTATTCTCACTGCATATGCTATAACATTTTTAGTTATCCCACAATCCTTGAGTACTCTGTTCTGGTTTGGGTTTTTTGGTTTTTTGTTTTCCAATCTTTGTCCTCTCTGCTTTTCAGATTTGAGGATTCTATTGAAATCTACTCTAGCTTTGAGATTCTTTCTGGAGCCCAAGTTCAGTCTACAAATAAGTCCATCAAAAGCATTCTTTATTTCTTGTCACAGTGTTTTTTACTGTCTTACATTTCTTTTTGATTCTTTCTTAGGACTTCTATCTCTCTGTTTACATTCCCTACCTGATTTTGCATGCTGGTTCCTTTATCCATTTGAGCCCTTAACATGTTAATTATAGATGTTTTAATTTCTGGTCTGATAATTCCAACATCTCTGCCATGTCTGGCTCTAATGTTTTCCATGTCTCTTCAGATTGTGGGGTTCTGCCTTTTGGTATGCCTTGTAATTTAGTTTTTTGACAGCTAGACATGATGTATGAGGTAAAAGGAACTACTTGTAAATAGGCTTTTAGTTCCATGGTAGTGAGGTATGGGGGAGGGGAAACATTCTGCAGTTTTAGGATCAGATATCAGCTGTTCAGTGAACCTATTCCTCTGGACCATGAACTTCACAAATGCTTCTCTTTTTTATTCGTCCCCCTTAGGTGGAACAGCATGACTCAAGGGAGCTGGAATTGGGTACTTCCCTTTCCCAGGTCAGTTAGGCTCTGATAATACACCAGCAGGTTAGGCTGTGGTTAACTAGTTTCCACTGGGGGCAGGGCTTGTTACTAATGGAGTGCTCTGATTTATTTCAAAATGTTTTCTTTTCTCCACCCTGACCGGAAGCTCAAGGGGATTTTTCTCTGCTATTTACTGTGGGAACTTGGTCAAACTCCTAAAGGTAAATCTCACAATATTGTTGGGGTCCCCTTAGGCCTGGGTCCTGCTGCAGTTTTTAACTCTCAAGAGTTGTCCCCACTGAGCCTCCAGCAACTAATCAATCACAGTTCAGGTTTTTTTACACCCTCACTTGTTCCTACAGTGAACTTGCTGGTTTTGCCAGCAAGTTTCTGCTCTAGTAAGCCGTGATGACCTATATTCACTTGTCTGCCTCTCCGACCTTGGGGGCAGTAGTTTGCACTGTATCCTTCCTCTCTTACAGAACAAAGAAGAATTGTTCATTTCTTTCAGTCTGTTTGGTTTTTCACTGTTGTTAGGATGGAGTGACAACTGCCAAACTCCTTACATGTGAAACCAGCAGTGTCAATGATTATTTATTAGTCTTCACTGAATTTGTTACAATATTGTTTCTGTTCAGTGTTTTGGGTTTTTTGGCCTCAGGGCATGTGGGATCTTAGCTCCCCAAACAGGGAACAAACCCACACCCCTGCATTGGAAGGTGCCATTATGCTTAGCCGGATCCGACTCTTTCTGATCCTATAACTGTAGCCCGCCAGGCTCCTCTGTCCACGGGATTCTCCAGGCAAGAATATTGAAGTGGGTTCTATATCTCCCGCAGCGGGAGGCAGATTCTTTACCACTGGAGCCACCTGGGAAGCCCTGCATTGGAAAGTGAGGTCCTAACCACTGGATCACCAGAGAAGTCCCAATGTCAATAATTTTTAACATCGATTCAGTTCCTGAATTGGAATAGTAATTGTATCTCACATGATTTTTACTTTATTTGCACATATCTTTTAATAACTGCCAGGCTTAATTCAGAAAGCATTTATTATATACAAATAATTGTGTAGTTTTGTGCTTGCTCTAGAGAAACACCAAAAAAAAATAGAATACAGTCCTTTCACTGGAATGTTCACAATCTCATCAAGATAATAAGATATACACTTAGGAAAATAATATATTAGAAAGTTGGCATATGGCTAAAAGTAAAGACTGGTCCAAGAACCAAGAGTTTGAGGAGGTCAGAGTAGCAGCCCAGGTGGATCAGAAGACAGGACAAGCTTCCAGGAGGAATGTACCTTGAAGGTGAGTGGGACTTGGACAGGCCACAGGAAGTTAGAAAATGGTCAAAATTGGAGCCATAAAAGGGAGATGGAAAGACTTTCCCTGGGGACTCCTGAGCAGCATTCTCTTTTTTATGGAGAGGGAATTAATAAGGAGGCCTGGGGCACCGGGCAATTCCAGCATTCCTGATGGCTCTGTAGAGGGGCTTGAGGTTGCCAAACATTTGCTGTCCTGCCATTTTTAAAACTCTTACATGAAAATGTCAAATGTATAGAAAAGCTGAAAGAATGGTACTGTAAATTCCTGTATACCTACCACTAGCTTGTCATTGCTAACATTTTTTTTTCTGAATAATTTGAAAGTAAGCTGCAGACATTAAACCTCCCAAAAGTGTCCTTATAAGCCTTATAAAGATCTTCCTATACTACCTCAATACCATAACCATTCTTAAGAATGTTAACAATTCCCTAGTATCATTTAATTGCCAGACCATATTAAAATGTTCCCAGTGGTCCCCAAATATCTTCTAGAGTTCGTTTCTTTCCACCAGCATCCTATTTGGGTTCATGCACTGCACTTGGCTGTTATGACTCTTAAGTGAACATCTCCACTATGTCTCTTTTCTCTTTTTTTTTTGAACCCAGGTGGTTATCTTGTAGAATTCCCCACATCTGGATTTTTAAAAGTTGTATTCTTTCCTCTTAGTGCTGCTCAATTTGTTTCTCTACCACCTTTACTTCCTGTAAACTGGGCAAGACTTCATATTTTGGTTTATCTGGGAATGTCCTGCCTGTCTGTACAAGTCGTCCTAGTATAACTGTTGAATGAGTCATCTTTCACTCTCAAAAGTACCTTAGTTTGGATAATTAATTTTATGTTCACTTTCTGGAAGCAGGAAGTTAAAAATTGATTCGATTGGGATCAAACATTTGTGGCAACAATGCTTCTTAGTGAAATGCATTTGGTTTTGCACCACGATAGGAAGAAGTGTGGATCATACTGAGTTTGATCACTCAAAGCAATGACAGCTAGATTTCATCTCTGCAAACACTGGTTTTTCCCTTCACAATTAGCTAGCAGCCCTTGAGAGGAGCCTTTACACCTTGAGAATATCCTTTTCCTCAACATTTCACCTACTAGTTTTAGCATTAATCGATGATCCTCACCTTAATCAATTATTTATTTGAAGTTGCAAAAGGATGACTTTTCTTATTCTGTAATTCTACATTTACTAGCTAGCATTCTTAGAAAATCAAGGAAGATTTTCAGTTCCTCTTTTAAAAGATACTTCATTCCTTTTTAATTTATTAAAATTAAGTAAGTAAGGAGTTGATGGACTAGTTATCTCTAATGGTGGCAAATGGCTTTGTGTTTTGGTTTTATTATTATAGGCCAGTGAATTTTAATTTGTTCAACATTTTAAAATAAATTATAGTCATTATTCATTTCTGTTGCTCAAATCGCCTTCTTCAAAGATCTGCTCCCGTGTCTTTGATGCCCTCCCCACCCATTCACTATCCTGAGTGTGTCTGTGTATTTTGGCACAAAATGGTCCATGTTCATCTTCTATTGTAGACGTTTCAGACCTGAAATCAATCCTTCCTTCTAGCCTCTAGCTCCTGCCAGTGGGGATTCTGTTTCTTGATAAAATTATAATTGAGCAACTTTTCATGTATTTAAAATCTGGAATGTCATTGCTTTTAGGTCCTTTCAATATTTTATGCTAGGAAATCATCAGTTCAGATTGATACTTCTAATTTAACATTACCAAGTTTTCTTTGATTTTATGTTTGTATTTCTCCCCTCATACTAAGAACATTTGTTTCTACTAATATTAATGTATTTATTAGCTTTATCTACATTATACAAAAACACTTCAAAAATTATAATACACCCTTTTTTATTGAAAATACGAAGTAGAGTTTGTGATTTCTTTGTAACATTTTCATTTTTAGAATATATTTCACTGAGGATATGCAGAGGATTAGGTTCAAAAGTCAAAATAACTCTCATTTCCAGGGTACGTTACTATTTACATTAATTTGTTTCTATTTATTTTTATTCTAAAGTTTGCCTTTTTAAATTTTTTGTGCTAATTTTGTTTCTAATGTATATCAAACCATTATCTAGCTTAAAAGTCAAAACTGAAAAGATAGATCCAGAGAATCAAGCCGTATCACTTCTGCTCTATTTCCAGTTCCCTTCTGCCTCCTATAGATGATTATTTGTATTAATTTATGATTTATCCTTCTAGTATTTGTGGCTCAGACGGTAAAGTGTCTGCCTGAAATGCAGGAGACCTAGGTTCGATCCCTGGGTCAGGAAGATCCCCTGGAGAAGGAAATGGCAACCCACTCCAGCATTCTTGCCTGGAAAAATTCCATGGACAGAGGAGCCTGGTGGGCAAAGAGTCGGACACAACTGAGCAACTTCACTTTCTTTCTTCTTTCTTGCAAAGATAAGTGTGTGTGTTTCCTGTATCTTCTTTTTTAAAAAAAGAAGGAACTTATACTCTCCTGACCTTGTCTATTCCACTTATCATAGCCCAGCGGTCACACCATTTTTATGGCTTCACAGAACTCTGCTGTAAGGATGAACTAAAATTGATTTAACCAGTCCCCCACTCTAAAGCATTTAGGTTTTTCCGATTTTGGTTGCTGCAAATAAAACTAAAATAAATAATTCTGTGTAGATGTTGCACACATGTGTATGTGAAAGTGTATCTTCAGGAGAGGGTCCTCAAATTGAGATTGCTGGGTTACAAGGTCAATGCATCTATTTTAAAGTTAGATATCCCCAGTTCCCCTCCATGAAAATTGTAACATGTTATTAGCAAAGAGCGCCTGTTTCCTAAGAACTTCCTATCAGACTTTCAGACTTTTAAAATCTGATATGTAAACATCTATATGTTCTGCTTATCAACTTCCTCTTAATAGGAGATGGATTAAGCATCTTTTCATCTGTCTAAAGGCTTTTCAAGGTCTTGGGTTTTGCCCACTTTTTTTCCATCTCAATTTTTAGTAAGTCTTTATCTACTAGGGAGATTAATCTTTTATCTCTGACCCATGAGGCAATCCTTTACTCCCAATTTGCCCTTTGTCTTTTGATATTGTTGATAATACTTTCTTCCCCCATGAAAAAGTTCTTTATGCTTTTCTAGTTAAATTTATTAATCCTTCTCTGATTGCTTCTGGATTTTAAGGCATAGATATGGTTATAAAAAATTTAACAGTGTCTTCTTTTGGTACAGGTATGGCTTTATTTTTATAATTAGATTTCTGATCCACTGGGAGTTTTTCAAATGGTTTGAGGTATAAATCTAAGTTTTATCTTTTTCCTAAGTGGCTTTGCAATTGCCCTGCTTATTAAAAAGCCCAGCTTTCTCCTATTAGGTATGCCACATTCATAAAAATTAATCTCCTTACATGTTTCTGATTTGTGTCTACGCTTTCTCTTTAGTTCCAGTGGTCATGCAGAAATACCATGCCATTTTTAATAGAGAGGCTTCATAGCATGCTTTGGGCTTCCCAGGTAGCTCTAGTGGTAAAAGAACCTGCCTGCTAATGCAGAAAATGCAAGAGATGCGGGTTTGATCCCGAAGGAAATGGCAACCCACTCCAGTGTTCTTGCCTGGAGAATCCCAGGGACGGGGGAGCCTGGTGGGCTTCCATCTATGGGGTCACACAGAGTCGGACACGACTGACGTGACTTAGCAGCAGCAGCAGGGAAGATCCCCTGGTGGAGGGCATGGCAACCCACTTCAGTATTCTTGCCTGGAGAATCCCATGGACAGAGGAGCCTGGTGGGCTACAGTCCACAGGGTCACAAAATAGTTGGACATGACTGAAACACCCTGATGCTGGGAAAAATTAAAGGCAGGAGGAGAAGGGGATGACAGAGGATGAGATGGATGGAAGGCATCACCAAATCGATGGACATGAGTTTGAGTAAGCTTTGGGAGTTGGTGATGGATAGGGAAGCCTGGCGTGCTGCAATCCATGAGGTCACAAAGAGTCGGACATGACTGAGTGACTGAACTGATTGACTGACTGAAGCAACTTCACATACACGCACGCAGGCATAGCGCGCTTTAAAGTCTGTCTCCTTCCACTCCCTTTATCTTCTTTGTCAGAATGTCTTAGCAATTTTTGCTTGTTTTTATAGACAGAGGAACTGTAGAGTCTACTTGCCTCTGGCATGGTCAGAGAAGAGGATCTTGCTACTTTTCTCGGCATCACATTAAACTTATACATTAAATTGGAGGTAATGGTGTTCATGACATTGAGTCATTCTATGCAAGAACATGAACTGTCTCCCCATTTGCTCAAGTCTGCTTTTATTGGGGGCCCTCTGAATCTAAATGGACTGTTTGGGTAGGAAAATTAGGAGACTAACCAAGCTTCAGATAAAAGGTAATAGAAAATTCTAATCACCAGTTACCACATCTGTTATCAAGGACTTCTCCTGGTGTCCAAGACCTCAACCCCTGCAGGCTCTTATCTTGGCTTTCTACTTCTCTGATGCACCCATTCCCTGGACAAAGCCTCTCCACCCTTGCCTGCTCTCTGGCTTCTTTATGGCTCCTATTAACAGGGAAGACCTGACCTCTTGACTATCTAGGACCCCACATATCTGCCTCCCACCTTGCCTTTGGATGGCAGTTTCTGGCTGGTGGCTGGTCCATGTGACTGATGAGGAGAATGGATGTTTGAGAACCAGTCCACTCAAAAGGATGGTCATGTGCAGGAATTAGTCAGGAATAAGATGGATCCCCAAGGTGGGACTCAGTGACAGGGCATGAATGACATTCATCCTTGGTTCTAAAAGAAAGGAAAACTCTCTGAAATTCTTTTTAAGAGCCAGCAGTTGGAAACAAAGCCCAGAATGAGAGTGGGTGTTCATCTTGCCACAGAGAAGAAGCAGGAGGCTGAGCAGTGACCCAGGTGAGGATGCAGGTTGGCATGAGAGCAGGGCGAAGGTGGAAAGATTACAGAGGAGAGTCCTGTTGGCAGACTGGCTCTGTGGGCTAAAGGCAAGGGAGAAGGTGAAGGTGAGACACAAGCAAGGAGGTGTCTGTCCTAACAACAGGCTATTGTAATGCTCTTACTGACCGACAACTAGGACTGATTATTGGACTGTTTTCTTCTAAGTTGTTCCCCTCATAAAACAGATACTGCACTCCAGGCAATTTGATATACAGAATATTGAGTTTAGGACATCCCTGGTGGTCCAATGGTAAAGAATCTGCCTGCCAATGCAGGGGACATGGGCTCTGTCCCTGGTCTGGGAGGATTCCACGTACCAGGAGGCAACCAAGCCTGTGTGCTGCAACTACTGAAGCCCGAGCTCTACAGCCCGTGCTCTGCAATAAGAGAGGCCACCACAATGAGAAGCCCATGCACGAAACTAGAGTCTAGCCACAACTAGAGAAAGCCCACAAATAGAGACCAAAAGAAAGCAGGAGTAGCAATACTCATATCAGATAAAATAGACTTTAAAACAAAGGCTGTGAAAAGAGACAAAGAGGGAAACTACATAATGATCAAAGGATCAATCCAAGAAGAAGATATAACAGTTATAAATATTTATGCACCCAACATAGGAGCACCGCAATATGTAAGAAAATTACTAACAAGTATGAAAGGGGAAATTAACAATAAGCAATAATAGTGGGAGATTTTAATACCCCACTTACATCTATGGATAGATCAACTAAACAGAAAATTAACAAGGAAACACAAACTTTAAATGATACAATAGACCAGTTAAACCTAATAGATATCTATAGGACATTTCACCCCAAAACAATGAATTTCACCTTTTTCTCAAGCACACACGGAACCTTTTCCAGGATAGATCACATCCTGGGCCATAAATCTAGCCTTGGTAAATTCAAAAAAGTTGAAATCATTCCAAGCATCTTTTCTGACCACAATGCAGTAAGATTAGATCTCAATTACGGGAGAAAAACTATTAAAAATGCCAACATATGGAGGCTGAACAACACGCTGCTGAATAATGAACAAATCATAGAAGAAATCAAAAGAGAAATCAAAATATGCATAGAAATGAATGAAAATCAAAACACAACAACCCAAAACCTCTGGGACACTGTAAAAGCAGTGCTAAGGGGGAAGTTCATAGCAATACAGGCGCACCTCAAGAAACAAGAAAAAAGTCAACTAAATAACCTAACTCTACATCTAAATCAACTAGAAAAGGAAGAAATGAAGAACCCCAGGGTCAGTAGAAGGAAAGAAATTGTAAAAATTAGGGCAGAGATAAATGCAAAAGAAACAAAAGAGACCATAGCAAAAATCAACAAAGCCAAAAGCTAGTTCTTTGAGAAGGTAAATAAAATTGACAAACCACTAGCCAGACTTATCAAGAAACAAAGGGAGAAGAACCAAATCAATAAAATTAGAAATGAAAATGGAGAGATCACAACTGACAACACAGAAATACAAAGGATTATTAAAGAATACTATCAGCAATTATATGGCAATAAAATAAATAACCTGGAAGAAATGGACAAATTCCTAGAAAAGTACAACTTTCCAAAACTGAACCAGGAAGAAATAGAAAATCTGAACAGACCCATCACAAGCACGGAACTAGAGGCTGTAATTAGGAATCTTCCAGCAAACAAAAGCCCAGGTCCAGATGGCTTCACAGCCGAATTCTACCAAAAATTTAGAGAAGAGCTAACACCTATTCTACTCAAACTCTTCCAGAAAATTGCTGAGGAAGGGAAACTTCCAAACTCATTCTATGAGGCCACCATCACCCTAATCCCAAAACCAGGTAAAGACCCCACAAAAAAAGAAAACTACAGGCCAATATCACTGGTGAACATAGATGCAAAAATCCTTAACAAAATTCTAGCAATCAGAATCCAACAACACATTAAGAAGATCATACATCATGACCAAGTGGGCTTTATCCCAGGAATGCAAGGATTCTTCAATATCCGCAAATCAATCAACGTAATACACCACATTAACAAACAGAAAAACAAAAATCATATGATTATCTCAATAGATGCAGAGAAAGCCTTTGACAAAATTCAACATCCATTTATGATAAAAACCCTCCAGAAAGTGGGAATAGAAGGGACATACCTCAACATAATAAAAGCTATATATGACAAACCCACAGCAAACATTATCCTCAATGGTGAAAAACTGAAAGCATTTCCCCTAAAGTCAGGAACAAGACAAGGGTGCCCACTCTCACCGCTACTATTCAACATAGTTCTGGAAGTTTTAGCCACAGCAATCAGAGCAGAAAAAGACATAAAAGGAATACAAATTGGAAAAGAAGAAGTAAAACTTTCACTGTTCGCTGATGACATGATCCTCTACACAGAAAATCCTAGAGACTCTACCAGAAAACTACTAGAGCTAATCAATGAATACAGTAAAGTTGCAGGATATAAAATCAACACACAGAAATCCCTTGCATTCCTATACACTAATAATGAGAAAATAGAAAGAGAAATTAAGGAAACTATTCCATTCACTGTTGCAATGAAAAGAATTAAATACTTAGGAATATATCTACCTAAGGAAGCAAAAGACTTGTACGTAGAAAACTATAAAACACTACTGAAAGTAATCAAAGAGGACACTAATAGATGGAGAAATATACCATGTTCGTGGATTGGAAGAATAAATATTGTAAAAATGAGTATACTACCCAAAGTAATTTATACATACAATGCAATCCCTATCAAGCTACCAATGATATTTTTCACAGAACTAGAACAAATAATCTCACAATTTGTATGGAAATACAAAAAACCTCAAATAGCCAAAGCAATCTTGAGGAAGAAAAATGGAACTGGGGGAATTAACCTGCCAGACTTCAGGCTCTACTACAAAGCCACAGTCATCAAGACAGTATGGTACTGGCATAAAGACAGAAATATAGATCAATGGAACAAAATAGAAAGCCCAGAGATAAATCCACGCACCTATGGACACCTTATCTTCGACAAAGGAGACAAGAATATAAAATGGATAAAAGACAGTCTCTTTAACAAGTGGTGCTTGGAAAACTGGTCAGCCACTTGTAAAAGAATGAAACTAGAACACTTCCTAACACCATACACCAAAATAAACTCAAAATGGATTAGAGAGCTAAATGTAAGACCAGAAACTATAAAACTCCTAGAGGAGAACGTAGGCAAAACACTCTCCGACATAAATCACAGCAGGATCCTCCATGACCCACCTCCCAGAATATTGGAAATAAAAGCAAAAATAAACAAATGGGACCTAATTAAAATCAAAAGCTTCTGCACAGCAAAGGAAACTCTAAGCAAGGTGAAAAGACAGCCTTCAGAATGGGAGAAAATCATAGCAAATGAAGCAACTGATAAAGGATTAATCTCCAAACTATACAAGCAGCTCCTGCAGCTCAATTCCAGAAAAATAAATGACCCAATCAAAAAATGGGCCAAAGAACTAAACAGACATTTCTCCAAAGAAGACATAAAGATGGCTAACAAACACATGAAAAAATGCTCAACATCCCTCATAATCAGAGAGATGCAAATCAAAACCACAATGAGGTACCATTTCACACCAGTCAGAATGGCTGCTATCCAAAAGTCTACATGCAATAAATGCTGGAGAGGATGTGGAGAGAAAGGAACCCTCTTGCACTGTTGGTGGGAATGCAAACTAGTACAGCCACTATGGAGAACAGTGTGGAGATTCCTCAAAAAACTGGAAATAGAACTGCTATATGATCCAGCAATTGCACTCCTGGGCATACACACCGAGGAAACCAGAATTGAAAGAGACACATGTACTCCAATGTTCATTGCAGCACTGTTTATAATAGCCAGGACTTGGAAGCAACCTAGATGTCCATCTGCAGATGAATGGATAACAAAGCTTTGGTACATATACACAATGGAGTATTATTCAGCCATTAAAAAGAATACATTTGAATCAGTTCTAATGAGGTGGATGAAACTGGAGCCTATTATACAGAGTGAAGTAAGCCAGAAAGAAAAACACCAATACAGTATACTAACGCATATATATGGAATTTAGAAAGATGCAAATGATAACCCTGTATACGAGACAGCAAAAGAGACACAGATGTATAGAACAGTTTTTGGGACTCTGTGGGAGAGGGTGAGGGTGGGATGATTTGGGAGAATGGCATTGAAACACGTATGTTGTCATATGTGAAACGAATCACTAGTTCAGGGTTGATGCATGTTATAGGATGCTCAGGGCTGGCATGCGGGGATGACCCAGAGGGAGGATAAAGGGAGGAGGGAGGTGGGAGGGGGGTTCAGGAGGGGGAACTTATGTAAACCCGGGGCGAATTCATGTCAATGTATGGCAAAACCAACCAATATAATATTGTAAAATAATTTGTCTCCAATAAAAAATAAATTAATTACCAAAAAAAAAAAAAGAGAGAAAGCCCATACACAGCAACGAAGACCTAGCACAGGCAAAAATAAAATAAATAAATAAATATTTGAAAAGAATATTTAGTTTATTGGAGAGATAAAATAGGGAACTGATTTGTCTTACAAAAAGTGAAGCCTCGAGCTTCAAAGAGCCTTTGCCCATTTGTTCAAGTCACAGATGTTCTGTCTCCTTCCCTCTTCCTCCCTTCCTGTCCCTTCCCCACAAAGGAGAGCAGATAGACCATGAGCAGCATCTGCCTCACTTCCTGTTTTCTCTTGGCCTTTCCCTGGCCTCTTCTGTTATTTTTTGCCGGTGGTTTACCCAGGCTCCCTAACTTCCTCCCAGATCTTCCTCCATCTGGGCCCTTAAGTGGCACTGGCCAACTAACGAGGCATGGGCCTGACCAACGGCAAGCTCCTGCCACTTCAGCCTACAGGTGTCAGAAAGCCACCAGGGCCACTGTTCCTATATGACAGCCTCCCCAACCCCACCCCAAGAAAGGGGGCCAGCACAGGGGAAAGAAAGTGAATGGTTTGGGGCTTAAAGGGCCCTGGCTCATGGATCATGAAGACTGAGTGGCCTTAGGTAAGTGCTGTCACCTATCCGAGGCTCAGACTTCACATCATGAATCACAGTAGGACCCCTTTCATAGAGTTGTTGTGGAGCTAATCTTCATGGGAATAGGTTATGATTAGAACCAAAGAGCCACACTGCATATATCAATGCCACACCTTGCCTACTTCCTTTGGCAATTTGCCTAAACCAGCCCTGGCAGGGGAAAAGCCATCAGCAGGTGGGTGGTAGACCAGAGGGAGTGAACCGTGGCTGACCTTCCAGTTTCAGTGAGGACTTGGACTATTTCCAAGGCTCAACTGCCACAACCAACTAGCCTCACTTTGGGAAGCCATCTGGCATAGTCCATCAAGGGCATCTCTTCTGGAAGATGTGAAAGTGTTTCCACTGATGGAAACCAATTTCTGTACACATTGGCCCATGTCCAAATGCCAAGTCAGAAGGAGTGTGAATCCTCCTTGAATACCCTTTCTCATACACTAAAGATGGAAGTTGAGGTTGAGGAGAGTAAGTGATTCCCCTGAGGTCATGGTTAAGGTGATACCTCGATGTCAGGGCAGGGCCTTCTGCTGAATCACAGATCTCTCTTGTGATGGCAAAACTGTGATTGTCAGCTTAGACTATGGAAACAAGCTGAGGTTTGAATCCCAGCACTGAAGAGTGCTGGAACTTTGGGCCAGTTACTTAACCTCTCTATGAATCAGTCTCTTCACATATAAAATGAATGGTGTCATAGTTTAGTTCAGCTCAGTCGCTCAGTCGTGCCCAACTCTTTGTGACCCCATGAACTGCAGCACGCCAGGCCTCCCTGTCCATCACCAACTCCCGGAGCTCACTCAAGCTCATGTCCATCGAGTCGGTGATGCCATCCAGCCATCTCATCCTCTGTCGTCCCCTTCTCCTGCTCCCAATCCCTCCCAGCATCAGGGTCTTTTCCGATGAGTCAACTCTTCTCATGAGGTGGCCAAAGTATTGGAGTTTCAGCCTCAGCATCAGTCCTTCCAATGAACACCCAGGACTGGTCTCTTTTAGGATGGACTGGTTGGATCTCCTCATAGTACAGGGACATAAAAACATTTGAGAAGCATGCTGTTAGTTGTCATTAATGGATACATGGAAAATTTGTTGTTCAGTCTCTCAGTTGTGTCCTACTCTTTGTGACCCTATGGACTGCAGCACACCAGGCTTCCTTGTCCTTCACCATCTCCTGGAGCTCGCTCAAACTCATGTCCATTGAGTCGATGATGCCACCCAACCATCTCATCCTCTATCATCCCCTTCTCCTCCTTCCTTCAACCTTTCTCAGCATCAGGGTCTTTTCC
Organism: Moschus berezovskii; assembly: GCF_049115385.1. NCBI lineage: Eukaryota > Metazoa > Chordata > Mammalia > Artiodactyla > Moschidae > Moschus > Moschus berezovskii. The sequence continues at coordinate 63,396,888 of NC_142471.1, read as the reverse complement.
AATGAGTTGGCTCTTCTCATTAGGTGGCCAGAGTATTAGAGCTTCAGCTTTAACATCAGTATTCTAATGAATATTCAGGGTTATTTCTTTTAGGATTGACTGATTGATCTCCATGCCATCCAAGGGACTCTCAAGAGACTTCTCCAGGACCACAATTTGAAGGCATTAATTATTTGATGCTTAGCCTTTTTTATTGCCCAGCTCTCATATCCATACATAACTACTGGAAAAACCATAACTTTGAATATATGGACATTTGTAGGCATGGAAAAGAGTCCAAGAGAAATCAGTGCTGGTCGGTCTCATCCCCAAACTCCAGTATAATGTCTTCTTATTCTCAAACCTCATCATTTCATAGGGATAACTGAGACTTGGGGTGGAGGGAGTTGTCCTGGCTTTGCCCCATAGCTCTAGAGCAGCTGTTATTTTACATATTTTTGTTAAATATTTAATACCTACAACAAGTACCTATACCCACCATGCAACTTAAGAAATAGAACACTACCATTGCCTTTGAAGTCCTGTGTATCCCTTCACTCTGATTCTACTCCCTGGTAACCATTCACCTGAATTTTACATTTATCATTCCCTCCCTTGGTTTGACCATATATGTCCTAAGTAATAAATTAGTTTTACATGTCTTTAACCTTGCTTCTTAGAAGAAAAGCTATGAGCAACCTAGATAGCATATTAAAAAGTAAAACATTACTCTGCCAACAAAGGTCCATCTAGTCAAAGTTATGATTTTTCCAGTAGTCATGTACGAATGTGAGAGTTGGACTATAAAGGAAGCTGAGTGCTGAAGAATGCTTCCTTTTGAACTGTAGTGTGATGGCATCTCTGACTCAATGGACATGAGTTTGAGCAAGCTCTGGGAGTTGGTGATGGACAGGGAAGCCTCGTGTGCTTCAGTCCAAGGGGTCGCAAAGAGTCAGACACAACTGAGTGACTGAACTGAACTGAATTGAACCTTAATATACTCAGTGGGTAAAGAACTGCCTGCAATGCAGAAGACATAGGGGATGTGGGTTCAATCCCTGGGTTGGGAAGATCCCCAGGAGTAGGAAATGACAACCCACTCAAGTATTCTTGCCTGGAAAATTCCATGTTTGGAGGAGCCTGGTGGGCTGCAGTCCACGGAGTTGCAAAGAGTCAGATATCACCAAGCTCAAACATGAACAGACCTTAACATAACTGGAATCATGGTGTTTGATCTTCTTTAACCTGCCTTTATTGCTCAGATTATTTTTGCTATTTATCCATGCTGATCAATTGTATTTCACTCATTTTCAGCATTGAAATGCATGAATATGCCACAGTTAATTTATTCATTTTCTTGTTGATGGGCAATTGACTTGTTCCCAGTGTTGCTTCATTTTCCATTAGAAAGAGTATTTCAGTGACAATTCTTGCATATGACCTTGGCATACACGGTATACTTTGAGTGTTCTGACACAGTGCTATGTCATGACCTCATGCTGGTCATTGGTATGTATCCCATCAAATGTATTAGCTAATACTAAGCTGTTTCCAAAGTGATTGTACCTAGTTATATTTTTATCGGCAATGTATAGGAGTTCCAAATTTTCTTTAAGGTTGGTACTATCCATTTTCATCTATTAATGGTAATTAAGTAATTTTCGTGTTCACTGTGCTGTGTAGATCGAGACTGGGTGTTCATCATGCTTTGTCGATCTCCACGTGCTATGGAAAGAAACCACGTTGTGTGGTCTCATTCCGTTGACAAGTTATCAGCTAAGATTTGGTGTCTTCCATTTCCATGCTTGCGTTGACCTTCATGGGAAGCTGATTATAGCTGCACAGCAGTCCTGCCAGTTTGGAACATCATGGTTATCACGCTACATACCACACGGGATAAAATGTCCAGTCTGGAAAAGCAGACTCTCATTTTCATCATGTCAGACTAGACACAGTAAAAAGAAGAAAGACAAGCAGCTGTAAAAAGAAAAAGCAGAAGTGTAAATTTTGCCCTTGGTCTTCTTCTCTGGGGAAATAAGTTGCCAGCCCAGGTGCTGAGCAAAGTTGTTGGTTGAGAGCAAAGCAGCCAATGGAGAGCACTTTACAGTAATATAGAAGGAACAAGATGATTACCATCCCATTCAGTGGAGCTCATTTTCCCTGATCCTGATAACATTCTACGTGCCTTCACCCTCCTGGTCTACTAGTTTCTTTCAGTTAAGAATTGTGAGGAGAGGAGGGACGAAGATATAGAGTTCCTTTGAGATACACTGCAAGAAAACTGAGCTGCATTTTGGGGGAAATAAACAATTGGATGAGTCAAGCATTTATATTTTTCTCATGAAAGATGATCTGCTCTCTTACTAGCCTGGCGAATTCCATAGTTTGGCTGAGCAGAAGGGCCCCACCCTTCAATAGCCCTGAGGACTCTGCTCCTGACCATCTGGTTGAGCTAGAAATCCAGAGGCAGTACACAAATGTGAATAATCATGATTCACCTGGAGAAATACAGAACCTCTGTGTGGACAGAGAAGAAGCACAGGAGGAAAGGGATCCATCTACCACATCCATTTCCCATTGCCACTGCTGCCTCACCGTCCTCCTTCTCTTTTTTCCCTCTTCTGCCTCTTCCTCCCCACCCCATCCCTTTTTCCTCCAGCTATCTCGTTTTTGCCTCTTCCTCCCTTTTCTCCCTCTGTCTTCAGCCAGACCTTGGGTCTGTAACAGGAAAGGTAACAGAGATTGCTCTGCTTGGCCCTTTCTGTGTGTTCTTCAGGCCCAGCAGAGGACTGGTCACCTGGATACATGTGGGAAACATGCCAACTTTGTAAAGATGAGCAGAGTATTCCTGCTGGAGACAGGGAAGAGTGTCCAGGTACAAAGGGAACGGTCTTTCTCATTTTCTTCCTCCCTGACACTAAACTGCCTCCTGCTCTTTGAACAGACAAGTTCGAAGGTTTCAGAAGAGGTAAAAAAAGAACTGTCAAGTCTTCCAGGAGGAAAGTGGACCCCTTGGGATTGGTTCAGCCCATGCAGGTGTGTTTCCCCGCATTGTTCCGGCGTACCCCTTACTGCTCCCATGTCTGGCCATCACTGGGTCTGGTAAGGGACTGAAAGTGAGCAGGGGATGAGGACAGGAGGGGACAAAGGCAGTGAGGAAAGTGGCACCTGCCCTTCAGGGGACCTCCAAATGGCCTGATGTCAGAGCAGCCTTGTTGGGAGGTTGTTAGATTTGTTCTCAGCTGACTTTGGGGTACATCTTGATTTTGTTTGATAGCATCTGGATATCAGCACACCTCCTGACACCATCAACCTGATAAGGTGCCCACACTGTACAGTGGACAACTTCTCCCCTTTCCCAGATCTCCTGTCTCTATCCCTAATGACCATACCTAGAGAATTGTCTTCCCATTTTACGTAGATCTTCAGGATAACTAAATTCTAACTCTTGAAATAAACTGTTACCACTTGATATTTATTTAAAAATATGTGGGGGAGCAAAGTGAAGACAAACTGTACAAAAATGCCATTTTCATAGAATGATCCTTTAAGTGGAAAAGTTTATCCACGACTTTAGGCAAATGAGCAGGAAGTCCCAAAGAGACTTTCAGATTGAAATGATTATTCTGTTTTTCCTTGAACCCAGGAAGGGGACAGCATGACACCTGCTGAAAACAAGGGCTATATGTGTTCAGGACAACAGGAAGTAGTGACCAGTCAGAAGCTTGCCCTGACCTGGTTTTATAATCTGGTTATAAAAGAAAGCAGCTCAAAGGAAATTTGCATGTCCAGTAGGTTTCACTATTAAAGTTTACACAATGTAGAGTAATCAGCCAAGCTGGCTGGCTACCCAGATCACATGATTATGTAGAAACATGAAACTTGACTATGTGCTCGAGCAAGTTTTACTTCTCCCTAGTACAGAGGTGTTTGCCAGCAGCCTGCACTCTCAGAAATCAGACTCAAGTGACTGGGACTCTTGAGATCACAGGCTTACCATGCTACTCCCGAGGACAGCCAGGGACTGCTGACGTGACCACTGGACAGTGATTTGTGACTCGTATAGTTATAAAAAGAATGGATAAGCTTAATAAAATAACTGTCCCCGCCAGTCAGAAGTTGAGGTAAGATTTTTGCCATCCAATACTTTTCCTTCTTCTTCTTCTTTTTTTTTTTCAATGATTTTACAGCATATCAAAAATACTGAAATGCTGGGATACTTTACTTGTTCTAAGAAAGCCGAGTGTCCATTGCTATAAGGAAGTGAACTGTGTTTTTAAAGAAATGTGTAGGAACAAGTGGGCTTATTTTAGTCGACTTTGCCAGCGGTGGATTAAAATGTAAAGCTTTGAAGAGACAAGAAAAAAAGAAAAGCCAAGGGATTCTACCAGTGGTCAGCTTGGAGACTTTAAACACAAGCTTTTCTAAAAAAAAGTTTGATTTAATCTGAGTACTGAAAGTTTTCATTGTGGATTTCTACTTAATGCTAAGGATTGTTGTAATAATTTGTATTCATTATAGTTTTACTATCTCATTTATTTTGTGGCTGTATATCACAAGTGTTTTGGGGGAGATTAGATCTATTTTTCCAGTGTCTTCATGTCAGTGCAACAATTATCTATAAAAAGATTAAATAAACCACTTAGGAAGAATAAATAAACCAGAAGTGACCCAAGGGGCAAGAATCAAGAAACTCCTCTGAGTTACGGAAAAAAAAAAAAGATTTTCCAAATTTTTATTTTGAAGATTTCTTTTTGTCTCATTGTAACAATAGCAAGACTTTTGGACACTTTGGGAACTTTAACGTGTGTGATGAGTGTTTTATATTTCAGCTACCATTTGAACTTCATTTTTTCATGGGTTGAAGTGACACGTGTAGCAAGGAAGTTATCATAAATAATAAAGAGCAACAGAATTAGGGTTGTTGAGACAGAATTTAAGGGCAGTTAGCCTGGGAATGGGCAAGGGACAGTCCTTGACAGTTATAATATGGGTTATATACCTGGTAGGCCCTTGGTAAATGGTAGCTTGAAATGAACTGCTGGTCTAGAATCAGGAGGCAGCATGGCTGCGGTCGGTCCCTTTGAGGGCATGTTGGTAAGTGCTGCTGTATGATCGGCCCTGATGGGAGACAAGAAGGTCTTGCCCTTGGTCTAACATTGCTACACCATCATGGGAGGGGGCAGATAAAATAGTGCAAGTAGTAAGTGACTCAATGAGTGTAAGAAATGAATCGGAGTAGCCGAAGATGTTTTAACAGAGAAGATACATCAAGCACTAGGCTTTGTCAAAGTAAATGAACAAACCAAACCAAATAAAAATGAACATATAACTATGGAGAGCCAAGTAGTGGTTACCAGAAGGGAAGGAGCAGGGGACGGGGTAGGGGGGTGAAATGGGTAAAAGAAGTCAAGTGTATAGTGATGGATGGAAACTAAATTTTTGGCGATGAGCACGCTATGATGTATATAGAAGTAGGAAACATAAGGTTGTAAATGTGAAACTTACATAATATTATAAACCAATGTTACCTCAATAAAACAAAATAAATAAAGAGCTAGTCTTTGAGAGGCACGTAAGATAAAAAGAAGTCGGGGAACTGGACGTTTGGAGCTGGACTTGAGTAGGTCCATTTGTAGGATGGTGAGAACTTCCTTCCCAACAGAGGCTGTAGAGTAGGCAAGTGGGACCAGAAGCTCCTGATGAGGTTAGACACGTAGGGTGCAGCCATATCACAAATCCTCACAAGGATTGTGAGGGTTCTGGCCACACAGAGCTGGAAAACAGTTTACACTGTTATAGGTGTCATGCCAACAGGCTTAAGGGAGGTTGTCAAGGATGCTCAGTGAGATGGGGGTGGCTAAGTAACCCAAGCCTCTAATGCTGCAGGCCTGGACTTGGGGCCGAGCAGTGAGAAGGGAGAGGAAAGGAAGGACATGACCAAGAAATTTTGAGGGTTTCTCTCAAAGGAACAAGAAGGTTTAGAAGGTCCTTTTCAGGGATATTCCATAACTTAGGGCTGTACTAAGTTTTAGAACTTCTTTCAGGAAATCCAGATGAGATTTTAAATAGAGGAGGGCAATAGAACCTAAATCACTTTATAACTGCTTCCTCAGGGACAAAGTCCAGCTTTGTCACAGAGCCATCAACAGACAACATACAACCATAAATTACAGGGTGGAAAACTGAAAGTGTATTGTGGATAATCATACACTACATTCATCTGCTCAGGCAGAAGTAACTTTTTTTCCCCTACTTGGTGACTGAGTTGTTTTTACAGAATCGACCTGTTCTGATAAAATGTGCACTGTTGAGGCAGAACTTTTCAAAGAAATGAAATTGTAAGCACAAAGAACCTGAAGCATCATTTAAAATCTTTGCTGTAATTAGATGGGATGGCCAGACATAGGTAAATGAATTCTTGATCCTTTTGGTTTGCTTCCTGTCTTGACTGGTTGACATCACTTCAGAAGATTGACAACTGTGCAATTATTTGGCATTGAATGACAGTATAAGTGAAGAGCTCAGTTCATACTCTTAGGTTTATCAACACTTAAACATACTTTGCTTAAATTATTAGACAGAAAAATAGAGAGATAGTGAGTGTCCTTCTGGGGGGAGGGAGTGTAAAAGGGATGACCTCGATCTAGGACTGAAAAGAGATTAGAGCTAGAAGGAGTGACCAGGAGGAAGAAAAAGCAGAATCAGCCAGGAAAGGAGGGCAGGAAAGATTGGAAGGAAAGAGGAGAGTCTCAAAATGAAGGAGAATGAGAAGGTTCCAGATAGACCTTCTGATATGGACAGCTGGGGATGAATAGTCAAGTCTGAGTTCCTACTACTGAAGAGTTGAAAAAAGCGAAGTGGCTCTGTTGTACGTGACCACAGAAATGTGTGAGCACAGATTCTTGATTTTTTTCTCCCCTTGAGGCACTACATGAAATTGGTTTCTCTGTTCATGGGAATCCAAAAACTTACAGAATCTTTTAGTTGATTCTCAGCCATGATTTTCCCTGGATTTTATAAGGTAACAATACCACCAGAAAAGCACCTCAGACCTGAGGTCTCAATCCTTCCACAGTAAATATTCCTGTTCACAAAAATATTACTGTTCTGGGTGAACGTTTCAACATTTACAATCCTGAATCACACTGACTATATTTCTTTCAAGTTAGTGAAACTAGTTTGTGAAGGAATTTTTATGTTTTACATATACTTTTTTAAACTTTTTTTAAAATTTTATTTTATATTGGAGTATAACCAATTAACAATGTTGTGATAGTTTCAGGTGGACAGCAAAGGGACTCAGCCATACATATACATGTATCCATTCTCCCCCAAACTCCCTTCCCATCCAGGCTGCCACAAAACATTGAGTTTGACTCATCGCCTATGCTTGTGTATTTTTCTTTCTAGCCCCCACAAATATATATTCACTTAATTTTACAAATGCAAAAAGTCATTGACATAGGCATGGATGAGCCAAGTCTCCCTAATCCTTATCTTATTGGTGTAAGAATATGGTATTTTTCAGTCAAATTAACATATGTGTGACTTTAGGAAACTGTACTTAAACTTCCTGGTCCCAGCTTCTTCAGCTAAAAAGATAGAGATAATAATAGCACCAATCTCAAAGGGCTGCTGCAAGGATTAGAGCAATCCTGGCCCACAATAATTGTTGAATTGAAAAATGTTGGTTATTTATTACCTTTATTGTTATTCTTATTAATTCTATAGGTGTGCAATTGACTTTCTGAACAGAAAAAGAGCACTTTACATGGATCCTTGATAAATTTCATGTCAGTTTCAGTTCTTCTTTTTAGCTATTTTGGCTATTTTACCTGTTGATTCTGACATCTGTGGCATTTAGCTTTGCATGGACTGTAGACGTGACAAACACCCTTTCTCTGCCTTCATCTAAGTGGCTAATAAACTGTCAAGCATGACAGAGCTCTGTCATGGGTGTCTGGGTCTCACAACGAGGGCTCTCACTTGGAGATCCTACTTGACAGATCCTGGGACATGACTTTTCTTCTCAGGTCTTGGAATCCTCAACTGGAGTTTCCAGTAACTTGACTTCTCCAGTTCACTTCTTCAGAAACAAATTTATCTTCTTTTCACCTTTCTGTCACCAGCTTCCTCTGTGGCCCTCTCCGTTTCTGTCAATGGCGTCTCCATTAACCCAAAGTCTGATTCACCCTGCCTTCTGTACTTCCACTCACCTACCACACCCTCTAGTCTTTATTTCATGATACTTCCATATATGCCCTCTAGGTCTTCATCACCCCTGTGTCCCCTCGCAACAACATGAGAAGTTTGGATCTGATTATTCTCAAAGTCCGTCTCAGCTCTGATGCTGTGTGGTCCTTTAGGCATGAAAACTATACTTGAAATGTTACCTCTTCTGAGGCTACCATTTCATCCCATGATCTTCAGGAAATATGTTCTGATGGAATGATCAACTTATTTGAGATAGTTTTCAAAATATTTTCAAACACTTTTCTTGCAAACTTTTTGAAAACTGTTCAACTCTGAACACTGGGGTCAGAGGATTCAACTAGACAGCATTCAGATACATCATCTAGAAGATAGCTATGATGTATTTTAGAAGGACAAAGCAACTGGTGCCCCAAAGGGAAGGGTTCCAATTGCCAACTACTAGCTATGGGTCCTGATGATGTCACTCAACTTCTCTAAGCCTCAGTTTCCTCAACTGTCAAATAAAACTAGAGATACCTTCCTCACAGGTGTGTTCTGAAGACATGGGCTGAAGTACCCAGAATATTTGTCATATGATCAGTATAACGAGTAAAGAAAAAGTAAACACAACAATGAGTACTTCAACCCACCCTTCACGAGTGACTGCTTGTTATGTCTCTTCCTACTCATGGTAGTAGATCCAACCCCCTTTAAACTGGAGTGCAAGCAGAGCAGGAAGATGCCCAGGGGCTCATCATGGTGGACAGAGCACAGCCTGAATACAAGTGTGTCTGGGACATCGCTTTTATCATTCTTTATAAGTTTTAGGTCAGAGGCCAGTGCTGATATGAGAGGGCGCAGAGGAAGCACAGCATCTAATGTCAGAGATAAGATAGACTTCCCAGGAAGTATGATTCCCTATTCTCTTCCCACTGCTCACCTGCATTATGTAAACTGAGAACCTGCTCAACTGGACTAACTTGTGTCCGACCAATGGATGGAATTCTCAGACAGGTCTCTTTCTTCTCATGGGCAAGCTATATGGGAGCCTCATTAGAAATCTGCTTAGTGTTTGTGGATTTCAGGACCATCAGCCAGGAAACCTCAAGGCACTCTTTCTTATCCACTCTCATCTGGGCACGGCTCTGCCAGGAAAACACTAAACCAGAGTTTACATATTCAAGGCGCCCTCTCTCCTGGATCCAATGATCATCTGAGCAATGTGTGCCATGGCTGAACAGTTCCTTCCTCTTCATGAATATGTTCCCAAATGGGCTACGATACAATTAATCAGGTTTCCGAGAACTGAGCCATAATCACATTCCAGCCCTGCTTCTTACATCACTGGATAGGAAGAGATTGGGCTGGTACCCAAATATTTTAGGCACACATTTATAATCTCTTGGTTTTTCCCCACAGATGATTAAGCTCATCTGTCCTGTGAAGAATTTACTTGTTTGGTGCATTTTCAAAGAAGATCTTACTATTTCCCTCCTTTGATGACATCAAAGCATCTGGGCTTGTTAAAAAACATGAATAAGGAAAAAAAAGAAATTAAGTAATACCTTTTTATAGAGAGATTGAAACACTGGGTGGCTTTTCTTTGGCTTTTTAATAAACCCCATAGAAGCTATCTTACCCTGCCCTTCCCCCAGACATAGCTGCATCATTTAGATCAGTAGTTCTCTACCAGGGACAATTTTGCCCTCCAGGGGACATCTGACAATCACACATGGTGTGGGGTTGCTGCTCACATGTAGTTGATAGATGCCAGAGACACTGTTGAACGTCCTGAACTGTGCAGAGTAATCCTCACAGCAAAGTATTATCTGGCACTAAAATGTCAACAGTGCTATATAGTTGGAAAACTCTGATTCAAATCAAGTGGAATGAATTTTATGTAGAATGAGAAGCACAGATTCACTTGTATGTACTTAGAGTGCAGTATGTATTAAAGTTTAGAATATATAATACGTATCTTTGCCATTGATGTGGCCTCTGCTAGCTGGACTGATTTTCCTCTGTCTGGGATGATCTGGGTCAGTGGTTGCCAAGCAGAAAGTCCAGAAGTTCTTGAGTCTGTATGTCAATGAGTTGTTTCTGAAAAAAGAATTTTTAGTGTCAAACAAAGCTAGATGCCAGGAACTACATGAATCACTGAAGCATATGTCGTTCTCTCCTAAGTAGAGAAATGAAAGCAGGAAAAGATTTCCAGACATCAGGTCCAGGAGGAGAAGGGGACGACAGAGAATGAGATGGCTGGATGGCATCACCGACTCTGTGGACATGAGTTTGAGTGAACTCCGGGAGTTGGTGATGGACAGGGAGGCCTGGCGTGCTGTGATTCATGGGGTCGCAAAGAGTTGGACACGACTGAGTGACTGAACTGAACTGAACTGACCTCTTTAGGTAGACTGGGCAACTTGAGTGGAAACCACGAGAATTAGGATAAACATCAGGTAGACTCTGATTTTGTAGGCTAGTGGTCACTGGGGCTACCACTGCCTCCCCATCAGACACATTGCATGTCTTGCCTTGTGATTTGGATTTGCCAGGTCCTCAACTGACCTGGAACCATTTTGCTGCTTTAAGATGACCCTGCATCTCTCTATTTGCTCTTTTCGGTGTTGATATCTAAGCTCTCTGTAACAGCTTCAGTTTTCTTATTCCACGTACTTGCTGGGCTTCCTTAGCCTCCAGGAACCAAGCACATGATTAGAGGTTAAGAGGATGACACACTCATTGTTCCAGAAATGGGTTCCCCCTGCAGATTTGTGGAATTCCAGCCCCCATCCAGATCCTGCCTCAAGATCAAAGGAGCCATGAACCCTGAAGTGTGACTCTGGCTTGCTGTCTACCAGGTCCCACCGACCTTAAGGGTCCCTAGCACATTGCAAGGAAGCAGCTGACGTTGGCACACAGGTCACCTGGCCTGTGGTAGTCTCAGGGAGCCACCCTTCCTGCTACGGGCTGAGCCTCTTTCTGTGTCATGCGCTCCCATCCCCAGCTCTACGCCCCACACCTGGACTTGGTGCTACAGCTGGGGACTGCCTGCTCCCAACAGCTCCTCCCTCGCCGCTGCTCCTCCCGGTCTAAGCCTGCCTGCTCCTACCTGTCCTGCCTCATCTCCCTTCTGAAAGGACATTCATCAGCAGCTCTATCTGTAGACTGATTTTCCATTTGGGTGTATTCACAACCCTTTTACAGCATCATGGCCTAGGTCCCCAAACTGGAAATAGTTCCTTAGTCCAGCATGACTGTTCCAATGCTCATTTCCACAGCAAAGCATGGAAGCCAGCTTAGGGACATGTTGCATGTCCTAGATGAAAAGTGCTTCCCTGTCTGCCACTTTCTTGAGAAAGAAGCTTGTTCCTTCCAGGGCAACCCTGCCTCCCAGAAGGCTAGCTGGGCATCCTAGATTGCCACCAGATTTCAAACCCTCCTCGAAGTGTAGGGAACCTGCAGCAGAGGTCACTGAGTTTTCAAGACATGTGCCATGCAGTCTCACAGACCCCATGCTTGATTTAGCACTCTGCTGTTGCAGTCTTGGATTCTCAATAATTCTGAACTAGGAGCCCTTCATTTTCATTTTACACTGGGCCCCAGAAATTATATAGCCAGTGATGGTCACAAGTTCCATGAGCCGCCTTGGCTGAACCTGCTCCCCCTGCAATGTGTCAGGACACAAACATCAGTGGAGAAGCCTCCTCCCCTACTCTCCCCAGCCTCCAAATCAGAAAGGTTTCCTTGGCAGGTAAAATGGAGAAACCATCTCTGTACTCCCTCAGGTAAAATGCCCAGAGATGTGATGTCACCTATATAAGCTCACACTAACAAAGCCCAGTCTAGAACTATGCTCCATGCTTGCCTGGGAGTAGGGAGGAACAGCAGACCATGTCTACCTCTTTTTATTTTTTTTCTGTGTTATTTACTGGCTAATAAAACATTCTAGCTTAGTCTGTGTTCTATGTTTCTCCGAGACTCTTTTTAAATTAAAAAGCAGATAATTTACTAGTCAGAAATCCCAGTGAGGCCCTACAGAACACTGCTGTCAGTATTTCACGCTATTGCATGCTTCCAAGTCCAAACTTGAATTTCACACTGACGCAGGCATGTTTGGTACCCTATGATCGGACACGACTGAGCGACTGAACTGATACTATATATTTTTCAAAGAATGTTCTCACAATAGTTCATGTAATCTGAGAGTGAGTCATAATTTAAAAGAGCAAAGTTGGTCTTATGCATAGACTAAGTATAAGGGACCATGTGGTATAATTTAAGAAGTGCTCCAGAAAGGTGTTTGGTTTTTTTTTTTGCTGAATTTTGGAATCAGGCAGACCTAGGTTTGACTACTTGCTCTGTACTCCATAGGTCTTGGTCTCTGAGAAGATGACTTAATCCTTTTTAGCCTCAGCTTTTCAGGAAAATGAGAATAATAATAAATAACATAATACACGTTTGGTTGCACAGTCATGTCTGACTCTTTTCGAACCCACGGACAGTAGCCCTCTGTCCATGGGATTTCTCAGGCAAGAATACTGGAGTGGGTTGCTCTTTCCTCCTCCAGGGGGTCTTCCCAACCCAAGGATTCAACCCATGTCTGCTATGTCTCTAGCACTGGCACATGGATTCTTTACCACTGAGTCACCTGGGAAGCCCATATAAGATAATAGGGGTACTGTAATCATAAGTGTATTAAATAGAGAGTAAGGGTTCAGAGAATGTCCCACAAATCCCTCCTGGCCTGGGCTCTGCTGTTGCCCCAAATTGTGTCCTTAGAGAGACATCCTTCTGTGATAAAACAGTGTCTTAGAGTCCTGGCTCAAGATTAAACATCACTGTAATAGGTTCAGGCATTAAGCTCTTTGCCATCACTAACACCCAGGCTGGAATCTAACAGCTCATGGTGGGGGCAGAGAGCTGTGCTCTTCTGTCTCCCACACAGATGTGGCTCAATCTATGGTTGTTAGTTGAAAGAAGGGAACATTGTTCAGGAAAGTGGTGAAAAGTAAGTGAGAAAGATCAGAGGAGGGAAACAATACCTAAATCAAGGGAGGCTATAAACTAAGGTGCTTGGATAACAGGGTTAGAGGGCTGAGCTTAAAGGTAGAAAGAAATGACCTCCCTCATTGACTATGCTGTTGTTTATAAATTTACTTGGTTCAAAATGTAAAAAGCTGCAAGGTGGAGAATAACCTTTTAAACATGTTTGGCATATTAATGACCATACCCAATCCTGGGCGGGAAGGAAACAGTCATTTTTAGCACAAACAACTACAGTACAATCAAATACAAACATGAAAAATACTTTCAAAAAGGAAAATGGCTAATGTAATACCAAATTGAAAACATGTTGGTGGCTCAAATGGTAAAGAATCTGCCTGCAATACAGGGTTTGATCTCTGGTCAGGAAGATCCCTAAAGTGCTTCTTGAGCAGGATAAAAGAGGCGAGTGGAAAAGCTGACTTAAAACTCAACACTCAAAAAACTAAGATCATGACATCCAATCCCATCACTTCACGGCAAATAGATGGGGAAAAAGTGGAAACGGTGGCAGATTTTATTTTCTTGGGCTCCAAAACCACTGCAAATGTTGACCACAACCACAAAATTAAAAGACACTTGCTCCTTGGGAGAAAAGTTATGACAAACCTAGACAGTGTATTAAAAAGCAGAGACATCACTTTGCCAACTAAAGTCCGTATAGTCAAAGCTATGGTTTTTCCACTAGTTATGTACAGATGTGAGAGTTGGACCATCAAACAGGCTGAGTGCTGTAGAACTGATTTTTTAAATTGTGCTGGAGAAGACTCTTGAGAGTCCCTTGGACTGCAAGGAGATCAAACCAATCAATCCTAAAGGAAATCAGTCTTGAATATTCATTGGAAGGACTGATGTTGAAGCTGAAGCTCCAATACTTTGGCCATCTGATGCAAAGAGCAGACTCACTGGACAAGACCCAGACGTTGGGAAAGATTGAGGGCAGGAGAAGGGGACAGCAGAGGACGAGATGATTGGATGGCATCAGTGACTCAACAGACATGAGTCTTTGCAAACTACAGGAGATGGTGAAGGATAGGGAAGCCTGTCATGCTGCAGTTCATGGGATTGCAAAGAGTAGGACACAACTGAGCGACTGAACACCACCACCACCAGCAAATCACAGGAAAATTGAGCCCTCTACATTATGTGACTATTTTGCTTCTGAAATTGTCTTTACATGCTGTTCAAGGTCAAAGTCCTCTTTTTACAGCAGAAAACTTTTTTATTTCCTATTATCATCCTATCAACAGATTATCACAGTTGTCCAACCAATCCCAGATGACTGAATCGAATTCATTTGATGAATGATGAAAACAATTCTTAACATGATTAAAACAAAAGCTATTTGTGTGCCTCGAAAGTAAAGTAGGGGAAAAACATCTGCTTTAAAATTGCTAGTAACTACTTAGTGGGTCTGAGGCTTCCTTTTGGGTTGATGAACTGCTCTGCAAGGAGATAGTGGTGGTAATTGCACAGCACTGTGAATTTACCAAATTTACTTACTATTCACTAAGTTGAATATTGAAATAGTTGAAGGAGGAATTTTTGGTAATAAAATTATTTTGCATATTTACGGTAAAATATTATATTATGTGGATCCATGATCGTTTCATTTGACCAGTTAGATACTGTGTCAAGGCATTTTTTTAAAATGTATTATTGGGGAATTCCCTGACAGCCTGGTGGTGAGACTCAGTGTTCTCACTGCCGAGGGCCTGGGTTAGCTCCCTGGTCAGGGAATGAAGATCCCACAAGCTGAGCAGTGTGACCACCCCACCACAAAAAAATGTATTATTAATAAATGTTCCTAATACTTTGGCCACCTCATGCAACGAGTTGACTCACTGGAAAAGACTCTGATGCTAGAAGGGATTGGGGGTGGGAGGAGACGGGGACGACAGAGAATGAGATGGCTGGATGGCATCACCGACTCTGTGGACATGAGTTTGAGTGAACTCCGGGAGTTGGTGATGGACAGGGAGGCCTGGTGTGTTGTGGTTCATGGGGTCGCAAAGAGTCGGACATGACTGAGCGACTGAACTGAACTGAGGGTAAACATTTAAGAATGACAATGCTTCCTTCCACTTCAATCTCTACATATGATATTTTCCAATACATTTTTCACTCAGACCCCAAAGAAATGATGAGGTTGAGGCAATTTTTTTTTTGATGTATCAGAAATACCTTTCTTGCAATATCACTCCTTGAAAATTTACTCCCTGAAAATATCTTTTAGTTATAGAAATGATTGCTCAGACAAGTGGGGTGTAACATGTAGACACAGCCAAGTTTCAATTTTCCCCCCACTAAGGTTAATTTTTTCTTTTAAACACATCCCTTTTCCAGAATTACATTTTTAGAATTTTCTGAAAATGATTAGAAGTACTTGTCATGCAGTCTTACAAATTTGAGAATCATCTGCTCTACACAATAATTTTCATGTTGTTAGAGGAAAGACTGTAAACATCACAAAATTCCAGTTGTCAGCACCTGGTTAGAACAAGAAACAAATCAGAGCCCAGCACAGTGACAGGGTTAGATAGCATGACCTCCAGGGGCTCTTCCAAACCCAAGACCCTCCTTGAAATGTTTTGCTTTCCACAACCTGCTTCCACATATTCTAGGAAGAAGTTTCCCTTTACCCCAGGTCCTCCATGCTATGTGGGTGAGTGAGAGCCAGCACCAGAGAGATGAAGGAAAGTGCTACATGCCTCCAGACCCTTAAAATCAAGGAGCCAAGAGCCTGACACTTCTGCTGTCACATCAAGGGACAAATCTCCTAGGACCTCTGTACAGCTAATTTAACCTACTTTCCCGTCATCTCATCCATGTCAGGGCAGTGTGTCTCATGCCTAACTGCCTCTGATAGGGTAGAGTGCACCAGGAGTTTGTTTTTGGAAAGGACTCAGGGACTCAGCAGCAGCAGCAGGGTATTAGGATACTCTTTATTCCTGGTTGTGCCAAGTCAGCCCAATTTCTGTCTGCTTATAACCAAGATCTGCCGTCTAGACACGTCAAAGACAACCACAAAGTATTTGCAGATCTCAGTAGGAAAAAAGAAATGGTAGAGTGTCTGGAGAAACTTGCAAATTACTTTCTCTGGTTCCTAGGTGGTTAGTAAGACAACCCAGGCCGTGAGATGTTCACATGGAAGGTGCACAGATGCCCCTAATCCAGGACTCTTAGGTGCCCTTTGGGATTAGGGAGATGAGAAGGGCGCACGGGAATAGGTACCCAGGTCTCCTTGCAGCTGAGCCCAGGCACTCTACTTCTGAGCACGTTCTGCACCCGCGAGCCCTCGCCATATTCCTTCCTGCCACCTTCGTGTACTGCCCTCTCTCTTTCTCCCTCCCCCTGCCTTCTGTCCCTTCCTCTTTCTTCTCTGCCCCTCCCTAAAGACTGAAACAGGCCCTGCAGAGCCCACGCAGCCTTCCAGTAACAAGTTGAGCAGGGCAGACTTGTAGCAGGGCAGGAGTGGGGGCATATGTCCTCAGTAAACACCCCTTGGCTGGGGGAGGAACTGGATGCCTTCTCCAGGGACATAGAGGAAGGTGCCCAAAGGGGCACATGCTGAAGCTGACCATCCACCCTGGTGAGGGGCCAAGCTGAGACAAGGCAGCACACGTCATGCAGGGCTGGTTGAGAGCATGGGTTCTGGAGTCAGATGGCCCAATTTCGAATCCCAAATCTGTTGTTTACTAGATGTAGGACCTGGGGCAAATTGCTTCTCTGAGCAAGTATTTCCTCACTATAAAAGTTGAGATAATCACAACAATGTGAATATACAATGTGTATGTGAATACACCACTGACCGTACACTCACTTAACACTAGTTATCATAAATTCAATGTTATGTAGTTATTTTTTTAATCACACTTTTTAAAATGGGATAACAATAGGACCTATATCACCAGGCTGTGAGGGCTAGATGAGATAATACATGCAAAGTACCTGGCACATAATACATGCTCAGTGAGTGTGGGCATTCACTGCAGTGCCAATTGACCACTGGCCTGGCTCTCTGGACTCTGGACTGTGGTATAAACAGGAGGGCACATCCCTGCTGTGGAAAGGCTGGTTCTTGAACAGGACACTCAGACCACATGCAGAAAGGATGGAGCAGTGTGTGAGGGAAAGAGCTGGGGGAATCCTCAAAATTAACCTGGAGACAATGGCAGAATTTCTTTGGATTTAATGTCCTGCCTTCCAAGAGGAGGTTGACCCAGGATATTCCTAAATTCTCTCTCACCATCAGACTTCTGTGACTATCTTGATGACAGGCAAAACTAGGAGTTTCAGAGCTGTGTGGTCTGAGCCCAGCACTGGGGTCTCCTGGTCCCTGTATCTGCGTCTGTGAATGGGGCTGGGGGAGACCTTACTCTTGGGAGCATCTTGAGGTATCCCACGGTGGAAAGGACTTGCCCAAACTTCTGTGCCAGCTTCACTGTGGACACACTCTCCAGAAGGAAGGGACTTTGGTTGCTGAATTCGCAAATCTAAATATAACACCAATAATGCCACAGGAAGGCTGGCCTGGAGGAAGCTGGGCCAGGCTGTGGAAAGGAGGAGGGAAGCTAGGGAGAAGACAGGGGCTGCTGCAAAAAACAGAACAGTCACTCAGAAGAGGCATTCTGTTTCAGAATGACAGTCAGCAGCCAGAGACTTCAGTTTTGAGACAGAAATTATCCAAAGGGAAATTATTTTGTGTGAAACAGAGATGCTCCTCCTGACCATCACCACCACAGCTCTGCCCCATCTGTCTC
Source organism: Moschus berezovskii (assembly GCF_049115385.1). Taxonomy (NCBI): domain Eukaryota; kingdom Metazoa; phylum Chordata; class Mammalia; order Artiodactyla; family Moschidae; genus Moschus; species Moschus berezovskii. Next base: position 63,378,904 of record NC_142471.1, on the reverse strand, counting down.
TCTCTGCCCTTCAGTCTGACACAGGTCAGATGTTTCTGTCGTGTGACCTGGTGGCAGAAGGGACCTTCCTCCTACATCACCAGAGGCAGGGCTTGGGTCATAGCAGCTCTGAATCCACATGTGCCCTACTTGGTCTACTCACTGAATACTGTGGAATAACTAAAACAAATACATGTCTTAGATAAAACAAATGATAAAATTAAATTTTAAGGGGAAGACCCCACCCTCAAGTCAGTTGTTGTTTAGTCACTAAATTGTGCCCAACTCTTCTGTGACACCGTGGACTATAGCCCACAAGGCTCCTCTGTCCATGGGATTCTCCAGGCAAAAATACTGAAGTGGGTTGCCATTCCTTTCTCCAGGGAATCTTCCCAACCCACCGATCGAACCTGAGTCTCCTGCACTGTAGGCAGATTTTTTACCATCTGAGCCATCGGGGAAGCCCCCAAAACATTTAGTTGTATCCAAATTCTGAAGACCTTTGATTGCCAAGATAATGAGTGTGTACCTTATCCTGCAAGAAACAGGGAGACATCAATGACTATCCATGAGTGGCGTGACATGATAAAAGGAGCAATTTAGGAAAATGAACCCGGAGAAGGGGAGAGGCTAAAGGGAAGGAGACAAGATGGGTGAACACAGAGGAATGGATAGAGAAGACAGGGTACATATATACAATGGACGGTTACTCAGCCATAAAAAGAATGAAATAATGCCTCTTGCAGCAACATGGATGGCCCTAGAGATTGCCATACTGAGTGAAGTCAGACGCAGAGAGAGACATATCATATGAAACTGTTATATGAGGAATCTAAGAAGAAAATGATGCAAATGAACTTATTTACAGAACAGAAATGGACTCATAAACTTGGAGAGTGAACTTGTGATGGCAGGAGAGACAGGTGGGGCGGGGGGACAAACAGGGGGTTTGGGATTGACGTGTACACACTGCGATATTTAAAGTGGATGACTGGCAGGGACCTACTGTGTAGCCCAGGGAACTCTGCTCAATATTATGTGGCAATCTGAATGGAAAGAGAATTTGAAAGGGAGTAGGTACATGTGTATAACTGAGTTGCTTTGCTGTACACCTGAACCTAGCACAGAATTGTTTATCAACTATACTTTAATATAAAATTAAAAGTTTTTTTTACGATAAGATGGGGGCGGAGCACTGGCATAGTCTGTCATCCTGAGATCACAATGGCTGTAGCTGTAGGAGTGAACAGGAGAGTACAGAGAAGGGTAAAATCTGTCTAACTATGAATTGATGTAACTAGTGGTAGGAGATGAATAGTCAAAGAAAAAATTTTTTAAAAGTTGGAAATTTCAAGAACACCAGATTATTTAATTACTTATTAAATGTAATAACAAAATATACCATAAAATGACTAGCAGCATCTTAAAAATAAGTCCTGAGTCAATAAGTGAGATCATTAAAAAGGAGGAAGTCAGTTAAGCAGACCTAGTGATGATCACTGCATTTTTAAAAACCTGTTTATAGTATGAAGTGGTCAAGAGACTGGATTTTTTTTTTTTTGCCTCTCTCTATATATACCAAAGAAAGCATTATAGATTTCTACTCCAAATTGGTCTTAGAAACATGTAAGTTGGAGATACCAGGCCAGTTGTGAGGGGAGCACAGATAGATGTCCTAAGAGTCCCCTACCAAGTAGATGTAGGTGATTCACAGGCAGTCATCCGGGCAGTTCAGAGAGAGGCTGAATAACTCTCGGTCAAGACAAAAAGCCAGGCTTGGTTCAGCAGACACTGGAGAACTGCTGTAGGCCCAGAAGAGAGAGCAGCCTGGTGAAACCTGGGTTTTAGAAACGTGAGCTGAATAGACCCTGACAAGCCTTCAGAGCATGGACTGGAGAGGTACATTGCCAGAGGCAGCTTTGCCCTGGTGTGAAGGGGAAGCTGTAGGCTTGGATCTTGTTTGCAGGAGAAGGACCAGCTCTGTGCATACTGAAAGGATGAAGCTCCAGAACTGGGCTCGAGGTTAGGATGTGGGGATGAAGAAGGAGGAAGGATTTGCCTTGTTTTTTTTGTTTGTGAAGAGTTCTTGAACATGAAACCTTCTTTAATCCATTCCTAAATCCAGATTAAATAAGGATTTTCTCAGATAAACATTGCTTTGCAGTCCACCTTTTCTCGAAAAACAGTGAAAAAAACATCATAAAGCTTTCCTTCTCATGGTTGTCTGTGAGTGCACTAAGGAGCTAAAAACAAGATATTTTCTGGGTTTTTTTCTACAAAACTTTAAAGAAGGCACTTCTTGCAGATGATACCATCTTTCAAATCATCTATATTTAATAAAAATTATTAGAAAGGTATTAATTAAATATGACTTTACTTGGAGTACTCTTTGATGGTCTGGCCATATGCAACTGCCTTTCCAGTGAACTTCATGCCCACCCTGGTGCTAGTAGAGTTCTGCATCCCACCAGTCCATCCTTCCTTGCCAATCATTTTCAGTCAGTCCTCCCTGGCACTACCAAAAAACAAAATAAATTAAAAAAACACCCCAGAACCACCAACAACAGCAATAATAAAAACCAATTCTGGAGTACCTTCCGGTCTGGAGAAAATCTATCCCAACTCATTCTACAATGACCATCTATTGCCTACAGCCGCCATTATAGTAGCATACAAAATGGTTCACTGTCCTAAAAATCCTCTGTTCCACCTATTCATCCTTCCTTCCCTCTTCCTGAACTCCTGACAACCACTAATCTTTTTACTGTCTCTGTGGTTTTGTCTTTTCCAGATTCCGGGTGGAATCATACCTTATGTAGTCTTTTCAGACTGAATTCTTTGACTTAGCATATATCACATTTTTAATCAGAAACCATCAGAAATTAAAAACTATGCAACATATGCAACCAGCCACATTTGCCTCTGAGTCCAAAAAAGAAAAGAAAAATGGTTATCTTTTGCCATTCATATTACACTAGTCCTATCCCTTTTACAGACTTCCTGCCCCTGGGATTCTGGGAGTCCCAGGCTGCTTGTACCTCCCACATCTTCCCCTTGGCTCTTGCCTATCTCCAGATCCATTCACCAGTCTCCTAGGAGCCATCCTGGTGCAGATGGCGTCCTCTAGGTTACATCTAGATTTCTTGGGCTCCTTCCACCTCTGGTCACAGACCCATCCCTTATTTCCTCACAGTCCTAAGAGAGTTATGAATGTGTAATAAAACTTCACTGAAGTTTGAGGAATAAGAAAAGGGAAGGACATCACAAATAATGATTAATTTTTGTTACTAGTCAAGGCTTCACTCAGTGTCCTGGACCCTTCCTCAGGCTCTCTCTGCTTTGCTCCCAGTCAGAGAACACTTCAAGCGCCAGCTCGCCTCTGCATGGTGAGAATGAATGCTTCTAGGAGTCAACTCAACCTGTAGTCGAGGGACCAGCAACCAGGAGGCCCCAGGAAGACAGGAGACATCCTGGTACCAGAGCCTAAGACCTGTCTACCACATCCTCATTTCCCTCACTTGCAGTTTCTAGACTGGAGTCTTTGCAGGATGAGCGACAGTGAGGCAGCCCATCCCCCATAGATGGGGCTATGGCCGCGTTTTAGTCCTAACAGCACCACATTCTGTGTTCTTCCATATTAGAGCACTGTATCAGGAATGGCAAAACCTCAGCCATGGCGCTCCGCTGGGAGCAGGTCTGGTTGCTTTTGGATTATTGCACAGCGTGAGGGGGCACGTAGGCCCTTTATCTCCACCCTGCAGCTGCTGCAAACTATGGTTCAAGAAAAAAGCATATGACAATAAGATAAACAAAAATACACAGGCACCAGGTACTCTAAATTCACACAGAGAAAAATCAAGTCCCATAAAGAAGTGATCGTCTAGTAAAGCATGCGTCCAGATTGGGTTACTAAACTGACCACTCACTTTCTCTGCCTGAAACTCTGCACGTGGGTTGATGAGGATTTTAATTTTCTGCAAGCAGGTATTTGCTTTATTTGGCACAACTGAAAGGCTTGCAGTGGAAAAGGGTATGATCATCACAACAACAACAATCACAGTTGTGCTCAAAGGGTGGGCTCCTGACAGGCAGAGTCAGCACCACCTGGGGACTGTTCAGTTCAGTTCTGTTCAGTCTCTCAGTCGTGTCCAACTCTTTGCGACCCCATGAATCACAGCACGCCAGGCCTCCCTGTCCATCACCAACTCCCGGAGTTCACTCAAACTCATGTCCATCGAGTCGGTGATGCCATCCAGCCATCTCATTCTCTGTCGTCCCCATCTCCTCCCGCCCCCAATCCTTCCCAGCATCAGAGTCTTTTCCAGTGAGTCAACTCGTCGCATGAGGTGGCCAAAGTATTGGAGTTTCAGCTTTAGCAGGGACTTGTAGGAAATGCAAATTCTGCAGCCCCACCACAGACCGGCCCCATCAGAAACCCCAGGGGCTGGAGTGAAACTCTGGGTTTCCAAGGACCTCTGGGTGATTCTGGTGCAGTTTAGTGTGAGAACCACCGGTCTTCCATATTCTAAAGCCTCTAAACTCTTCTTTGAAGGCAAAAAACTGCTTGTAACTTTCAAACAATGGTCTTTCCTCTCTCAAGACATCATGGGATCTAAATGAGATCCTGATTCAATCAGGGCTACATTACTCCAGTGTGTTGGTAAATAGCTAAGTTTATTGATATCAACCCAAAAGCTTGGAAAAAAAAACAATAGGAAAGGAGAGAATATAATATTCAACTTGGTTTATATAAGCAATACTAATTATTTATATGACCTGCTCACTATTTTAAATGTGAAAATGCCATACTGCTTAAAAATAACATATTAATGCTGTTTTAAAACTTAGATATGTGTAGATAAGCTTTGTCCGTCATTGTATTTTGTTAACATAAGCATGGCTATCTCTTCACAACTTTAAAAGAAAGATGAGAACACTGAGATCCCATTATCCTTCTCCCAGCCTTGCAAGGATATCTCTGAAAGGGTAATCAAAGTACAACTACTTTATGCCTTACCTATTTTCACCCACACACAGCTTATCACAGTGAAACAACTGTCGTTCAACTCGAGAGCATCCTCTCCTGAAACAGTCCAGTTGCACATTTCTTTGCTATTGCATATCCTCCAAGTTGTGCTAGAGGACAAAAAGTGCTCCAAAATGGAGCTGCTGCTGCTGCTGCTAAATCGCTTCAGTCGTGTCTGACTCTGTGCGACCCCATAGACGGCAGCCCACCAGGCTCTGCCGTCCCTGGGATTCTCCAGGCAAGAACACTGGAGTGGGTTGCCATTTCCTTCTCCAATGCGTGAAAGTGAAGTCTCTCAGTCATGTCCGACTCTTAGCGACACCATGGACTGCAGCCTACCAGGCTCCTCTGCCCATGGGATTTTCCAGGCAAGAGTACTGGAGTGGGGTGCCATCGCCTTCTCTGCCAAAATGGAGCAGAAGATACTAAAGAAGGCAGCAAAAGCTGTGCATCACACGATGTGTGAAGAGTTGATAAGGTGAGCTGAGAGCATCACCACATCTTCTTGGTCTGGGGGATGCCGACTTGTACCACGTAACAAGGTTAGCAGCTGAAACTGAGCAGTCTCTGGATGGCAGGATTTGAGTGAATGAGATGCAGAGGGAGGAAAAAATTTTAAACACAAAACATGTAGTTTGTGAAGCAATTCAACCATGTGCTAAAATTATAGATTATAATTAGTTTAAAAATCTATAATTAAAAGTAATTACGAAATGCAAGAAGCATCAACTACCCAGCTGAATAATTGAAAAAATCACATCAAACTTTTTTGCAACAATTTACATATGACTATTTATACCTATGGCAAAGTCACTTATGCAAATCAGCCTCTGGCTCCCTATTACTCTGCCTGTGTCCCACTCTTTACGAACCTCTGATAGGATCCTTCACTCTGGTTCATTTTGCCCTTCAATCCAGTTAGGTGTTAAGTAGGGTAAAGACATTCCATATAGCAGGCTTACAACTAGAGTGCCCTCTGCTCCCCACTTGAAATTATTCACTTTCTTCCTAATCAATCCATTTCAATCTCTCTCTCAATCTCACTTCCTCTCTATTCCTAGACCTCCTATCTTTTTTTCCCCCCCTCATTCCTCTATTTCACAGGTTCTCTACAGCTCCTCAGCAAAAGGAGAACAGGGTTTGCACAGGATGTATATGAACAAATTCTTGAATGCTGTATGGTTCTGAGGCAACTTAAAGTCCAGCTGGAAGGATGCCCCTGTGTGTCTCTGATGGACCAGGTGGTCCTCTTCTTTCTCATCCATCCTGTTCCCTCTGCTGCTGAGCCTGGTGCTTAGCTGTGCTCTCATACATGTAGAATCAACACACCCAGCCTCCCTAACCGGTGATGTAAGATATGGTCTCATTTCCTTTGTTACCCAAACTATGAAATGGCACTGACCTTCTCATATTCAAACTTGAACCCCTCATTGGGTTGCCCAGTCATGTAGATAATTCTCCAAGGTGTAGCATCGAGAAGTCTCTCTTATCTTTCTATTCCACCCCGCAGCTTGTCCTCCCACTGCGATCCACCCCTCAGTGCCAATGGAACACAGCTTCCCCATAGCCTGATCAAAGCCGGGCTGCAGCTCCCGACAGGATACCATTGAAGATTTGGGGACAATAAAGGGAATTACCTCATTGAAAAGAGCTACTGATGACACTGCAGATGGCTCTTCTCAGAGCACAGGCCCAGATCCAGTCTCAGGTTCAGGGCCACCTACCTCCCCACCCCTCCAGCTTCACACTATAGAAAACCCCTCAGGTTTGTCTACGCTTTTCAGGTCTACAGGTCCTAACAATCAGTAGACCTAGAAGGGAAAAGAGCTCCCCTAAATGCCCAGTCTACGTTACCATTTCTTGTTTGGCAATCTCCCTTTTCCCAAGATAGTTGAGAGCAGGAATGTTCGCTGTGCAGTAAATGTCCCATGACCATGATGTCTGACAGCCCTCAGGAAATAGCTACAGCAGAACATCAGCCTAGGAGAGTTGCTGTTGTTCAGTCATTAAGTCGTGTCTGACTCTCTGTGATCCCATGGACTGCAGCACACCAGGCTTTTCTGTTCCTTCACTAGCTCCCAGAGTTTGCTCAGATTCGTGTCCACTGAATCGGTGATGTTATCTAACCATCTCACGCTTTGTCGTCTCCTTCTCTGCCTGCCCTCAGTCTTTCCCAGCATCAGGGTCTTTTCCACTGAGTCGGTTGTTCACATCGGGTGGTATTTGAGCTTCAGCATCAGTCCTTCCAATGAATATCCAGGGTTGATTTCCTTTAGGATTGGCTGGTTTGATCTCCTTGCTGGTCCAAGGGACTCTCAAGAGTCTTCTCCAGCACTACATTTCAAAAGCATTGATCCTTCAGTGCTCAATCTTCTTTATGGTCCAACTCTCACATCTGTACAGGACTACTGGAAAAACCTAGGTTAATTTCAGCCTGAAATTAACACTTAGTGGGGGACGCCAACAGGTCAGGCCAGACAGAGTTCCTCTGACAAGCTGTCCTCTCATCCTCTCAACTGCTCCATTCCTCCACCAAAAATCTTTGCAGCATATACATTGTAAATCCATACATAGCCCAAGAGAATATTTCTCCCAGATTCCAGTTCCAATCAACAGGGTTTCATACGCCTATGCTAAGTTTAACTGTGTACCACTCTTCATAATAGCTAATAGAGAGCTTAGCTTCCAGAGAGAGAAATCCGCATTTTTTAAAAGGAAAAACACCATTTTCTCCTAGAACAATGGCTATATACAAGCTTTTTTGTGTACTCAGTCGCATCCAATTCTTTGCTGTTCCATGGACTGTAGGCCGCCAGGCTCCTCTTTTCATGGCGTTTTCCAGGCAAGAATACTGGCGTGGTTGCCACTTCCTACTCCAGATGATCTCCCCAACCCAGGGATCGGACTGGTGCCTCTTGCATCTCCTGCACTGGCAGGCAGATTCTTTACCACTAGTGCCACATCAGAAGCCCCATATACAAGCTTTATATTTCATTAACTAAAATGCCCAGTGAAATTGTTTTCTCAGAACAAAGGAAAGCCTTGCCTGAAAGGTAAATTCATATATGCTACTCTTTCAAGGCAGAACCATGTGAAATTTTATTTAGATGTATTTTAAATTAGAAAGTCATTATGAAGAAAACAAAACATGGTCCTATACTCTGACCTTATTTCTAATTCATAAATTTTTCTAACTACAATTGGCCTTGAAAACAACCGTGTAACAACTTTTTTGCATATCCTTCTAAAAAACTATGCACATACCAGCACACATGTATATACGTCTTTTTTTCCTACAAAAAACGTACATGCATATTCTGAATTTTCCTTCTTTCTTTTCTTTCTTCTCATCCTCCATTTCATTCAACTTAATAATGTCTCAAGTTTTTTTTTTACATACCAGCAATAGAGATGTATTTTTTTTATGGCCTGTGGTATTCCATTTATGGCTTTATCAATGTGCATTTAAGAAGTTCCCTTTTAATAATAAATGGGCATTTAGGTTGTTTCCAGGTGTTTTTGGTGGGAGAGGCAGAAAGAATTAGAGTTATTACACTTATCTGGAATAAACATTCTGATATGTTTGTTTGTATAGTTTGTGACTATGTTCATAAGGTAAATTCCTAGCAGTGGAACTTCCAGGTCAAGAGACATGGTGGTCTTACATTTCGACAGATATTGATTGTACTAATTTATATTCCCAAGAATATCTGTATTCTCATATACTTGCCAACCCTGGGGATTATTATACTTAATAAGTTTTGCCAGTCTGATAATCAGAATATTATACCTTATTGTTTCCATTTAGATTTCTTTAAATATAAGTGTTATTAAATAACTTTTCATTGATCTGTTGATCACTTGTATTTTTTTTTCTGTTAGCTCTGTGTTCACATATTTTGCTCATTTTTCTATTGAATTTTTAAATATTTTTTTTTTACTGAGTTGTAAGATGTTTTGTTAATCAAAACATGTAGTTCTTCTTATATGTGCTACAAATGTTTTTTCCAGCATGTATTTATCTTTTAATTTTGTGCACGTTACTTTTTGCTCTGCAGAAGTTTCAAACATTTATGCAACCAGATTCAGTCATCAGTTTCTTTATGACTTCTGTGCATGCACAACTTTTAAGTAACAATTTTTCCAGATTCTAGCTAGTAAAGTTAACCTCCTCACAAAAAATCTTAAGCCTGATTTCTGTCTATACTGTGTTCTTCAAGGTAGCTCCATCCTTGTATGGTCTGAGGATAGTAAGTGACAAATGGTGAGGCTTCTGATAGCCTATGACTCCTCAGAACAGACATATCTGGAAGTCAGAATTTCTCCTAGAGCCTGAGACTGACCCAGACTTCAGTGGGTCAGTGCACGGCCCGATGACCACACTCCTTATAGACTCAGTCACACCTTCCCTCTGCTCAAGTAGTAAATGGCCAGCTTAATTGAATACAATATAATTCATGCTATTTGGGGGTTTATTTATTTGGGGCTTTTTTCTTGTACTCAAGAAGGATAGAAGACTTAAAATCAACCTAGTTATTAATATTTTGTGTTTCATTTCATTTCATACAGACAACTTCAAAAAATGGTCCATGATATCAAGAACAATGAAGGCGGAATAATGAACAAGATCAAAAAGTAAGTCAGATGCCATAGCACTATGTGAGCACTTATTTATGTAAATAACATCTTATGCCAAGCCTGCAGTAAGTGGAAGAAAACGAAGTTCCCTGTTACCCGGGTGAGGAATGGCAACCTCTCTAGCATGTGACACTTTCTTACTCATGGCTAGAGTCATGATGGTCAGACCCACATTCTGGAAACAGGGTGAATGAGTGGCTGGTATTCAGGCACCTTGCTTTTCTCTCTCACTTCTGGACAGTTGAGTTATGCCACTCAAGGTGCTTGGCAAACATCAAAAGAGATGTTTATAGAAGCCAGACAATCAGCTTCTTTGACCACTTAGCTAAGGGCCACTAGGATGCGTTTCTATTTTGGAGAAATTCAAAAGAGAAATTGCAAGAACACAGCCTGGTTTCTTTAGGATGCCGTAACTGTTTTCCATATTTTGATTTCTGCTTTTTCAATTATGGCCTTGAAATGGTGTTTTCAATCGACACTTGGAGAAGGAAAGTTAGAATTCCAAATCTTCCTACACACACACAAAGACACACACCTCTAAGGTTTTGTTTTTGTTTTTGCAGAGAATAGAAATTGGACATTATGCATACCTGAATTTGCCACTTGAAATTTAACTAAAGAGGAAAGGGGAAATGGTATTCTGTTAAGTTTTTGTTTAAAGCTTTTTTGTTTTTAAGAAAGTAATACAGATTCACTAGGGGAAAAAATCAAAGAGTTCAGAATTGCATGAAGTCAAAATCTCTCACCTTCTCCTATTCCCACCCTAACCTGCTCCCCAGAAATGGACACAGCATGAGCGAGTTTGGTATAAATATCTGTATGTGTATGTCTACACACACACATACACACATTGGCATAGCTGTAGTCCCTAAATATACATTACATACATGCATACAGTTTCATCATGAGTGGCATCATGCCACACACACATTCTACCAAATTGCTTTGTTTCTTGGTTTTAATTAATGCTATATAGTGGGCATTTTTCTTTGTTAGTACATAAAAATAACCTTAAACCTTTTAAACAGATAATAGTCTACTATAAATATATTATCATTTTTTTAGCCAGCTATATACTGGTGGACTTCTTTGAAGTAGGAGTAGGAGTTTAAATGTACATTCTTGAAGACAATTTGATAATATCTATGAAAGTTTTATGGCCATTTCTTTTAGTTTACTTGTCACAAATAATACTTCAATAAATACTCTCTGCAGACTTTTGAGTATACCAGAAAACTAAATTCCTGAAGTGAAATTTCTAGCTTCTGGATAGGATTTGTGCCCTTGAGATTTTGGTTGATATTACCAAATTGCTGACCCCAAATTTTGCACTACTGGTTGTTGGTGGTTTAGTCATTAAGTCGTGCCCGACTCTTGCAACCTCATGAACTATAGCCTGCCAGGCGCCTCTGTCCATGGGGTTCTCCAAGCAAGAATAGTGGAGTGGGTTGCCATTTCCTTCTCTAGGGGATCTTCCCAACTTAGGAATCGAACTTCCCAACTTAGGTCTCCTGAATCGCAGGTACTACTAACAGTGGATAAAAGTTCATTTCCTTTTGGCTTCAGAGCAGAGTATCTTTTTTTTCTTTTTTGGCCTTTGGTAAACTTAAGAGTAATAAATCACTTTTTTAGGCTATACAATGTAAATAAGTTTCAATACGTGTAACTGGTCATCACAAAATAGTTAAAATGATCTTCTGCTGAGGGACAGTGGTCTTCACGGTCTGTCCTGTGACTGGGAGATGTGTGTGTGACTATTTTCATTTCTTATTTCTAAAACATATAGAATGTCATTGAAATGAGAGAACCCTGCCAGTCATTGTTTTCATCACTAGTAATTCTAGATTAATTATCTCACAATTGCCAATTTTACAATATACCAATTCTTTCAATAATATGAAGTCTTTGTATAAAATGTCTCCTTATTCCATTTACAGCAGCCATGGAGCTCAAATTTTCCCAGATAATTTCTATTTCATTCTGCCCACTAACCCCCAATACTTGACAAACTGTGTTTTCTTCCCTGCTTGGAAAATATGACTGCCACAGTCATCACCCGGGTGAAGTCAATGGCTCTTTTGGGTCAAAGTGCCCCGAACTTAGGCTCTGGCTCAAAACCAAGCCACAGGTGCCACCTTCAAAGGAGGAAGCACAGTTGAGAACAGTGGTTTCCTAACACGAGAGCATGACAGAGTTGTCACCAGTTCATGGCTGAATGAGAAAAGAAGGCCTGTAAAGAGTCGAGGGTTGGCATGCAGCTGCTGGTTGCTCAATGAGGCCCAAACGACACCTCTTATCTCTGGTCAATGTTCAGTGATCAAGGATCCTCTCTTGAATTGCTCCTTTATTTTGAGATGATGACCTCACACTTTCGGGGGTATTAAAATATCCTTTCTTTTTTTTTTTTTTTTTTGACCCAGAGGCTGAATTTTTATTTTTTTTTTTTTTGAACAGAGGAAAATTTATGTGTCGAACCTGGACTGGTCACTTATGATATGCTACAATTCCATTCTCCCCAATCATTCCACCTTCACCCTCTCCCACAGAGTCCCAAAGACTGTTCTAAATGCCTATGTCTCTTTTGCAGTCTCTTATACAGGGTTCAGGTTACCATTTTTCTAAATTCCATATATATGCATTAATATACAGTATTGATGTTCTTCTTTCTGGCTTACTTCACTCTGTATAATTGGCTCCAATTTCATCCACCTCATTAAAACTGATTCAAATGCATTCTTTTTGATGGCTGAGAAATACTCCATTGTGTATATGTACCAAAGCTTTCTTATCCATTCATCTGCAGATGGACATCTAGGTTGCTTCCATGTCCTGGCTATTATAAACAGTGCTGCAATGAACATTGGAGTACATGCGTCTCTTTCAATTCTGGTTTCCTCGGTGTGTATGCCCAGGAGTGCAATCGCTGGATCATATGGCAGTTCTATTTCCAGTTTTCTGAGGAATCTCCACACTGTTCTCCATAGTGGCTGTACTAGTTTGCATTCCCACCAACAGTGTAAGAGGGTTCCCTTCTCTCCACACCCTCTCCAGCATTTATTGCATGTAGACTTTTGGATAGCAGCCATTCTGACTGGTGTGAAATGGTATCTCATTGTGGTTTTGATTTGCATTTCTCTGATAATGAGGGATGTTGAGCATTTTTTCATGTGTTTGTTAGCCATCTTTATGTCTTCTTTGGAGAAATGTCTGTTTAGTTCTTTGGCCCATTTTTTGATTGGGTCACTTAGTTTTCTGGAATTGAGCTGCAGGAGCTGCTTGTATATTTTGGAGATTAATCCTTTATCAGTTGCTTCATTTGCTATGATTTTCTCCCATTCTGAAGGCTGTCTTTTCACCTTGCTTAGAGTTTCCTTTGCTGTGCAGAAGCTTTTGATTTTAATTAGGTCCCATTTGTTTATTTTTGCTTTTATTTCCAATATTCTGGGAGGTGGGTCTTGGATGATCCTGCTGTGATTTATGTCGGAGAGTGTTTTGCCTACGTTCTCCTCTAGGAGTTTTATAGTTTCTGGTCTTACATTTAGATCTTTAATCCATTTTGAGTTTATTTTTGTGTATGGTGTTAGGAAGTGTTCTAGTTTCATTCCTTTACAAGTGGCTGACCAGTTTTCCCAGCACCACTTGTTAAAGAGACTGTCTTTTCTTTTTTTGAAAGGACAGCAATAACATATAATGGTTGGTTTGTGCTTTTTGAAATCTTACTGTTCCATGAACAGACCTGGCACCAGATCCAGTTTTGTTTTTCTTTTTCTTCCCTTCACTACCATAGACAGTCTCTCTCTCTGGACCTCATCCTAGGTCTAACGACAATGTCTTCCCAGCATGCCCTATCGGCTTGCTGAGAATTGAATGAAACAATAGCTAGGAGAGTCTTTAGGAAACAAAAAAAAAAATTTCTAGGCAAATATAATTACTTTTATTTTTGCAACATTACAGTTCTGGTTTATCAGCCTTTTTTTTTTTTTTTGTAATCAAGCATGATTTTCTATACCAACTTTTTCCCCAAAAATGAAATATTTTTGTATGTAATGGTTACCTTGTGTGTGTGAGTGTGTGTGTGTGTGTGTGTGCTCTAAGTCACTTCAGTGGTGTCCGACTCTTTGCGACCCCATGGGATGTATCCCTCCAGGCTCCTCTGTCCATGGGACTCTTCAGGCAAGAATACTGGAGTGGGTTGTCACACCCTCCTGCAGGGGATCTTCCCAACCCAGGGACTGAACCTGTGTCTCTTGTGTCTCCTGCATTGGTAGGCGAGTTCTTTACCACTAGTTCCATCTAGGAAGCCCCAGTGGTTAGCTTATACACAGCTTATGTAAACAGATGTGATGTTTTATTAAATGAAGGCTACTGGGTTTTATATAGGTTTTATTTATATATGTCTAAATTTCACTTAGCAAAACATTCTTACATAATATGCTAACTATTATTAAAAATAATAACTTACTATAAACCTTACACATTTCAAATAATGGAAGGGAAAGTGTTGTCAAACATAAAAAGTCTAAAAACTGGGATACGTTTTGAAATGTAATTTTAGTTTTTTCATTTTAATGAATGGGAAAGCTTTGTGAATATTCAGAACACTTTATATATGCATAAATATAGTAGTTTTGAGAGTGCTTAAAACAATTCAACTTTTATCTAAACATCACAATCCTCAGCCTGGAGACACTCACTGCTCACTTATTTGGCATTTTTTTCAATAGTGCAAAAAATAATTTCATCCCAACCTATGACATTTTAGTTCAGCATTTTAGCTGATTATAGCTAATTTTTCTTATTATTTAAAGCATTTATTGAATTATTTATTAAAATAGAGTTCATCTTCCCTTACCTTCCTATCAAACCAATCAACATTTATTGTTCTCCAATCTCTGATCTCTGAACTTACTAGTATTTTGGCCTCTCAGAGCCCTTCCACCTCCCGACCTCACCTTTGCCACGTCACAGCCACACTGTGCATTTGGGAGGGGGGCAGCTGTAGAGGCAGGAAAATGCTGACTAATGGCTTCACTACATTTACAGTACATTTAGTTTTCAGTGTGATGAGTTCAAAAGAGATCATTATTCTGTTAGTTATCTACCCATTATCTCTAAACCTGCTTATATTATGGGCCTTGACAACAGTTGTCCTACTCACTGACCATCTAATTTGTCATCTACAGGCTGAAAGTCAAAGCACCTCCAAGTGTTCCTCGGAGGGACTATGCCCCAGGTAAGTGTATTTCTAAACTACTTGGACTCTTGACTAACCTAATGTTCATAATTCCTTCTTGAAAAGGGAACACTGTTCTGCTGTTGCTGCTGCTACTAAGTCACTTCAGTCGTGTCTGACTCTGTGTGACCCCATAGACAGAAGCCCACCATGCTCCCCTGTCCCTGGGATTCTCCAGGCAAGAACACTGGAGTGGGTTGCCATTTCCTTCTCCAATGTGTGAAAGTGAAAAGGGAAAGTGAAGTCGCTAAGTCATGTCTGACCCTTAGCGACCCCACGGACTGCAGCCTACCAGGCTGCTCCATCCATGGGATTTTCTAGGCAAGAAGGAGCTCATTCTAATTTTAAGAGTGACAAAAGCATCTGACTGTGGTGGAGATATAGTAGTCCTTCTGTCTATCCATTCATCCACCCATCAATCCATCCACTCATCTATTTATCAAATATGTATTAAGCAACTTCTATGTGACTGGCATATACAGAGTCTTAGGTAAAAATACAGTGAAAATAAGACAGATTTGGTCTCCATACTCACAGAATTTATAGTCTAGAAGGGAAGATATATGATTTTAAAAGCAATTACAATTCAGTGTGATGGGGAAGCACAAAGTTCTATGGAAGTACACAGCAACAGTATCTAATCTAATTTGAGGTGGAGAATGTGGAGGAAGTAGGGAATGGAAAGCTTCCTAGATAGGGAATTGTTAAAATAGATACTTGAGGGTCCATGAGGTTGGGGGAGGGCAGTGTATATGGAATAAATTACTGATGGAACATAGTTACTAAATCTTCTCAAAGTTTTAGCCCTGCAAGCCCATTCCAACTAGGATTAACTTTGTCGGGGGAGAGGAGTTAGTCTGAAGATTGGTAAATTTATGATAATAGAAAGCTAAGTACACCAAAACCTTTGACTGTGTGGATCACAACAAACTGTGGAAAATTCTTCAAGAGATGGGAATACCAGACCACCTGACCTGCCTCCTGAGAAATCTGTTTGCAGGTCAAGAACCAACAGTTAGAACTGGACATGGTAGAACAGACTGTTTCCAAATTGGGAAAGGAGTACAACAAGGCTGTATATTGTCACCCTGCTTATTTAACTTATATGCAGAGTACATCATGAGAAATGTTGGGCTGGATGAAGCACAAGCTGGAATCAAGATTGCCAGGAGAAATATCAATAACCTCACATATACAGATGACACCACTCTTATGGCAGAAAGCGAAGAACTTAAGAGCCTCTTGATGAAAGTGAAAGAGGAGAGTGAAAAAGTTGATTTAAAACTCAGCATTCAGAAAACTAAGATCATGGCTTCCAGTCCCATCACTTCATGTCAAATAGATAGGGAAACAGTGAGAGACTTTATCTTTTAGGGCTCCACAATCACTGTAGCCATGAAATTAAAAGACACGTTCCTTGGAAGAAAAGCTATGACCAACCTAGTCAGCATATTAAAAAGCAGAGACATTACTTTGCCAACAAAGGCCCGTCTAGTCAAAGCTATGGTTTTACCAGTAGTCATGTATGGTTGTGAGAGTTGGACTATAAAGAAAGCTGAGCACTGAAGAATTGATGCTTTTGAACTGTAGTGTTGGAGAAGACTCTTGAGAGTCCCTTGGACTGCCAGGAGATCCAACCAGTCCATCCTAAAGGAGATCAGTCCTGAATGTTCATTAGAAGGACTGATGTTGAAGCTGAAACTCCAATACTTTGGCCACCTGATGCAAAGAACTGACTCATTGGAAAAGACCCTGATGCTGGGAAAGACTGGAGGCGGGAGGAGAAGGGGATGACAGAGGATGAGATGGTTGGATGACATCACCGACTCGATGTGTATGAGTTTGAATAAGCTGCAGAAGTTGGTGATAGACAGGGAAGCCTGGTGTACTGCAGTCCATGGGGTCGCAAAAAGTTGGACATGACTGAGCGACTGAACTCAGCTGAACTGAAGTTAAATAGATTTTCCATCACAATTTCCTTGTCTAGAAAAGATGCATTGGGCAGGTAGGTTTAAAATCTCATTTACTTTCTAAAATATAAGGATGTCCTGGGTGTGGACAGGTCTATCCAGCCCTCACTGAGAACCACAGGACTGCAGACACTGATGATAACTCTTCCTCTACAGAATGACAACTGAAACCAAATCTCAGCCTTAAAGAATGATAACTATTTTATTTTTTCTACCACTGAGCAACATAGTATTAAATCAAATAGTTGAGTTTTCATTGAGTACTAATGAAATCTTACCACACTGAGAAATGCTGACCAGCATACCAAGTCTGATCACTGACTCACGGGACCACTTTTTACAACTCTTTAGGTGAGAGAGGATTTATTGACCTCACAATGCCAATCAGTTAGCAAGTCTAGACAGTTGGCCAGGGATTCCTTTGCAATTTGGAGCTAAAAATATTAAGTACCCTGACCTTTAAAATCTACGCAGTTTGTCTATGGCCATATCACCTTGAACATACCCAGTCTTGTCTAAAATCTACCTAATCAAAAATTGATAAAAACAAATACATTCCCCCCCCACAAAGTTCCAAAAAAGAAAAGAAATCAAAGCAGACTCCACCTGTTAAGCCCAAAGGCTTGATTGAAAAATATGGAATCATGAGGTCTCAGGTTTAAAAGGGGGCCCAGAGGTCATATAGTCTAACATCCAATCCATTGCTTAAAGTTACCCCACTCCCACACACAGGGCCCCCTTTCCACTTGGAAGCCTCCTGTGATGACCTCCCAAGCCTGTTTGAGTCCATCAGGAAGAGACAGCCCTGGAGCAATGTAGATGCGATCCATTTCCTGTGGCTGCCTAAGTGTGTCCTGGTAGCCATAGAGTGCAAGATTTTTAAAAAAAATTTTTAAGTGGAAATAGAGTTGTTCTGTGCAACTTCAAGGAATAGAATAAGATGTTAGGTCATTTGAATGGTTTCTTTCTAAAATAAACATCTCCAGGTGCTTCAGCTGTACCACACATTCTTTGATTAACACCACAAATATTACACGAACGTCCTGTTTGATACTCATTACGCTAGATATATAACGAGAAACAAAATATAGTCCTGGACCTAAAAGAACCTCATGACTAGTGGGGAGTCAGATAATAAATCAGAATGCAAACTGGTAAACACAGACATCCAAACGTGGTAACTGCTGTGAAGGAAGATGGCAGATGCAGTGATAGGGAATCCGTATAGGGTAGGGGAACAACTTGAGTAGTCAGGGAAGGTCTCTCTCAGAGGGTGCCGTTCAGTTTGAAACCTGGAGAGTTAGCAGGAACATTTGGTACTTTGTAGATGACCCAACAGCACTGGAGATGCTGAACACAAACATTCGGAGCTCAGGCAATTCGATCTGACTTTAGGATGGATGTCTCCTGATGGTCCTCTCACACTCAACTGTCTCCTTGTTCATCCCCTCGACCAGGTCCCTTCTTTTCCTCTACATTTTACTAGGGCAGAAGACAGGGAGCATTCACGATTTATTTACCCTTTTGCCTAACCACACATGCTGGAGATCATCCTTGATTCCTCCTCTTCACTCAACCTCTACCAAAAAAAAAAAATCAAACTCTAAATCCTATTTATTCTCTTTTAAATATCTCTCAAATATTTTTGCCCCTTTCTATTTACAAAGTTATAGCTCAGACTCTGCTCATGTCTTGCTTGTCCTAGAACAAAATCCTCTAAGTAGTCTCCTGAATTATTAATTTCATGGGGTCTTTTCAGTCTCCACCAGAGAACTGTTCTGAAATACCTTTGCTTAAATATTTTCATGGTTTTACATCATCAAGAGGACCCACAAACAAGATCCTTCAAGGGTCAGCCACTAAATGACTGTGTAACCTTGGACAACTCTTTTCTCATTTCTCAATCATGCAGGGCTGAACCAGAAAACCTGTTAGGTTCTCACCAGAGCTAACACTCTGGCAGAAACAAGTCCTGGGAGCCCAGGGCCTAGTGATGAAGCAGTCTCTCCTAATCTTCCCTAACTTTAGGACTCCACCGCTTTCAATCTCCCTGATGCTCAGAAATGTTCCCTTGCTTGACCTCAGACACCTGCTGTCTTCCCAAATAGTCTCGATATCAGTACCTTTGTACGTAATCTCTCTTATGACATTGAAATGTGGTCAGGTCTTCTAAGTCTTTGCTCTGTGTGTGTGTGTGCTAGTCGCTCAGTCATATCCAACTCTGTGTGACCCTATGGACTGTACCCCACCAGGCTCCTCTGTCTGTGGGTTTCTCCAGGCAACAGTACTGAAGAGGGTTGCCAGTTCCTTCTCCAAGGGATCTTCCCGACCCAGGATCGAACCCAGGTCGCCCACACTGCAAGCAGATTCTTTACCATTTGAGCCACCAGGGAAGCCCCCAAAAATGTAATTCCCAGCCTGGCAGCATCAGCATCACCCAGGAGCTTGTTAGAAATGCAGAATCTCTGCTCCACCCTAGAATTACGGGATTAGAATTTGTGTTTTAACAAAAACTCCAGAGGGTTTGAATGTATATTAAATTTGAGAAGGCCTGCTATAAATCACCAACTCTGTCCTCATTGATTCTCCTAAACTGAAAGACAAATCTATTGAAATTCTAGAATCTCCAAAATTTATCCTATTGTTTCAACAGACCAATGTAGTCTTGCCTAGTCTCCCTGCTTTTACACTTGCTCCGTGGAAAAGGCCCTTTTGGGAAGACTACCATCGTCACCTGCAGTTAGTACCCCCCTTGCCACTTCCTGCCCCCCCCAACAACTCATGTCCTAGGAGCATTTCGGGATATTTCTCCCGAGCCTTGAGGTCCTTGAGCAGCTGCAAGCCGCGGCCTCAGAAACCAGCCCTGACAGTTTCCCCTGAACCCATAGAGTCTTCAAGGACGTTGGAGGCCCCAGTGTTTGGAGATACTAGCCCACCAGACCTCCTGAGTCCAGGAAGCCAGTCAAGTGCTTCCTAGAGGCCTATGCAGATTTGGTCCACCCAAGACTTCTGAAGCAGCCCACCTGTTTCCTCTGGATGATAGATTAAGTTCTGCATCCAGTCCTGGAAGCTAATGGCTTCCCAAACCCATTACGCCAAGGTGGAGAGTGTGTTGACCTTGGTGATGCTGACCTTCAGAAAGCAGAGGCTAGACATGGCCAGCACCCCCTAGAGGTCAGCAGAAGCATCACCACAGTCCCTCTCAGAAGGTGGAAGGACAAAGCTTGAATCTTACAAACAGTGGAGGCCTGGACCTCCTACAGATACAAGCAGGTTAGGCCAGTGTGCAGCCTGCTGCTTTCACTCCAGACCCCACAATCTACTTGGGCTCTGAGGAAAGAACATTGTTTGCAGGAACATCACCGTCCACCAAGCAAACTGTATTATTCCCACGCAGCTGGCATTGCTGGGGGAAGGGAAGCTATTCAGAACATACTCTTATCTGGACGTTGTGCTAAGGTCTTTATAGACGTTTGGTTCAGTTCAATTCAGTTCATTCACTCAGTCACGTCCAACTCTTTACGAACCCATGGACTGCTGCACGCCAGACTTTCTTGTCCATCACCAACTCCTGGAGCTTGCTCAAACTCATGTCCATTGAGTTAGTGATGTTGTCCAACTACCTCATCCTCTGTCATCCCCTTCTCCTCCTGCCTTCAATCTTTCCCAGGATCAAGGTCTTTTTTAATTAGTCAGCTCTTCACATCAGGTGGCCAAAACAATGGAGTTTCACTTCAGCATCAGTCCTTCCAATGAACATTCAGGACTGATTTCTTTTAGGACTTACTGGTTGGATCTCCTTGCATTCCAAGGGACTCTCAAGAGTCTTTTCCAACACCACAGTTCAAAAGTATCAATTCTTCACTGCTCAGCTTTCTTTCCAGTGGTCATGTATGGATGTGAGAGTTGGACTATAAAGAAAGCTAACCAACAAATAATTGATGCTTTTGAACTGTGGTATTGGAGAAGACTCTTGAGAGTCCCTTGGACTGCAAGGAGATCCAACCAGTTCATCCTAAGGATCCTAAGGGAGATCAGTCCTGGGTGTTCATTGGAAGGACTGATGTTGAAGCTGAAACTCCAATTCTTTGGCCACCTGATGCAAAGAGCTGACTCATTTGAAAAGACCCTGATGCTGGGAAAGCTTGAGGGCAGGAGGAGAAGGGGATGACAGAGGATGAGATGGTTGGATAGCATCATCGACTCGATGGACATGGGTTTGGGTGGACTCTAAGAGTTGGTGATGGACAGGGAGGCCTGGTGTGCTGCAGTCCATGGGGTCGCAAAGAGTCGAACACGACTGAGTGACTGAACTGAACAGCTTTCTTTATGGTCCAGCTCTCACATCCATATATAACTACTGAAAAAACCATAGCTTTGCTCATTTAATCTCTCATTGTGCTTGTGCTAAGTCACTTCAGTCGTGTCTGATTCTTTGTGACCCTCTGGATTGTAGCCTGCCAGGCTCTTCTGTCCATGGTATTCTCCAGATATGAATACTGGAGTGGGTTGCCATTTCCTCCTCCAGGGGATCTTCCTGACCCAGGGATCAAACTCTTATGTCTCCCACGTTGGCAGGTGGGTTCTTTACCACTAGCACCCTAATCTCTCAGTGCATTAAACAGAAATGGCTCTCTTGGTTTCACAAATGAGGGAAGTGTGTCTCAGGAACATTCAGTAACCTGTCCACTAAAAAAGATCCACCCCAGTCTTCCATCCCATTGCTCCTCCCTTTGACCCAATTTAAGATGGTTACACTTTTCCAGGATATTTCTTATTTATTATCCTGAAAGTCCCAGAGCTTCTAATATAAAGTTCAAGAAGCAGGTGGCTTCTTGAACTTTCAGAGTTGAACAGCTTCCTCTATCTCTGAGTCTGAGGTCTGGCTAGAGAGGTAAGGTGGGAAGGGGAGATCAGTTGTGGTGTACCCAGAGTCTTCTAGGGTCACTGCAGAAGCTCCTCTGGTCACTCTGCAAACCCCAGAGAGGTCAGAACTGAACAGACCTCTCTCCTTGTACCCTAGGGCCCTAATACCCAGGGGCTGTTGTCATGTCCCCAGAAGGCCACCTTCTCCTCCCCCACCTGATGTCATGCAGGGAGGAGATCAGAGCAATGATAAAGGGGGGAGACCTCAGGGCAAAGGAAGATACTTAGAAAGCGATCGCTGAGTAAATGCCCACCAAAGAAGCACAAAGCATGCATAACAACCCTTTGCCTGAAACATAACTTGCTTTTGAGAATGAAATATAGCTTGCTTTTTCTCCTGTCCCGGTGTCCCTAGTAAAGCTAGCATTCATTTGATCTTTTGTCTCCCTGGTTACTTCTAATTGGTACCAGCAAAGCTAATATGGGAAGAGCTGTATTCAACATCAGTTCTGACTCATGCAACTAAGAATAGAGGAATGAAACTTGGACTCAAAGGTATTTTAAAACCTAGAAAGTCCTGAAAGATCACCCAATCCAAACTTCTCATCTTAGGGACACTGGAGACCAGAGAGGCACCGTGAATGCCTAAGGTCATACAGACAGCTGATAACTGAGCCAGGACCCTTTCCCCCATTTCTGCACACCCACACACATTCACAGGGCCCTGTGGAAGGTGAATGATCATACAGATAAAGGGAATTTCTACGATGTTAAGGATTTAGATGCAAGTCACCACTCCCAGTCAGCCTTGCAGAGGCTAGCTTTGGCCTCAGCTCCGCACACTAAGTCACATCCCTTTCTCCTCTGGGTGTACACAGAGGGACTGTCAGCTCGCCGCCTCCCCCGCAGCCTCGGTAGTTCTGCTTTCCCTTCCTTCCCTGTGTCTGTCCCCACCACCGCAGCTAGACCACCCTCCTTCCTCTCTTCTTCCTGTGTCGTACTGCAAGTCTCCCCATGGGTTGCTTGCATCCAGCTCTGCAAGAGGAGAACTGTGCAGGGCCCAGTGGCCCAGAGCACAGCCTCTAGAGTGAGATCAGAGTGGAGGACATGTGTGGACATGCAGTTATGGAGTGCACCTCAGTGCCCATCACTCGGAGGACACCGGGTCCACCCAGGGTCTCTGGTGCCCCCGAGGACACCCAAGCAAGAGACTACATCCACACCCTCTCCTTTACCCTTTCCCTCAAGCTCTCAACACAGAGTCCTTTACTGTCCTTCCAGCCATCTCTCCCCATTTCCAAGAACCCCCAGTCTGGTTCAGACTCTGTCTCATCACACCTTTTTATTAGTCATCAATCGTGTCCGACTCTTTGTGACCTTTTGGACTGTAGCCCATGAGGCTCCTCTGTCCAAGGGATTTTCCAGGCAAGAATACTGGAGTGGGTTGTCATCAAGGTTACTCAGACACCATCCTTATCAGCCTCCCCCTCTCCACCTTGTCACTGGAAACTGCAGGACCCACTGAGGCTGGAGCATCCCCCTGGGTGGCAGTGAACCGAGCTTTGTTTACCTGTCAGCGTATTTCCCTGTGATTCTGCAGTGCAGCTCAGCCATTCTGTGCACAGCTGTGCCTTATGGATGCCCCTTCCTTCCACTGGCTAAGCTGTGCTTCTGGGACTGAGACTTAAGCCCCCATCTTGAGGGTGGACGGAGGACACCCTCCTTCATCACCATTCTCCTTTAAGGCCTAGTTCCAGCCTGCTTTGGGCACACGGCCTCGGTAACCTCTCGGCCCTCAATGAGTACACGTTTCTCCAAACTCCCCCAGCACCTGGAATTATGATCAGCTGCTAGACATACACCAGGAAATTTTATACCACCCCAGATTGTCCTCAGTCTGATCCGTGAAAGTTTCTCTAGACTCTAGGTCTTTTATTTCATGTAGAGGCTGGGCTCAGTGGGAAGATCTCAGCCTCTGAGGCTTTAAGGCCTGGGTCAGAATCCTGGCTTTGCCCCTTAATCACTGAACCTAGGAAAGTTTTGTAACTTCCTTGAGCCTCACATTCCTTATCTGGAGATAAGTATGTCTATCCCTCAGGTTATTGTGAGAATTATGCATGTGTGTGTGTGTGTGCATGTGTGTGTATGTACATGCTCAGTTGTGTCCAGCTCTTTGAGACCCAAAGGACTGTAGCTCACCAGGCTCCTCTGTCCATGGAATTCTCCAGGCAAGAATACTGGAGTGGGTTGCCATTTTCTTCTCCAGAGAATCTTCCTGACACAGAGATCAAACTCATGTTTCTTACGCCTCCTGCATTGGCAGGCAGATTCTTTACCACTGGTGGAGACAGTGAGTGAAGTGAAAGTTGCTCTTTGCAACCCCATGGACTATGCAGTCCATGGAACTCTCCAGGCTAGAAAAATGGAAGGGGTTGCCATTTCCTTCTTCAGGGGATCTTCCCGACCCAGGGATTAAACCAGGGTCGCCTGTATTCCAGGCAGATTCTTTAACATCTAAGCCACCAGCGAAGCCTGGGATTATGACACAGTAAATAGAGACTAAACTCCAAACCAGTTACATAACACAACAGAAAAGACTTACCCTGACAAGGAGGCCCAACACATCTCAGCTCCCTAGGAGAGGCTGCAACCCCACACCATCTGGCCCATATTCAGCTTGAACTTACCCTCCTGAAAATTTCACTGACTACATACTAGAGGGTTCTTGGATCCATTTCTTTGTGGTAACAATGCTGTGTGGTTACCATTAGAGTGAAATCAAATTGGTATCATTTTGAGGATTTGTTAAGACAACAATGAGTAACATTAACATAGCATTTAATGTGGTCAGGCTTTGCAAAACATTTCACATGTATTATATTACTCGATTTTCATAAAAACATGAGGCAGGCACTATTCTTATCTTTGTTTTATAGACGAGGAAATTGAGCTTTAAACAATTAAGGTACTGGTCCATTGCCAAGCAGATAATAAAGAGAAGAGCCAGGATTTGAACCCAGGGGGCTTGGGTCTAAAACTACTACCCGCACACACTGGGAGTCTCCCTGAGATTCTGTAAACAACCCACTGCTTGGATCTAGCACTGTGGATTGCTATGCTTTCTGGTCTGGGCAATGGCTTGCTACGTATAACTTGATGAGTGTGATGCTGTGGGGGAGGTGGGACACCAAGCAAATAACCTCCACCTCCAGATGCTTTTCTCTGTTTTCTGCCTCAATGCACCACAATGCCTGGATTGGGCTATTCTTGTTTCTCCTGGGTTTTATCTGAATGCTCAGTGGAGGGCCAGGCCGTTCACATGAGATTTCAGCTGCAGAAGCCAACACAGCCTGGCCTCCAATCCAGTCCCCACACTCACTAGTCGTGTGCCTCAGACAGGTTTTGCAACCTCTCTTAGCCTCAGTTTCCTTGACTATAAAACAGATAATAAGGCACCTACAACAGAGACTGTTTTGATGATAAACAAAGAAATACATTCATAATACTTCCCCTAGCACCCAGCACGCAGGAAATATTCAATGATGGAATCTCTTATTACTATCCTCATTTTCACTCATTCAATTCATTTACTGGCTTATGCTTTTATTTCAGTATTAGTGCAGAATTACAAATGCAAAATGGCATCCAGACCCAAAGATAAATAGGTCTCACTTTTCAGTACAGAGAGACACTCAATTGTGTCTCTTAGGGCAGGATGAAGTACACGTCACAAGGTGCCGGCAGCATCTATGAGGTTATAACCCATAACCCAGAGGAACTGGAGAGGACCCTGAGGTCATAACAGAGGGTTATGACCAGAGGGACTGGGGAGGACCTCACGGAGGAGGGATGACAGGGGTTTCCATGGGAGAAGGGAGATGGGCTGGGGGAGCAGCATGAGCAGAGCAGAGAACTCTCGAAAGCCCAGGATGGAGGAGCAAGCTATCTGGCATTGCTATACGCGAGCAAGGGAGGGGCAGCAGGCACAGGTGTGTGAACGTGTTGACACAGAAGCCCGACTTTATCCCGCAGGGAGCCACTGATGATTCTTGAGGACAGGGGCAGCATGAGCTAATTTATATTTTAACAAAATAACTAGAATCAGTTGGAAGGATGAATTGAAGAGGAAAGATCATAGAGACAGGAAAACTAGATGACAGCTACAGCTGCTTTTTCCACTAGCTGATGGTCAAGTGGATCCTGACTCCAGGGTTGACCAAGGCAAGGAAGAGTGCCTTATAAAAATATCTTATAAATGTTTCTGTTTTAAATGGTTAAAACAATAGCATCTTGCTGCTGTATGTTTTGACCTTCAGTTATCCTCAGACTTAAGGTATTAGAAACTTGCTCCCCATTGGGCCGACACTGGCATATTGGGAAGAAGACTTGTTCACCTATTCTTCTAAGGTTTCTTGGCATCTTAGTGATCAGAATACACTGTCATTTGGTGTAAGTCAGCCCAGAGAATAATTTCATAAGAATTATTTTCTGTTAATGTCAAAGTTTGATCCACTTGTAGAATGAAGCTCCTTCTTTGTGTCTATCATGTTTTTCTCAAGAGAGACTTGTTGTTGCTGTCATTTCTTAAAATGTGGTCGTTCTGATACAAGACCTCCTTCCCGCGCTCACTTCATCTCTGTAATTCTTTTCCTTGTGCCTCTGTGGAACTGCCTAGAGCTGGAGTCAGTGGTCTCCTGTGGCAGAAATGGCAAGAAAAGTTTCTATTGCGGTCCTGGGGTATTCAGGGACCATCCACCAAGTCCTCTAGCTGCAACTGCTCAGTGGGGTAGGAGGGGAGATGTGGTCCTCTATGGTGAAGCCACTCTACCATCTGAACTTGGGTCTCATTGAGAGAATCTTATATAGCCTCTAAGGTCAGTTTATGTGATGGGATTGATGCTAAGCTTCTCAGACTCTAAATGTGTTTTGGAGGAAAAGGGGTCATATAGTCTCCCTGGTTGTCATAATCCAGGCCTATTTCATTCTTAAAAATCATAAGGTACTCAAGACCTGTCACATCCATTTTTACACCTGCTGTAGAGCCTAAGACAGTGGCTGCACCCTGGAGCCCAAGGACAGCAAGAGCAGCATGGCGCTGAGGTTCAGAGCATGCACTTGAAGTCAACCAACCTGCAGGGCTCAACTCCTGACTTTACCGTTTACTACATGATCTTGGGCAAATGATTTATCTTCTCTAGGCCTCAGTTTCCTCATAAGGTTTCTGAGAAAGTGAAGTGAATACGAAGCTCTGATAATATTGCCCAGCATGTAGTAACACATCAGGAAAAAAAATTTTTTTAATAAAAATGTCAATGTTAGAGCCAGAGAGAATCTTGGAAGTGATCTCCTTTTAGAGATCTTGAATTTTATATTATAGATCTAAAAATTGAGGAGGTCCAGAAATGTTAGAGCCTGGATGAGAATTTAGGTCTCTCTGACTCCCTGTCCAGGGCTCTTCCTACTACACCATCCACATATTGATTTTAAAAAATGTGAGGAAGCAGGACAGTATGGATTGCTACTCCAAGGTCCAAAAATGTCCCTTGACAAAGACGTTAAGGGTCAGAGTTACCGTTTCTCTGCCCTAGTGGGACTTTTACTAATACTTCGAAATTTGACTGTTTTTTACAAAAGGATTCAAAAGGAATGAATGTGGGATGACTGTAATAACTGTCTCAGGCCTAGCAGATGGGAGCATGTGGCCCAAGGGCAGGGCAGGCAGGTGCAGGGTGCTGGACTGGGTGGAGCTGGTCAGCAAAAATTTATATTGTTCATTTTGCTTCCAACATGCCATTTCAGAGAGCCCAGCTGACGAAGAGGAGCAGTGGTCAGATGACTTTGTGAGTATTTGTTCCTGGAACGAGAGGGTACCATTTTCACCATGGCCCCTGGGAGGTCTTTATAAGGACTTATTTCTGAATGAAACGCTGGTAGTCAGCTGCCCATCACAGAGGGGAGATAGCTGGGCTGGAAGGGCCACCAATAGGCAGGACAGCACTAGGCTTACTTGGGCCAGCACCACCTTATGCTGGGCTAGGAGCTTTACACTTACCACCTCATGTAATCCTCACCACAGCCCTAATAGATGTTAAAGTGTTTGCATATTTCCCAATCAGTTGGCAAATGCGCGTGCCCTGAATTCCCCAGTGCTCCATCACTGCTTGGTCCCTGCCAGGAGCCCTAATCAAACCAACAACTGAAGAGTGAATGCTTGGCACATCAGGGAGCCTCTGGGACACTGAAGGTCATGGTCAGTACCTGAGCCGTATTAGTGGTTAAACAGTTTGGACATCAGTCCTGTCCACTTTACAGGTGAAGAAACCAAGGCATGGAGAGGGTAAGTACTTGCGGTTCCAAAAGTCAAACCCAGATCTCAACCAGGTTTTTCAAACCCAAGAGGCTTGCTATGACCAAGAGGATATGAACAGACTCTGAGGGCTTCAGGTTGAGAGGGCGCTCCCTGACCATGATGACATTGGAGTGGTGTGTCTGAATTAACTGTGAACCCCTTCAAGACGTCTCTGCAGCCCACAGGGCTCTTCGGGACTGAGTCTTCAAGAGACAAGGCATCCAAAAAACTCCTGGGCACAATGATAATTCCTCATGTATCATATTCCCGCAGAAAGTTAGTCTTCTCTAGTCGGTCAGCTTCATGTCTGGAAGGGATCCCAGAGGGCCTCCATACAACCACATATCCCCTGTGGAAACTGAGACCAAGAACATGAAAATGACTTGCTGACAGTCTCAATTTCTCAGATGCCCAGTAGAATGAGAACCCAGGACTCCTGTCCAGTGCCCAGAACTCAGCCTGAGCCCAGCTCCACACTATTTACACCCACCTGGATTTTACTCAGAGTATTAGGAGACCGGAGTTCCTCCCTTTTCAACTGCAGAGAAAAGATTTTTATAAAGAAGGGAGGAGGTGGCCTCTGTGGGTCATTCTGACATGGAGTTCCTCCCAGGGTGAGGAACGTCGGAGGGAGGCACTGATCCCTCAGAAGCGCTGCAGCTGCGCCCCCTGCTGGCAGCACCACCAAGTCACATCTGAAGCAAAGTTTAAGAGGCTGGACCAGTTCACCAGGCAGCCAAGAAAACTGAGCTCGCTCGCTGGATGAAAAGAACACACATTGGGGACTTAGAAAACATAAATAAAATCAGCCTGAAGAGGAGGGAATGACTTATGTCCCAAAGTCAAACAACCAAAACGGAAGTACCAGCTATGGCGGTGGTTCAGTTGCTATCTTGCATCCGGCTCTGTGCGACCCCATGGACTGTAGCCCAGCAGGCTCCTCTGTCCATGGCATTTCCCAGGCGAGATTACTGGAGTGGGTTGCCATCTCTTTCTCAGGGGGATCTTCCAGACCCAGGGATCGAACCCAAGTCTCCTGCCTTGCAGGTGGATTTTTACCTACTGAGTCGCCAGGGAAGCCCATCAGCTGTAACACAGATTGACTGAACATTCACTCATAATCATTCACAATCCTTATTGGATTCCCTTTGTACACCTAATGAAATCCAGACTTGTTGATAAAGCCTCCAGACCTGATGACATTCGACCCATGCAGACCTGTCCACCATTCTCTGAAGCCCCCTTCAGTGCTGTCACCAGGGGTAGAGATTTCATCCACTTTATTATTATTATTCACTATTTGTTTGTTGTTGGTCTCTCCTGCCAACATATAAGCTTTGTGAGGCCAGGGACTATGCTCAGAGTCAAGCTGGTACAGAGCTGGTGAATACCTTCTGACTAAATGAATGAAGGAATGGTCAATTTGACAAGACTTTTGTCTGATAACACAGTCCCTCCTTCAGAGTTCCCATCAGACTGTCCAAAGTTTTGCACTTCCTCAAGTACTGAATGAATTAATGAATTAACAAATGAATTTTGTTATAATTTAGAATAACTTGGAGGGAGGAGGATTCTTTAAAACTCTCAGCAGTTTGAACAGATTCTCTTGTAATTCTCTTGATGAGAAGGCATTCAATGCATTCTATGGTGCTTAAGTATGAGAGGCTCATGGTTCATCTCCCACAGAAGACTTTCCAAATGAAGGGCCAGCTCAGGACTTCTGAGCAGCCGTTCCCTCCTCCTCAGTACCCCCAGAGCCCGGGCAGCATCAGTGCACTCATCCACTCCATGTACGTTGGGTGAGCACCTACCCTGTAGCAGGTCCTGTGCTGGGTCCTAGATTTACGTCTCAGTCCGGTCTTCATAGGGGGCACAGTCTGGTGGGCAGCCCAGTGTCGGAGGACGGCTGCTAGGAACAGCTGACATGGGCTCTCTCTTCCTATACCCTCTGTGCCACCTCTGCCCACCTGGTCCTCTCAGTCAGACCGCTCTGCTGGAGGGGCGGCAAGGACTCCAGAACCCTCCCCAGTATGCACGCCAATCCTCAGCCTCCAGGTAATTAAGTCCATGAAGCCCATCTCTGCTCCGTGAAAAACTGAAACAAAGTGGGATGCCCATGCCATCCCCAGCTCAGGCACATGTGTCTGGTTGCCCACTGGTCCTTTCACTTTCTGAATGTCTGTTAAAGCAACTGCTTCTCAGTATTCATACTGACGTCACCCTGGAATGCCACAACAGCAGCGATCAGGTCCTCGGCCTGGAAAGAGGGTCCCTGGCTTGGGGAGCCAGGGTCTTGCCCCCTTAAGCCTCCCCTCCAGCCTCCCCTCTCACTCCTACTCTATCTCCCAGGCCCCCTGCCTGGGAATCATCGCTGATTTCTCTAGATCACAGATTGCAGACTCAAAATTACTCAACTCCTCTGTGCCTCAGTTTCCTCAACTGTAAAATGGGATAAAAAATACTATCTCCTATGATTGTGGTGAGGGGTCAGTGAGGTATGCAGTGCACAGAAATGTTGGTTATAATGATAGTCACTATTATCATTATTTTATTCAGCCTATTTTCATATTCCCATCTACTATTTCTGACCTAGGGTTTTGGAAAATCTCCCCTACAGTGGTTTTCTTATGTGTCCCTTCCTGTCTCCCCCACGCCAGGGTTAAGGACAAGCACCCTCCTCTGGGCTCTCTCCTCCGTTTCGTCTCTCTCCCAGGCTCCGCCAGCCACCTCGGGAAACACTGTCTCTTCACCCTCCTTTCTCTTTCCTTCTCCCACCCATTACCCTCCCTCTCTCCTCCACCTCCCTTCCAGCTAAGGAGGAAAGCACAGTGCTCACTCCCTGACTCCTCTGCCTGCTCCCAACGTCCTGGGCACCTATCATGGGCTGGCCCCGTCACGGGCCCTGAGGATTCAGCTCTGAAGGAAACCCAACATTCACATTAATGTCACACAATTGTCAGGCCAAAAGGCAGGTGCATCATCGATTGAGTGGAAAATCATGTTTGGATGAAGCATTGTGTCAGGCGGGGTGTGGGAGCAGTGGGCACAGAGGTCAGAGGACCTCTTAAGGCCTGAATCAAAGATTTCCTGCACATGAGTATGTTAATATGTGTGTGCACTGCATACACATAAAAAAACAAAATCACACAAAATGCACAAGAAGCTAGTAGCTCTATTTGCCTGAGGGGAGAGGAACTGAGCAGCTGGGAAGGCCTTCCTCCTTGTGAATTGTGTGAACTTTGGGCTGGGTCAATGTATTTTCAAGATGGACTTAAATAAAACACATATTTAAAAAAGGAACAAAAACAGGGACTTCTCTGGTGGTCCAGTGGTTAAGACTCAGCTTCCCCTGCAGGGGGCACAGGTTCCATCCCGGGTCAGGGAACTAAGATCCTGCACACCATGTGGTGTGGCCAAAAAAATAAACAATAATAATAATAAAAGTCTTAGTTGGCATAGGGGCTCAAGATTTCAAAAAAGAAAGACAGAGAGAGAATGGACTGAGTCAGTTTGAAATCCTCATCCCCTGAAGCTTTCCAGCTCCTCATCTCCTCAAATGTGTCTGTGTTCCTGAGTTTCCTCTTACCCTCTCTTAATAAACTTACATTTTCCTCAACCATCAACATTATGGTTAATAAAACCTATTTGGCTATTTTATTTTATTGGGTCCTTTTTCTGTCTTCTCGAGATATATTTTACCTCTGGCTGTTCTTTGCAGACACACAGAGTTCAGCCACCCTCCGGGTTAGATGCCCACACGTTTCCCCAGGATACAGTCCAGGTGATACATTTTGGAAACAAAAAGGCCTGGCTTCAACCCCAGCGTTGCCGCTAACAGCTGCCTAACCCTGCTTAGCCAACCCCTCCCAGCCTTGCTTTCTCGCCCCTCTGCTGGGGGAGCAGCTCCGGCCCCCTAAGCATGCATGCGGCCCTGAGCACGGTGTCTGCACTTGCAGGACAGCGATTATGAAAACCCAGACGAGCACTCGGACTCAGAGATGTACGTGCTGCCAGCCGAGGAGGCCGGGGACGACAGCTATGAGCCGCCACCTGCAGAGCAGGAGACACGGACAGTTCACCCGGCCCTCCCCTTCACCAGGGGGGAGTATGTAGGTGAGTCCCTGCCGGACCTTGGGCGCTCGGCCGTCAGGGCAGCAGGGAGCTGGGCGGGCCAAAGTTGCAGGGTGGTGGGCAGCTCCCACTCTCACCACTTCCAAGTGGGTCATCTGGTCACTCACAGGTACTGGAGTCCCCTGCTGGAAAGCTTGCCCTTTGGGGAAGGAGGGGGTAACCTTTGCAAGTTGGGAATGTTGAAAACAGGCAAAAGATAAAGCAACCACACCCCAATGTGGCTCCCAACCCCACCACACCTCATTTCCTGTAGTCCCCAGAGAAATCAATCCTGAGATTAGTCGCTGCTTCTCCTCCAGCTTCCCACACTCAAGGCTCTGACATTTCTCTTGAGATGACTGTACCGAACAAGGAGAGCTGCGAGGATCTCAGTGTTTGCTAAGGCCCCTCCTTCCTCTCTCACCCCGCCCCGACATCGGCCGCTGTACAGACACTCTGAGTCTGGCTCTAGACTCTTAACTGTGGAGAGGGGGGAGTGGTAAAGAGCTCTAGGGTGAGAATGAGGCTTATGAATTAAATGGATGAGTCTTAGGTGTGGTCTCCAGGCCTGAGTGCAGCTTTTCATGCCCCTCCAAGAAGTCTGTGTTCCATTCTAACAAGTGACTGAAGTTCAACAAAGGCGAGGAAGGGCTTGTGTCTGTGGTGATCACCCTGGCACCCCTGGGAGTAAAGGTGTCCTTGTAGTTAACTGCCTCCTTATGGGTACCAGGTACTGTCCCTTGCTTTGTGCAACAGTTCACTTACTGAGCACCTGCTATGTGCCAGAGCTGCGCTCAGCAGCTAGCAAGACAGATGTACTCCCAGACTTTTTACAGTTTACAACTTAGCGCTTTACTGTCGTGGTGGACTTCACCTTCTGGACAACCACAAAGCAAAAAGGAGATGCTTGGAAGAGGGAATTCACTGGGCCCAGGTTTTATAAGTGGCAGAACTGGCATGCAAGCTGGGCAACTCAGCCTCCAGAGCCCTAGCTCTTCATCACTCTGCTCCACACACTGCCACCCAATTTGTGACCTCCTTCAGTCATCGCAACAACCTCAGGAAGGAAGGAGCTTCATCAGGCCCGTTTTACAGACCAGGAGACAACCATTCAAGCTGGAGGTGGGAACGGGGGCAGATTAAGCAGCTCAAATGGGCTTCCCAGGTGACATTAGTGGTAAAGAATCTGCCTGCCAATGCACAAGACTCAAGAGACAAGTTCGATCCCTGGGTCGGGACGATCCCCTGGAGGAGGAAATGGCAACCCACTCCAGTATTCTTGCCTGGAGAATCTTTCGGACAGAGGAGCCTGGCAGGCTACAGTCAGTCCATGGGGTTGTAAAGAGTTGGACATGACTGAGCATGCACACACACAAGCAGCTCATTCCAGGTCATACTCTTCAGAACCTGTTTTCTGTGCTTTGCTACTTCTGCTGGGCTTAAATCTTATGTTAAGAAATCTCAGTAAACTCCAGGAGCTGCCAATAAAGCTATAAAAACTGTCACAGGCACAGCAGAGTAGATGCCTTGGTGCCTTAACACAAATACACCACCAGAAAGAGGCTCCTGGGAGGCACCGAATGTGAAGTTAACCATACAACTTCAGTGATGCAAAAGCATGGGATGAGAGCTGGAACAGGCCCCAGGACAAGAGCAGAGCAGGACAGGCAGAGGCAGGGACTGCCACATTGAGCCAGGGCCAGAGGAAGCAGGGAGCCAGTGTAGGCACCTGTGCTGTTCCAGGATGGGGAACCCACCAGGTTATTCCCATACTAAGATTTTCCTGCAATGGATCAGTCAGAATCTGCACTCACAGATCAACTGGGTAGACCCCTGTTGCCTAAGCCCTCCACCACATGAAGCAGGTAGATTAGTTCTGTTGATTAGGCATTGTCTATGTCAGACACCGTGTTCCTCCTGCCTTTGCTGTTTTCTTCCTAATCCCTACAATAACTCTCTGAAGTGGATAGTTAACCATCTTCATTTTTAAAATGAGGAATGTGAGTCCCAGAGAGGTTACATAATGAAGAAGAGGCCCAAAGGAGCGCAGCTGGTGGGTGGAGAGCAAGGGGCTGAACCCAGGGCCCTCAACTTCAGAGACTGGACTCCTTCCACAACAGTTGCTGAGGATGGCCCCGGGCCAGGGGATTCACAACTTCTCCCCCATTCAAGGAAACCATTGAGGGGAGGAATGTGTAGTTTTACCAGATGAGTAGTTGCAATCTTGCACATACCTTAGAATAACCTGGGGAACTTTTAAAACCTATAATGAAAGGTCCCTCCCCAGAAGTTTTAAACTGCATGTTTGGGGTGGGGCCTTGGCGTTTTTTTAAAAGCTCCTAGGTGGTTCCTAGGGGCTTCCCTTGTAGTTCATATGGTAAAGAGTCTGCCTGCAATGTAGGAGACCCAGGTTGGATTCCTGGGTCAGGAAGATCCCCTGAAGAAGGAAATGGCAACCTACTCCAGTATTCTTGTCTGGAAAAATCCTATGGGTGGAGGAGCCTGGCAGGCTACAGTCCCTGGAGTCACAGAGTCAGACAGGACTGAGCAACTAACACTTTTACTTTCACAGGTTCCTATGTGTAAGCAGGATTGAGACTCGTTGCCCTTAA
The DNA here is from genome assembly GCF_049115385.1 of Moschus berezovskii. NCBI lineage: Eukaryota > Metazoa > Chordata > Mammalia > Artiodactyla > Moschidae > Moschus > Moschus berezovskii. Next base: position 63,344,121 of record NC_142471.1, on the reverse strand, counting down.
GGCTTCAGGGAGCAAAGTGAACCCATTGAGGGATACTGCTCCCCTTAGCCCCTGACACTGCCAAGGTCACCATCTACTCTATTTAGCTGCATGCTTGGACTGTCAGCTCTCCTGGGTCTGTGGGTCTCATGGCTCCCTGGGAGGATACTGTTCTGGTTTTTATAATGTAGGTCAATGGGTTGTTGAAATTTTTGCCTAATATGTCATACTCTTTAAAGGAATGCCCCAGTCAATAGCAAGTTGGCTACATGGATGCTAGTAGTTTTATACTTTCTAGAACTCGGTGACTTCTGCCCAGGAAATGATCCAGAACCCTTTCACCTTATGTTTTGTTGTTCTTGTTGTTCCTCTCAAGACAACCGATCAAGCCAGAGGCAGTCTCCACCCTTCAGCAAGACTCTTCCCAGTAAACCCAGCTGGCCTTCGGCAAAGGCGAGACTGGCCACCTCTCTGCCGGCCAACACGTCACTGCATAAACCTCAAGTCCCACCCAAACCCAAAGAGCTCCTTGAGGATGAGGTAAAGTAAATCTGTCCGGAAGGCTGCCCAGACCTAGGGGAAGGCAGGATGCAGGAGCCAGATGGAAAGAGGGGCACGACAGTGTAGCCTCAGGCGTGTCTTCCTTCCTCCAGGCCTGGCTGGCTGACCGCACTAACCACCTGCCCCGCAACTCTCCATTGTCCTGCTGAAAAGATGTTTTCTCTTCAAATGTCATATATGGCCTTATGTAAGCACTTTCATTTGCCAATCCGGTATATGATGTAATATCCAACCTAGATTTGTGCTTCTCTCACTATTTCCTCTTTCTTATCCCTCAGTTCAGTTCAGTCGCTTAGTCGTGTCCAACTCTTTGTGACCCCATGAACCACAGCACGCCAGGCCTCCCTGTCCATCACCAACTCCCGGAGTTCACTCAAACTCATGTCCATCGAGTCGGTGATGCCATCCAGCCATCTCATTCTCTGCCGTCCCCGTCTCCTCCTACCCTCAATCCCTCCTAGCATCAGACTCTTTTCCAGTGAGTCAACTCGTCGCATGAGGTGGCCAAAGTATTGGAGTTTCAGCTTTAGCATAAGTCCTTCCAATGAACACCCAGGATTGATCTCCTTTAGAATAGACTGGTTGGATTTCCTTGCAGTCGGACTCTCAAGAGTCTTCTCCAACACCACAGTTCAAAAGCATCAATTCTTCAGCGCTCAGCTTTCTTCACAGTCCAACTCTCACATCCATACATGACCACTGGAAAAACCATAGCCTTGACTAGACGGACCTTGGTTGGCAAAGTAATGTCTCTGCTTTTTAATATGCTATCTAGGCTGGTCATAACTTTCCTTCCAAGGACTAAGCATCTTTTAATTTCATGGCTGCAATCAGCATCCGCAGTGATTTCGGAGCCCCAAAAAATAAAGTCTGACACTGTTTCCACTGTTTCCCCATCTATTTCCCATGAAGTGATGGGACCAGATGCCATGATCTTCGTTTTCTGAATGTTGAGCTTCAAGCCAACCTTTTCACTCTCCTCTTTCACTTTCATCAAGAGGCCTTTGAGTTCCTCTTCACTTTCTGCCATAAGGGTGGTGTCATCTGCATATCTGAGGTTATTGATATTTCTCCCGGCAATCTTGATTCCAGCTTGTGCTTCTTCCAGCCCAGCGTTCCTCATGATGTACTCTGCATATAAGTTAAATAAGCAGGGTGACAAGATACAACCTTGACGTACTCCTTTTCCTATTTGGAACCAGTCTGTTGTTCCATGTCCAGTTCTAACTGTTGCTTCCTGACCTGCATATAGGTTTCTCAAGAGGCAGGTCAGGTGGTCTGTTATTCCCATCTCCTTCAGAATTTTCCACAGTTTCTTGTGATCCACACAGTCAAAGGCTTTGACACAGTCACTGAAGCAGAAATGTTTTTCTGGAACTCTCTTGCTTTCTCCATGATCCAGCGGATGTTGGCAATTTGATCTCTTGTGCCTCTGCCTTTTCTAAAACCTGCTTGAACATCTGGAAGTTCACGATTCACGTACTGTTGAAGCCTAGCTTGGAGAATTTTGAGCATGACTTTACTTGCGTGTGAGATGAGTGCAATTGTGCGGTAGTTTGAGCATTCTTTGGCATTGCCTTTCTTTGGGATTGGAATGAAGACTGACCTTTTCCAGTCCTGTGGCCATTGCTGAGTTTTCCAAATTTGCTGGCATATTGAGTGCAGCACTTTCACAGCATCACCTTTCAGGATTTGAAATAGCTCAATTGGAATTCCATCACCTCCACTAGCTTTGTTCCAAGGAGTAAGCGCCTTTTAATTTCATGGCTGCAATCAGCATCCGCAGTGATATCCCTGTTTCCTGCAAATCTCTCATTCCTCCATAAGGTACTTCCCATCTTTATCCTCCTATGCTTCTCTCCCTGTCCTGCCTCATTGTCTTTCCTCCACTTTCGTTTCTCTCTGACCCTCTAAGCTGCAGAGGTGTACAGTGGGATGTATACTGGAGACCCCCTGTCTGTATGGAGACCCTGCACAGCCTGTGGAAGAGCTGACCCCTCACTTCCTTCGGCATCTCTTGCTTCTCACTCTCTCTCCCCAGCCCCAGGTACCCAGAAACCACTTTTGCCAACTGTCTGGGACCCAACTCTAGGTTTATCTTATCAATCTCCCTTCTGCCAGCACCTAAATTGTCATGTCTTATTCCCTTTGAAATTTTAAAAAATGAATGGGTAAACTTATTCAGACTATTGTAAGAGTGACTGATAAAGCCTAATATGTTATGGCTCCCAGAAGTTCTGCATTTTTTAAAAAGTCAAAGACAAGCCCTCAAACTTAGCCTTTAAAACAATTATACAAGTGCAATGGACTTCCCAGGTAGCTCAGTGGTAAAGAATTCACCTGCCAATGCAGGAGATGTGGGTTTGATCTCTGGGTCAGGAAGATCCCCTGGAGTAGGAAATGGCAACCCGCTCCCGTATTCTTGCCTGGGAAATTCCGTGGACAGAGGAACCTCGAGGGCTACAGTCCATGAGGTCACAAAGAGTCGAACATGACTGAGCGACTGAGTACACAAGCGCAACAGCCTAAGAAAGAAAACAACATTAAAGGCAACTCTTAACCATGACCAGACATAATGATACTGCAGCTTCTTGAAGAAGCAACTGTTTCTAAATGCCTATAGGTGATAAAACCTATAGCTTACAAACATGTTGTGAAATGACCTTCTTTTTCACCTTATTATAATTAGTAGCCCAACAGGAGACATGAAAGAGAGACTTTTTAAATAAAAGAGAGGCAGCATCCAGGCCCAAATTCCCACTTCACTCTTGCTAGTTGTGTGACTTCAGGTATCAGATAACCTCTATGAGTCTCATCTTTTCATCTCTTCGGGTTCCTTTAAAGATTTAATAAAGGAATATATATACGTCACTAAACTCAGTGTCTCACACAAAGAAGATTCTATGTATTGTATAAATTGGATTCCTTTCTACCATATTCTAGATTCTTTATAAAATCCAGTTTTCTAGTTTCTCCTGAAAACCAAGGGCCTATCAACACTTGGCCAGTCATGGCATCAAAGCAGCTGACCCTCATGGCACCCTTCCAACTCAGCTGTGAATCCCCAGCCCCTGTTTCCATTTGTCATCATCTTTATCTGTAAAATAAGGATAAATAAATTTTTAAAAATACTTAACTTAATAGGTAGGTATTATTGAAAGAATTCAGTGAAATAATTAAATTTTGACATGAAATGTACTAAGGAAGAAACTCATGTGGACATTTAATAACTCTTACAAAATCACTCCCTCCCCATATTTATGGTCAATTGATTATTGGCAAAGGTGCCAAGACAATTTAATAGGAAAAATCAATTTTTTAGACAAATAGTGCTAAGATAATTGCATCAGTTCAGTTCAGTTCAGTTGCTCAGTTGTGTCCAACTCTTTGTGACCCCATGAACTGCAGCACGCCAGGCCTCCCTGTCCATCACCAACTCCTGGAGTCCACCCAAACCCACGTCCATTGAGTTGGTGATGCCATCCAACCATCTCATCCTCTGTCGTCCCCTTCTCCTCCTGCCCTCAATCTTTCCCAGAATCAGGGTCTTTTCAATCAGCTCTTCACATCAGGTGGCCAAAGTATTGGAGTTTCAGCTTCAACATCAGTCCTTCCAATGAATATTCAGGACTGATATCCTTTAGGATGGACTGGTTATATCTCCCTGCAGTCCAAGGGACTCTCAAGAGTCTTCTCCAACACCACAGTTCAAAAGCATCAATTCTTTGGCTCTCAGCTTTCTTTATACTCCAACTCTCACATCCATACATGACTACTGGAAAAACCATAGCCTTGACTAGATGGACCTTTGTTGGCAAAGTAATGTCTCTGCTTTTCAATATGCTGTTTAGGTTGGTCATAACTTTCCTTCCAAGGAGTAAGCGTCTTTTAATTTCATGGTTGCAATCACCATCTGCAGTGATTTTGGAGCCCCAAAAAATAAAGTCAGCCACTATTTGCAAAAGAATGAAATTGAACTCCTGTCTTACATCAAATCTTAAAAAATTAGATAAAAGTGGATCGTAGGACTGAGTAACAGTTCAGTTCAGTCGCTCAGTCGTGTCCGACTCTCCGCGACCCCATGAATCACAGCACGCCAGGCCTTCCTGTCCATCACCAACTCCCGGAGTTCACTCAAACGCATGTCCACAGAGTCGGTGATGCCATCCAGCCATCTCATTCTCTGTCGTCCCCGTCTCCTCCCGCCCCCAACCTTTCCCAGCATCAGAGTCTTTTCTAGTGAGTCAACTTGTCGCATGAGGTGGCCAAAGTATTGGAGTTTCAGCTTTAGCATCAGTCCTTCCAATGAGTATAAGAGCTATTAATAAAACTATAAAATTCTTGGAAGAAAACATAGGTATAAATCTTTATGACCTTGGAATAGGCAATAGTTTCTTAGATATAACAGAAGAAAAATAGATAAAATGTACTTTAAAATGTAAAACTTTTGTGCTGTAAATGATGCCACAAAGAAAGTAAAGGACAACCTATAGAATAAGAGAATTGTTTTGAAAATTATACATCTATAAAAGATTTATATCTAGAACATTTAAAGAGCTCTAATCATCCACAGATAAAAAAGATAAACAACCAGATTAAAAGTGGACAAAGCGGTGGAATAGATTTTTCTCTGAAGAATATATATAAATGGCCAATAAGCACACAAAAAGATGCTTAATGTCATTAACCAACAGGGAAATGCAAATCAAAATTAGTTAGATACCACTTCATACCTACAAGGATGCTTATAATAAAAAAGAAGACAATAACAAGTACTGGTGAATATGTGGAGAAATTGGAATCCTTATACATTGCTCGGAGAAGGCAATGGCAAGTCACTCCAGTACTATTGCCTAGAAAATCCCATGGATGGAGGAGCCTGGTAGGCTGCTGTCCGTGGGGTCGCTAAGGGTCGGACACGACTAAGCGACTTCACTTTCACTTTTCACTTTCACACATTGGAGAAGGAAATGGCAACCCACTCCAGTGTTCTTGCCTGGAGAATCCCAGGGACGGGGGAGCCTGGTGTGGGCTTCCGTCTATGGGGTCACACAGAGTCGGACACGACTGAAGTGACTTAGCAGCTTAGCAGCATACATTGCTAGTGGAAATGAAAAATTAGTGCAGCCACTTTGGAAAACAACTTAACCGTTACTCAAACTATTAAATATAGAGCTACAATATGATCCAGCAATTCCATCATTAGGTATATTCCCAAGAAAAATGTCCATCTATACAAAATTTGTACATGAATGTTCATATCATTACTTATAACAGCCCCAAAGCAGAAACAGCTGATAAGTGGATAAGTAAAATGGGGTATAATCATACAATGGAATATGATTTGCCCATAAAAGGAAATGAAGTAGTGATGCATACTACAACGTGCCTAATCCTTGAAATTACTGTTATAAGAAATCACAAAAGACTGTGTATTTTAATAGTGTATGATTCTATTTACATAAAATGTCCAGAATGGGCAATTCTTAAAGACAGAAAGAAGGCTCATGGTTGACTGGGTCAGGGGAGGGGGTGGTTGGGAGTGACTAATGGGTGCAGGGTTCCTTTGGGGGTGATGACAATGTTCTAAAGATAATTGTTGTGATGGTTGCACTCTATGAATGTACTGCTGCTGCTGCTGCTGCTAAGTCACTTCAGTCGTGTCCGACTCTGTGCGACCCCATAGACGGCAGCCCACCAGGCTCCCCCGTCCCTGGGATTCTCTAGGCAAGAACACTGGAGTGGGTTGCCATTTCCTTCTCCGATGCTTGAAAGTGAAAAGTGAAAGTGAAGTCGCTCAGTCGTGGCCGACTCTTCACAACCCCATGGACTGCAGCCCACCAGGCTCCTCCGTCCATGGGATTTTCTAGGCAATAGTACTGGAGTGGCTTGCCATTGCCTTCTCCGGTGAATGTACTAGAAGCAACCAAATCACTTTACATCAGGAAGTTTAATGGTGTATGGATTATGAAAAATTTCTTAATATCACTCTTCCTTATCCAGTAAACTCCAAATGTACAGCATTTCTGTATTTCTTTTAGGCTGATTATGTGGTCCCTGTGGAAGATGAAGATGAAAACTATATTCATCCCACAGAAGACAGTTCAGTCCCATCTGAAAAAGGCAAGAGTTTGCAGTTTTAAGCACCTGAAAACTTCTACCAGTTGATTGGGACATTATTTGCTCACAAGTACTAAAGGGCTCAGACGTGATGCTGCTGAGACCTCTCTGCTCCATGGCCACAGCATTTGCCTTCTTTGGTTGAGTGGCTGGTCCGTCAGAGAGCATAGTGAGAAACCCATCCCTGTGTTTTTCAACCTTGATTCTTCTTTCTCCATCCTCTTCCATGATTTAATACTGTCTTCTCAAATTAGAAAAGCACCTAGGTTCTTCTCTTTAGCGCTTCATTAAGAATGGATTTCTCATAAAATCTAATACTAATGAGGTCATGAGCCACCAGGCTGACCTTACAAATATTGTACCAGGGATAATTTCTGCAGAGGACTGAGAAAATGAAAGAATAAAATATTCTCTGTGTTCTAATTCTTTAAAATTTAGTGCTACATCAGGCCCACAAGAAACATTTCATTTGTAAATCCTTCATGAAATAACAAGTGCAGTTACAAATAAATTATCTTAAAAAGCCCATGCCACGTACCCTCAGATGAGGCGTGGAACAGAGTAGGATTACTTTGGACATAGTCGCTATGGAGAATATAATCCTGTATAAATGCTGCCTCTTCAAGTAACACTACTCACCTAATAAACTTGACTCAAAGTAGCGGTACTCAGGTTTTACACTGTCATCACGTCACAGCCCTCTCCTTCACACCCTAAATATCAAGAACAGCTTCGATGCCCTCCAGGATTCCTGAATTCACCCATAACCATAAAACAATAAGTACAAATGAAATGCCCCCATACCTCCAAAACCTACAAAATCCAAGAGAAATGATGTACTATGAGTGGTAGGGAAGGCAGGGCTATTAATTTGACCCCTCCATTGTTAGTTTAATACATGTTCCCATGATGAAAAACAAACTCTTTCACCTCTGAGACCCCCAGTTTGCCAAATGAAATTCCAAACAAGTATTCACTTTAATTATTAATATAACCATTCAAAAAATGTTTCTTTTTTTCTTCTGAAAGGCTAGTTTTAATGGCTTGTGAGCTTAATTGTGTCTCCCATTCTTTGCAAATTATCTGATCTAGCCCATTATTTTGACCATGCATTTTTCCATAAGTGTAAATCTCCATCAGTTGGCTGTATCTACAATATATACATATAACCCCAATATATATACGATTGTGTGTTTCAGCTCCCATGGTGAATAGATCAATCAAGCCGAATAACTCCTCAAAGTCAGTCTCTCCTCCAGGGACAGCTCCAGGTAGAGTATTCACATGATTTTGTGTTTTTGTTTTTTTATTGTGAAATGATTACATTCCGGGATTTGGCTTTTAATCCACTCCAAATAAGATGAACAACTCAGAGCGAATATTATGAAACAATCCCTTGTATTTCCAAATGTCTTCATAAGCAGCAACAGAGACTTCTCATGTTCATCCACTGTGTAGTGGCACCAGTGTGGGGGACTCTCGTCCCCACGTCCCTGCATCTCCAACAGACACGTCCTGGTCTTCATCTGACCTCTCTGGACACTTCACTGGTTTCTCCTCTTCCTCCCCTCCCCTGACTGAGGGTGCCTGCACAGGTCAACCTCAGCCCTCTGCTCTTCTTGCAAAATATTGTGCAGGTTAAGAACGTGGGTTCTGAGCCAGGCATCCCAGTGCTCCCTGTTCTCAACTGTATCACATTGGGTCTGTACTTTACCTCTCCAAGCATCACATTTTCTCCTCTGTAAATGGAGCTAACAGCCCAAGCCCTGAGAAAGGAGAATTCTGAAAATGTGAATGGGAAATTCTTAAGTGCCTGGCATACAGTAGGTGCTCTGTTCTGTTCTGTTCAGTCGCTCAGTCGTGTCCGACTCTTTGCGACCCCGTGGACTGTAGCCTACCAGGCTTCTCCATCCATGGGATTCTCCAGGCAAGAATACTGGAGTGGGTTACAATTAGACCATTATTTTTCACTTCTTTCGGGTGTATCCATTCTCCTGTATTCACTTTGGTGGTCTAAGCTAATAACCCTCTGGTGTCCAAACTTAACCCTTCTTCCTTCCCACCACCACAAGCTCAATGCATCCATCACTCCTACCCTTTGGGCGTTCCTATTCCTCTTTACACGTTAGCCTCCAGGCTCCATGTCTCAGAGTCTTGTGCTCTTTCCCAATCCTATTGCTTTTTTCCTGAATTTGCTCTTCTATTTCGGAAAAGGCAATGGCAACCCACTCCAGTACTCTTGCCTGGAAAATCCCATGGATAGAGGAGCCTGGTGGGCTGCAGTCCATCGGGTCGCTAAGAGTCAGACACGACTGAGCAACTTCACTTTCACTTTTCACTTTCATGCATTGGAGAAGGAAATGGCAACCCACTCCACTGTTCTTGCCTGGAGAATCCCAGGGACGGGGGAGCCTGGTGGGCTTCCGTCTATGGGGTCACACAGAGTCGGACACGACTGAAGAGACTTAGCAGCAGCAGCTCTTCTATTTTAGTTGTCACCACCTTAACCAGGCTTTCTTTAACACTTCATACCTTCTGTCTTACAGAGTCCACTGAGCACATCCTTGCCTCCAGGCTCTTTCCTCGGTCACTGAGATGAGCTTCTGACCCTTCCAAATGTTGCTAGCTTCATCCCATTACCATTTTACCATGCCGTCTCTACCCAAGCCATGAACACCCAGTGCTTCCTAAGTGTCTCCTGCTGCTGTTGTTTAGTCACTCAGTTGTGTCCAACTCTTTTGTGACCCCATGAAATGTAGCCCACCAGGCTCCTCTGGTCATGGAATTTTCCAGGCAAGAGTACTGGAGTGTGTTGCCATTTCCTTCTCCAAGGGACCTTCTTCTCCTGTAGGGTCTGGCAACTCCCAGACTGAGACCCACAGTGCTGAGTAATGCCTATACCCTCACGCTATTACAGCACAGAGAAATGTAGGAGCCTCCTCCACAGCATTCCTCCTTATCCTCTCCCCAACTGTGTCCCCAACACACACACACACACACACACACACACACACACACACACACACACACACTCCCTTCTCTCCCAGACCTGAAGGCTCAACACAGAGACTGGGAGACTGACCTCTGCTTTCAGTGACATGGTCCTTGAGAGAAAATGAAAGAAGAGTATTTTTTAGTATATTTTCCTAGATTAATTTCCTGTGCAATTGCTCACCCTCTTCACAAGTTCTTCTCCTCACCCTCAGAACCCGCAAGCTCTTTACACTTGCAGCGTAGTGGTCAGAGTCATCTTATCAGCTCATCTTCATTCCTGGGAACAAACGTCAACACACCAACCTAAAACGTCATGGCGAGGTTGCTTTCTTCCCAACTGAAATAGAGACTCCTGACCTGTGATAACTCAGGAGAAGAGCCGTTATTACTGGAATAGAAAATGTTTCATTGAAACAGATAAATGAAGGTTTAAGCAGTCCTTTAGAACAACAACTCTCTGGCGCTTACATCTTAAAATGCTCTTCTTGCCTTACATGGATGTTTTCTTCCTAAAACACACCTGGTACTCCAGTCAGCCTATTTTGCATGGGTCCTGCCTTCTGGCATTTGTTTGTGTTCTCACTTTTATGACACCAAATCCTACACATCCTTCGAGGTCCAACTTGAAGTCTCCCCTCCTGGAAGCCTCCTATGTTTTTTCAGCCCTCAGAGAGCTTTTCTTTGCCGTAAGTCTCATCCCACTTATACTCAGCCCGCACCTATTCTCCAATTGCTCTGGGTCTCCGTCTAATCTCCCTAAGTATGTTGCAAGCTCCTTGAAGACACTGCTTTAGTATTGCCGACACAGGAGGCCTTTCCTGATGCCACAGTGGGCTAGATACCCTTGGTGTGCATGCCTATTGTACCATGTACTTCCCGTTTATCCCCTGATCCTTCCTGAGATCTCTGTCTTTCCTGTAAGACTCTCAGCTCGAAGTCTTGCTCATGCTTGTGTTTCTAGGGCCTAGACAGGCCCTGGCTCAGAGAAGGTGCTGAAATGGTACGTGGGTCAGTTGATTGAGAGCAATTGAGTCCCCCAACTCGGACTGTCTTTAAGGAATTATATGGTCCCATTATGAAGGCATTAGCCCACTGGATTTACTATTCATTAGTTTTACATTAATCTAGTATAGTGAAATTTTATGACTAAAGGCATCAGATGCAGAAACCAGACTTGAACAAGAAAATAATTTCCTGGTTAAATGACTATTGGATATAGACAGAAGAAAGTTCAGGAGGAGGAAGGAAGTGAGTTAACTTAAAGAACAAACCTGAACAGTTAGAGGGAGTTTCTGAGTATGCAAACAGTATAGTTTTCAGAGATGATTTTTATAAAATGAATAACCAGACTCCTGGCCTATGTCTTTGAATAATTAAACCATTGTCCTTTAAAGGCTTCAGAAAGTGCCCTATAGGCATCATGACAGTGCTAAGGTTTCAGGTGTTCCTATCAAAGTACCCCACTGTGACACTTGAAAGTGAAAGCCACTCAGTTGTGTCCAGGACTTTATAGTCCATGGAATTCTCTAGGCCAGAATACTAAGTGGGTAGCCTTTCCCTTATCCAGGGGATCTTCCCAACCCAGGGATTGAACCCAAGTCTCCTGCACTGCAGAATACTGGAGTGGGTAGCCTATCCCTTCTCCAGGGGATCTTCCCAACCCAGGAATTGAACTGGGGTCTCCTGCATTGCAGGCAGATTCTTTACCAACTGAGCTATAAGGGAAGCCTGACACTTGCTTCCAGTTAATGTTGCTCTTGGCTCTTTGATGGCTAGTAATGTGCTGGCCAAGGATCACACACTGGATTAGGCACAAAGGCAGGCTCTCTCTCTCAGCATTCCATCCTGGGAAGCACAGAAGTGGGACTTAGCCCAGACTCCAAAGCCAGACGGTCCAGGCCTTGGCTCTGACACACACTAGGTACTAGCCTTCAAGCAAGATAAGTAATCCCCCTGTCTGTTTCCTCTACTGAAAAAATAAAGGAGAAAATGGCACCTATGCCTCAGTATATTGTGAGCATTAAATGAGTAAAAAGATGAATCATACATAAAATATAAGCTCTTTGTGATTTATTATTATTATTGTCCAGAATCACTTGTTCAAACTGCCTTAATTCAAGACCAGTCTGGTAGAGCAGCCTGTGCATATCTCAGGGAAGTGTTCCTTTCTTTCCATATAAAGTTCTACTCTAAATCACATTTTTCCAGCCTCAGCACAGTTGGCGCTTGGGGCTAGGTGATTCTTGTGGGGGCTGTCCTGTGCACTGCGGGCTGTTCAACAGTATCTCTAGCCCCTGCCCACTAGATGCCAGTATACCCACTTCCCCAACAGTGATTGGCAAAGATGTCTCCAGTCACTGCCTGGAGGAGGGAGACAAAATCACTCCCGGTTCAGAACCATTGGTCTAAACAAACTGAAAGACTGTCGCCCATTGTGATTTATCTCTAAATGTGCATTTAGAAGGCGGTTCAAGCTCTGGTCAATTTTGTAGCTTTGGTCAGAGGATGGTACTCAAGACATGTATTTCTGAGCATCTTCTAAGAAAATTGCATTTTAAAATATTCTTATTTCCTAAAATGGAGGGGGGCAGTGAGCAGAGTTTGGGGATTTACAATTCCTTGCTAGTGTGCAAATTGAATTTTACCTGAGGCCCAAATTGTCCTGAAGTTGTTAAATACAATGTCTTTATGTATTTTCAAGCAGTGCATGAGAGTATAAGGATGCTTCAGCTAGTGTGTAAGCCCCACTAATGATATATATAGGGTATCTATAACAGCTGAAAGAGATTAAATCCCAAAGGCTTACAATGTCAACACTGGATTATTAAGAATAGTGAAATTTAGCAACATCGTATGTAAAACAGAATAAAGGATGATTCATAAAACACATGTTCATTTCGGTTCGGTTCAGTTGTTCAGCGATGTCCAACTCTTTTTGACCCCATGGACTGCAGCACTCAAGGCTTCCCTGTCCATCACCAACTCCTAGAGCTTGCTGAAACCCATGTCCATCAAGTCGGTGATGCGATCCAACCATCTCATCCTCTGTCGTCCCCTTCTCCTCCTGCCTTCAATCTTTCCCAGCATCAGGGTCTTTTCCAAAGAGTCAGTTCTTTGCATCAGGTGGTCAAAGTATTGGAGTTTCAACTTCAGCATCAGTCTTTCCAATGAATATTCAGGACTGATTTCCTTTAGGATTTACTGGTTGGATCTCCTTGCAGTCCAAGGGACTGTCAAGAGTCTTCTCCAACACCACAGTTTGAAAGCATCAATTCTTTGGCTCTCAGCTTTCTTTATAGTCCAACTCTCACATCCATACATGACCACTGGAAAAACCATAGCTTTGACTAGACAGACTTTTGTTGGCAAAATAGTGTCTCTGCTTTTTAATATGCTGTCTAAGTTGGTCATAGCTATTCTTCCAAAGAGCAACTGTCTTTCAATTTCATGGCTGCAGTCACTAGCTGCAGTGATTTTGGAGCCCCCCAAAAAATAAAGTTTCTCACTATTTCCATTGTTTCCCCATGCCATGGCATTCTCCATTGCCATGAAGTGAAGCGACCAGATGCCATGATCTTAGTTTTTTGAATGTTGAGTTTTAAGTCACTTTTTTCACTCTCATCTTTTACTTTCATCAAGAGGCTCTTTAGTTCGTCTTCACTTTCTGCCATAAGGGTGGTGTCATTGGCATATCTGAGGTTATCAATATTTCTCCTGGAAATCTTGATTCCAGCTTGTGCTTCTTCCAGCCCAGCGTTCCTCATGATGTACTCTGCATATAAGTTAAATAAGCAGGGTGACAGTATACAGCCTTGACGTACTCCTTTCCCAATTTGGAACCAGTCTGTTCTTCCATGTCCAGTTCTAACTGTTGCTTCTTGACCTGCATACAGATTTCTCAAGAGGCAGGTGAGGTGGTCAGGTATTCCCATCTCTTTCAGAATTTTCCACAGTTTGTTGTGATCCACACAATCAAAGGCATTGGGGTAATCAATAACGCAGAAGTAGATGTTTCTCTGGAACTCTCTTGCTTTTTCCATGAACCAACAGATGTTGGCAATTTGATCTCTGATTCCTTTGGCTTTTCTAAATCCAGCTTGAACATCTGGAAATTCACGGTTCACGTACTGTTGAAGCCTGGCTTGGAGAATTTTGAGCATTACTTTACTAGCGTGTGAGATGAGTGCAGTTGTGCAGTAGTTTGAACATTCTTTGGCATTGCCTTTCTCTGGGATTGGAATGAAAACTGACCTTTTCCAGTCCTGTGGCCACTGCTGAATGTTCAAATTTTGCTGGCATATTGAGTGCAGCACTTTCACAGCATCATCTTTCAGGATTTGAAATAACTCAACTGGAATTCCATCACCTCCACTACCTTAGTTTGTAGGGATGCTTCCTAAGGCCCACTTGACCTCACATTCCAGGATGTCTGGCTCTAGGTGAGTGATCACACCATCATGGTTATCTGGGTCATGAAGATCTTTTTTGAATAGCTCTTCTGTGTATTTTTGTCACCTCTTCTTAATATCTTCTGCTTCTGTTAGGTCCATACCATTTCTGTCCTTTATTGCACCCATTTTTGCATGAAATATTCCCTTGGTATCTCTACTTTTCTTGAAGAGGTCTCTAGTCTTTCCATTCTATTGTTTTCCTCCATTTCTTAGCATTGATCACTGAGGAAGGCTTTCTTATCTCTCCTTGCTATTCTTTGCAACTCTGCATTCAAATGGGTGTATCTTTCCTTTTCTCCTTTGCCTATAGCTTTTCTTCTATTCTCAGCTAATTGTAAGGTCTCCTCAGAAAACCACTGTGCCTTTTTTCATTTCTTTTTCTTGGGGATGGTCTTGATCACTGCCTCCTGTACAATGTCACGAACCTCTGTCCATAGTTCTTCAGGCATTCTGTCTATCAGATCTTATCTCTTGAATCTATTTGTCACTTCCATTGTATAATCTTTAGGGATTTTATTTAGGTCATATCTGAGTGGTCTAGTGGTTTTCCCTACTTTCTTCAATTTAAGTCTGAACTTGGCAATAAGGAGTTCATGATCTGAGCCGCAGTCAGCTCCTGGTCTTGTTTTTGCTAACTGTATACAGCTTCTCCATCTTTGGCTGCAAAAAATATAATCAATCTGATTTCGGTGTTGACCGTCTGGTGATGTCCATGTGTAGAGTCTTTTCTTGTGTTGTTGGAAGAGGGTGTTTGCTGTGACCAGTGCGTTCTCTTGGCAAAACTCTGTTAGCCTTTGCCTTGCTTCATTTTGTACTCCAAGGCCAAATTTGCCTGTTACTCCAGGTATCTCTTGACTTCCTACTTTTGCATTCCAATCCCCTATAGTGAAAAAGACATCTTTTTGCAGTGTTAGTTCTGGAAGATCTTGTAGGTCTTCATAGAACTGTTCAACTCCAGCTTCTTCAGCGTTACTGGTTGGGGCATAGACTTGGATTACTGTGATATTGAATGGCCTGCCTTGGAAACAAACAGAGATCATTCTGTTGCTTTTGAGATTGCACTCAAGTACTGCATTTCTAACTCTTTTGTTGACTATGAAGGCTACTCCATTTCCTCTAAGGCATTCTTGCACACAGTAGTAGATAGGTCATCTGAATTAAATTTGCCCGTTCCAGTCCATTTTAGTTCACTGATTCCTAAAATGTTGATGTTCACTCTTGTCTAACTCAATGAAACTATGAGTGATGCTGTGTAGGGCCACTCAAGACGGATGGGTCATGGTGGAGAGTTGTGACAAAACATGGTCCACTGGAGAAGGCAATGGCAAACCACTTCAGCATTCTTTCCTTGAGAACACCATGAACAGTATAAAATACATGTGGTAGAAGGAAAACCTAAGGGTAAATTGTTTTCCCAGTTAAGAAAACTTAGTAACCAGCAGCTTATGCAAAGCTTGTGCTGTTAAATCAAACATTAACATAGGGACTTCCCTCGTGATCCAGTGGCTAAGACTCTGACCTCCTAGTGAAGGAGGCTTAGGTTTCATCCTTGGTCAGATTTCGCATGCCATAACTGAAGACCTTGCATGCCGCAACTAACACCTAGCAAAGCCAAATAAATAAATAAATAATTTTAAATTAGCATAATTTTTTGCTCACTGTGATTAACACAGAGCTGATTTTTCTCTTTGGTTAGTATGCTTTTGGACACATCTCCCTCTATGGCATCCCCCATTTCTGCCTTGGAGTTTTCCAATCAAGAATTCAGCTTTACCAGGAAGTGGGGATCCTGGCAGTAAGGAGAGTATGATGTTGTCCCTCCTGAGTCATGCCCAAGGGTCTGACTTCAGCCAGAGTGACAGGAAGGGTCACTAGCCTTGGAGGAGTCATTCTCTATCCTCCCATGGGCATCCATAAAAGCACCCCTCTATTTCACTAACCTTTCCCCACAACAGGGAGAAGCAGCAAGTGAGTCAGACAGCCCAATCATGCCCCCAGGGGAACATTATGAGATTTTGACTGGAAAGGATACTGCCAGCCTGGGCTTTCAACACGGATAACCTTAGTTTTCAGCAATGGACCTTCCCCTTAACCTCTCTGAGCCCCTGTTCACTCCCTTTGATCTTATGGGCAGCTCAGAAGTGACACATGTGAAGTACCTGACCCAGTGCCCAGCATCTAGAGATGCTGCAGTGGTTGATAACAAGAGGATAAGATAAAAATAGCAGCAATCATATTTACTGAGATCTTTTATGAGTTATAACTAGCATAAGTCATAAAACTCATTCATTTTACCTGTATAATTCAATGGTTTTTGTAAATCATTACATTTACAGAGTTTTGTAATCAACACTACAATCCATTTTAGAAATTTACCATGTCTACCCCAACAATGGCAAGCCACTCCAGTACTCTTGCCTCGAAAATCCCATGGATGGAGGAGCCTGGTAGGCTGCAGTCCGTGGGGTCGCTAAGGGTCAGACACGACTGAGTGACTTCACTTTCACTTTTCACTTTCACACATTGGAGAAGGAAATGGCAACCCACTCCAGTGTTCTTGCCTGGAGAATCCCAGGGATGGGGGAGCCTGCTGGGCTTCCGTCTATGGGGTCACACAGAGTCGGACACGACTGAAGTGACTTAGCAGTAGCACCCCAACTCCAAAAGAGCCTTGATGCCCATTTTTGGTCAATGATGTTCCCATGCTCAGTCTGCAAGTCTCCTCTGCCCATGGGATTCTCCAGGCAAGAATACTGGAGTAGATTGCCATGCCCTCCTCCAGGGGATCTTCCCAATTCAGGGATCAAACCCTAGTCTCCAGCATCTCCTGCACTGCAGGTGGATTCTTTACCTGTTGGGCCATGGGGGTTGTTACCCTATTACCTAAGCACAACAACTCTGTGTTAGATAAAGTAGCTAGTGGCATTCCCATCTCACAGAGGGGTAAACTGAGGAATGGTGACTTGTAAGAGGTCACATAGCCAGTTTGGTGGCATAGAAATAACTGGAGCCGTGTCTTCCTGATGCAAGGCCAGCGCTCATACTGGACTCCACCAGCACAGAGGACAGCCAACTTGCTCCTCCCTCTCCTTTGATCACAGAAGTTATTTACAAGGAGGGAAGGGGAAAGGAAGATGCTGTCTGACTGTTTGCAGATATGAAAGAAAGGGAAACTTAGTAGAGAAGCCAGACAGTAGATATGACAACAATAACATGCCCAGGGCAAGTGAGCCCTTGGCTTTTAAAAAGAGAGGGGACCGCTGGGAGGAAATTCTGACTTATACTTCTTTCTACTTCTTTATTTTTCAGGCAAGGGTTTATTTTTCCTCTCTTCACCGAAACCTTCCATCAACATCTATGAGTAGCCAAGGGTATTTTCACAATGTCAATTTTTTCTTTTCCCCCTTGGATGTGGGCAAATCTCACCTTAACTGCAAACACCTTCATTTATAGCACATTCAATAAGGAACAAACAGCAGAGCTGTGACTTTTGACCATATGAATGTGTAAAAGTCCCTTGAAATTTAGGTAGTCAAGACAAGGATATTTCACAAAGAAAGCACTTCCCACTCACAATGTCAATCTTAAATATTGATAGTTTGAAGAGCAATATCAACTTGATGCCCTTGCTAATGAAACACAGTTGGACTCATACTACTACATATTCAGTTGATATTGCAGTTTATTGCCACAGGAAATGTTAAAAATTTCAAGTGTAGCTTCTTTTTCAAAGTGTTTTTAAAAACTCATGTCAGGGTCAGGTTACATCTATGTAAGAGTTACATGGGAGGGGCCTCTCCTTTTGCAGGTGCCGCTGGTGAGAGCTTATGGAAATTAGCCCTTTTGTAAGGACTGTGTGTAGAAAGAGAGTCAATGGGATCTGAGTGAGAGCCTGAAGGAGTCTCTAGTGAAGTACACGAGAATGAACTTTATGACGTCTGCATTTAATACTTTTCAAGGCCTTTCCCCCTTTTCTGTGTTTGGAATAGGTGGTCCTGTCTGATGAGGTGACATGGGGTGCCTTTGTCTTCCCTTGTAAATTCTGAGAAGGCAGAGGCCTACTCGGCTCTTCCACAGCAACTAACATAGTACTTCCAAGTGCTTTACACATACAAGGTTCTCAGTAATTCTCAGTAATAATAATAGATTATCCCCCCACCATTTACTTATATGTGCTTTATCTTGCAAACTCAAATAATACATATTGAGGGCAAGTCCAACCTACATTTATAGCATATCCCCTTTAAGTCCATTAGGAACTGTGAACTTATAAATGTTGTAGGTTCTTTATTAAAATATTTATTCAGTTCAACTTAATTCAATAGAGGGCCTTCATGTCCCTAAGCAGTAATGTCCAGGCAGATGAATATCAGCCTGAGAGGAGGCAGCCAGGAGATGCTGAGGGGTGCTGGCTTAACTCTGGCCTCTCCCCTTCCAGGCCTGCTTCCTGTCCAGGGAGTGAATCTCTGCCAGTCTCTCACCGTCCACTCTCGTAATGATGGTCAAGTAGGGAAAGGGGAAGTGGGCACAGTGGACAGGGCCTTTTGGGTCCCTTTTGTGGCTTCAGAAGATGAGATTTCGGTAACAGCTTGCTGCTTCTCTCAATGTGTCTATTTGTGCAATGGGTAAAGGCCCTGAGAATGCAGAGATGCATGAATAAGTGTCCTCCAAATGTGAGGTGAGGTGTGTGTGCTGTGTAAGTGTGCACAGTTAGGAATGATTAGTATCTCTAGGTGCGATCAGGAGTGCTGGGTCTGGGCCCCTCTGACTCTGGGCATCTCTGGTGTGCACTTCTGTGCAGGGATTATAGATGCAAGTGTGAGCCCTCTCCCATATGAACCCTTGTGAGCTCTCCACTGAGCCCACAGAATCAGAGGCTCTTAACTTGTCCCATAGGGACAAGGAGAGGTCATTTAGCTATGTTAGGATGGGAGTTCCTAATTAACATCCCAGTTCTGAGCTTATAAACTGGCATTTTAAAAAGTATTTCATTACCTTTGCCTGTGATAGGTTTTCCCCCCAAACTTCAACGTAACTATTTATATATGTTTAACTGAAAGTAACAAAAAATGCGCATGTCTTTTGGAGCCTGCCAGCAAGGTCAGCTCACTGTGCTATCAGGACCAGAGACTGACCTGTGTATATGCCTGTGCAGGTCGCAAGAGTGGAGCCTGGGACTCCAAGTCAACTTCTTTACCTGCTGCACCATCCCCACTCCCCAGGGCCGGGTAAGTTCCTGTTGCAGAGAAGCAACTCTGTGTGATTTAAGTGACTGGTCTCTATCACTGCTGTGAGTGGCCTGCCTGGAATCCACAAATGAGTCCTGCCTGAGTATCTGGGGGCCAAAGAGGGGCAGGTGTCTTTCTGCTATTTCCATTCAGAAGAGCACACGTGCCCAAGCTCAGATGCAGGCATATTACAATAGGTGTGCTCCTGGAGTGTGGAAATGAGATTCTCTTGCCCTGCTCATCTCCATATCCAAGGCATGCTTCAAGTTGGACTTCGGGTGCCCCTGCTGACATCAAAAACGAATAGTCTTTCCTCCATAAGCTGTCAGTTAAATCTTGAGCTCACTGGCTTGTGCTCCACAAAACAGAAGCTCCAGAGCTTAAATAATTTTAAATCCCACAAGCAGGTTTCATTCCTACTTTCTACTCCTTGGCTTCTCTTCCAAGTAGTTAGTGATCTGTAAACAAATGTGTACACAGAGCAGCATGCGCTGGGTGTTCAGTCAAAGCAACACTGCTAAGGTTCCTTTCAAAATGGAGATGAGAGGGTCATTCTTTCTCATTGAACTTAGAAGAACTTTATAAACTATTGGGTGAGTACTGTAATGTGTTAATACTACAAACAGCGACTCAGTAATGTCATATTGACTCAACAGGCTATTTTAAAAGCACACTTAAATATGTCCAAGGTTGGCCTGCATGGTTATAGTCTTAATTCTGCCTTTGAGTAAAGCAAAAACGCTTTTAATTTCAGGGGTTTATTAAAACTCTGCACGCTTCTCTCTTGGCTCAGTTTTATCACTTCAGACAAGTTACTTAGTCTTCTGATCTCTAAAATGTAATAAAAATACCCATTTAAAATAGGACAGTATGAGGTTTAAATAACATGTGAATAGTCTAACCCAATACCAGGTGTCTTAGAGGCACTTCCCCAATCTTCCAGCTTTCAGCTGAAACAAAGTGAGAGATAGAGGGAAAGCCAGTGTTTAGAATAAACGCAGACGAGAATTATAAAGCCTTAGCTTCCCTGTTGGCTCCGATGGTAAAGAATCTGCCTGTAATGCAGACCTGGGTTTGCTCCCTGGATTGGAACGATCCCCTGGAGGAGGGCATGGCAACCCACTCCAGTATTCTTGCCTGGAGAATCCCCCTGGAGAGGTGAGCCTGGCAAGCTACAGTCACAAAGACTACAGAAATGACTGAGCTACAAGGGGTCACAAAGACTCAGAAATGACCGAGCAACTAAGTACATTGTGCAACATTAGAGTCCAATCTCTACTGAACTAAGACAGACTGGTATGTTAGCTCATGCAAGAACCCTCAGGACCAGAGGTCGCAGTGGTTTTCAAACACGTCATTTGTCCTGGGTTTGTCTGTTTGGAGTGAAATCCTAGGCAGATGTCCGGTAGAGGGGAGTCACCAGAAGCTGCAGGGACACTGGCATGGGGAGGCACTGGCTGCCAAACACACCTGCTAGGCCACCCTCACGTCTTCTCCCTCCTTCTCCAGACAGCAGCCCTGGGGTGCTGTTGGGGGAAGGGAGGGATCTGCATGCACCTTTGAAAATACTGTTTGTGCTCCTTACATTACAGATGAGGAAACTAAAGCTCAGACCGGCCCTCACAGCCAAGAGAGAGGCCTGAGGTCACATATTAGTAATTAGTTGCAGAACTGGAACAAGAGCTCAGTTATCTTGACTCCCTGGCAACTGGCTCTCCTGTTTATCCCCGTTAACCCCTTGGCCATCTGTCAGCGGACGCGATCGGAGGTTCGGAAGATCATGATTGAATCTTGTTTCTGCCCCTCTCTGCCCTCCGTGGATTGTCTTCTTACACACCTGTATCACTTTCATTGTTCTAGTTTATATTTGAGAGTAAAATGATAAGTCGTCAGCTCCTCTTTATCTCTGATGTGTTTTAACAAAGTCAATCTCTTTTTATCCCCCAGGAAGAAAACAGCTATGCCACTGAAGGCAGTAAGTTAATTCTGCATTTAAATGTGCTTCATGTTTCCTGCATTGTTCATTCTTATCCATTTATTTAAAGTTGACAATGCTTTCAGCTAAGAGGAACAGAGCAATCTTGTTGCTGCCTGGATGGTCCAAGAGAATCTTGGAATCCTCAGTTAGGCAGGGAAGATGGCAGGGTCCCATCCTCCAGGAAGCCTGTGGCTTCACTGAGTAAGTGGCTGCAGAGGCCAGGCTCCCTGCCTCCTGTGACATCTGCCTTTTCCTTGGAAGGCCCTGGGTCTGCCTCCCCACCCACTGGCCTGGGAGCTAATGACTAACAACTGTACATCAGGCACACAGTCCTGACTACACTCATATTCTGGCCAGAACGTGGGGAACCTGAGCCATCCCACTATTTAAGGAAGCCCATCTTGACCTAGTATCTACACTGTAACCTGACATTTATAACCACAAACACCAGGATGGTGGGGTTCTGAGACCTAAGCCAGATGCCAGATTTCCACAGGCACTACTGCCCAGCAGCTGCTGGGGGCCATGCCTTCTACTAGCCCTGCTGATAGACTGGGGAGACTCCACACCAAAGTGACACTGCTCCTTCCATGACACACTTCCGGTCCATTGTCATTTGATGCAAAGGTTGAGCTGGGAACTGTGTTTTTAATGGTTGTTCTTGTCATTGAAAGAAAAGTCATGCATCAAAGAAATATTCTCCCTGGTATTTATTTTAATAATATTGTTTTGACTTTTATTTCCACATACCACTGTATTGAAGATCCTTACCTTTTTTTTTTTAAATAGACTCCAGTTGCCTCTCAACAGAATGCCTCAAGTGTTTGCGAAGGTAAATCTATATTACTTTGATGGAAGAGCATGTCCTGTAAAAGTTATTTTGATTAAAAATTTGTATACAAATATATTTCTAAATTTCTTTCATTATTTATAAGGTAATTGTAGACATAAAACTCAGTTTTTAAACAGAACAGTCTTTACTTTGCCATGAGTAGTGAGTAGCAAAGCCGATCAGGACCTGGGCTTGCCAAGTTACATCTGTGCAGTAGGCCACAGTCGACATGCCCCAAACCTGCCTGTCTGTAGACAAATATGACTTGCCAGAAACTGTACCACAAAATACATAGGTGTGGAGACTGATTTTGAACCATTCACATGTCTGAGAATTAATGGCTAAGTTAAGTAATGAAATTTTAAAAAATCTGTTTGTTTGAATAAGTTCTTGTGCTAAGTTTTCAAAATAATGTTTCCTGAGTTCAAATATCTATCTTCTTAGTACACCTTCAAATGCTTCCTTTCCTTTATCATAACCATGTATACTTTCTATTAGAACTTTCCCATTTAAAAAAAATTGAATTTGAAAAATACTGGGAGGAAAAAAACCAGAAGAATCATTCATAATCTCAAGACCTAAAACACTACATAGAAACTAAAGCTCTGTACCCATCTAATTCCATGCTTGAAGGTACTCAATGTTAAAAGCTACCATTTCCTGAGTTAACATGGGCATACCTGTCTCTGACGATGGATGGTAGACATTTTCTGAATGTGCATTACGACTCATCTGCTTTCATTGCTCTGCTAGTTCTTTCCCATCATTTCCCACATCTTTCCTCCATACTCCTTTCCTGTTGTCTTGCTTTCTTCTGCCTTTCCTTTGATGCTTTTGGCTTGCTATCCTTCCATTCCTTATAGTCTTCCATGCCTGCTGAGCAGGGAGCTTGGAGTGATAGTGAAGCCTTAGGGTGAGCCTCTACAGGAAGTAAGTACAACTCTGAGCAAACTTCATGGCTTCAGAGCTTCTTGGTGAAAGACTTGCTCATGGGAAGACATTTGACCAAACTCAGTTCTTCTCAGTTGATAGTGGGTTTGGGCATGGGGACAGACATTTCACTCTAATCCTAATATGATCATTTTCTTAATGCAGAAAAACCTATACCTGCTGAACGCCACCGGGGATCTAGTCACAGACAAGAAAATATGCAGTCACCAGGGTTTCCTCCTCCTGCCCAGAAGTATGAATCTTTTCCTTTAAAAATAAGTTTCCTTAACACCTGCAATGTCATACTGAACAGAAACACTGGTTTATAATGATCAGTAAAGATTTAGTATTTCATTGCTTTGCAATTAAATTTTTAAAAAATGTTAAGTAGGCGACAACTTTAAAAGAACTGCTTAGAATCACAGAGACTTAACTGATATTTCAGTTAATGATTGGACTGAAGTAAAATATGACACAAGCTAACCCTCCTTCTTTTAAAGAAACTAAAGGGAATAATCTGACTTCTCTTGAAGGTTGTAGTGCCTTTCCTGTCTTTAGATATGTTTTATTGGTTCTTCCTGTTGATCCTTTGTGATGCACCTGTTCAGAGTATCTTCAGTGCAAACAAAAAGTCAAACTTATTCATCTTGTGCATTGCCCTTTAATTAATCTGAATTTCTTCCTTTCAGGGCAGTTCATCAAAAACCCATACCTCTGCCAAGTAAGTACAATGAAGTCATGAAGAGCAGTATCAAGTATTGCGTGAGTTGGCTCTTCACGTCTCCACCCAGGGGTCCAGGGAAATACTGCCTCTTCCAGTGGAGTATCTTAGTATCCTCTCCAGCTTGTTTCCTCGTCTGTAAAATGGGGCCAAGAATACTTATTTCATAGAGCTGTTCTGCAAAGTAAATAGATTTGGGATCATTCTTACTTTTTTCTTTTTTTAGTTTTGATTGAGTATTTTACTGATCATCATTTATTTAATTTTTTCACAACAATAATATAACTATTTTCAAAATAAGATGATTAAGTAAAACAACATATGCCTGGTACATAGAAGGTCTTCAATAAACGATATTTAAATTAAATCTAAAATACCTTTTAATGATTATAAAATGTATCTATAAAAGGTACCCTGAAAATAAGATTTAGCAATTATCTGAATAATTTTCCCAAGACAAATAATACAATACCCTAAAAATATATGAAGTCAGGCTTACAGAACACAATTACCCAAACCTTGATTTGCTTTCTACTTAATGTAGGAAAAAAAATGAAAACACAAAACAAAACCCTTCCTGACATGGATAATTTGAAAAATATTCCAAAGTATTCAAGATTTGATACTTTTAAATAAAGAGAATAATTATTGTATACAAAATTTACATGTGTTTAAATAAACATAAATCTGTTTACTAGGTTTTAACTGAATGTTGATTCATCTTAAATAAATGAAACAAAATATATTTTCTAAAATTCTGAACACAAGTGAAATGGTGTAGCTATAGAATTTTTTTTTTTACTATGTAAAGTTTTATTATACCCTTTACTGTTTTTTAACCCAAGTCATTCTTTCAATTGGCAAATACTTATTGACCATCTGCCATATGCCAGACACTATTCTAGACACTCAACATTCAGAAAACTAAGATCATGTCATCTGGTCCCATCAGTTCATGGCAAATAGATGAAGAAACAATGGAAACAGTGAGAGACTTTATTTTTTTCGGCTCCAAAATCACTGCAGATGGTGACTGTAGCCATGAAATTAAAAGACACTTGCTCCTTCGAAGAAAAGTTATGACCAACTTAGACAGCATATTAAAAAGCTGAGACACTATTTTGCCAACAAAGGTCCGTCTAGTCAAGGCTATGGTTTTTCCAGTAGTCATGCATGGATGTGAGAGTTGGATTATAAAGAAAGCTGAGTGCCGAAGAATTGATGCTTTTGTACTGTGGTGTTGGAGAAGACTCTTGAGAGTCCCTTGGACTGCAAGGAGATCCAACCAGTCCATCCTAAAGGAGATCAGTCCTGGGTGTTCATTGGAAGGACTGATGTTGAAGCTGAAACTCCGATACTTTGGCCACCCGATGCAAAGAGCTGACTCATTGGAAAAGACCCTGATGCTGGGAAAGATTGAGGGCAGGAGGAGAAGGGGATGACAGAGGATGAGATGGTTGGATGGCATCACCGACTCAATGGACATGAGTTTGAGTAAACTCTGGGAGTTGGTGATGGACAGGGAGGCCTGGCGTGCTGTAGTTCATGGGGTTGCAAAAAGTTGGACATGACTGAGCGACTGAACTGAACTGATTCTAGACACAGGGGATACAGCAGTGAACAAAACAAATGAGTCCCTCCCTTATGGAGCTTCTATTCTACTGGAGGAGATAGGAAAAATAAATAACTAGGTAAGTCATACAGTATCAGGTAAATGCTAATGTACCATAAAGAAAAATGAAGCAAAGTGGCAGGCGGGTAGGCACAGAGAAGAAGGGAGGCAGTGAGGGCTGCAGTGGCCAAGGAAGACCTTATCTATAAAACAGGGTCTAAGAGTTCCTCCTACACAGGGCAGATGTGAGGGGAAAATGAGCTAAGACTCGGAAAACAGAACAGGACTAGCA
This sequence comes from Moschus berezovskii, assembly GCF_049115385.1. Lineage (NCBI taxonomy): Eukaryota > Metazoa > Chordata > Mammalia > Artiodactyla > Moschidae > Moschus > Moschus berezovskii. Next base: position 63,318,423 of record NC_142471.1, on the reverse strand, counting down.
CATATCCAGGGATCAGAAAATGTCAGCCTTGAACTCCCTTGGCTGCCCAAACTGTGGAAACCCTTAGCCACCTTGTGCTATGTACCTTAGAAGCACGTGACCAACTCTTATGTTGCTCCCATCTGGGAATATTGTCCCCACCTGTTAGAAGACAGCCTTTCTTCATACCTAACCTTGTTGGGCCAGCCACACTGCTCCCTCCTGTTAACAATGGTGGCTCTCACCTTTGAACATCCAGGACACTTTTATCTGAAGCACTTGGTTCATCACACTCCTTCCAACTGTTCCTTCAAATTCCTTGGGTCTTGAGATAACCTCACTGGTCTCTGGAAACCCAAGGAACGACATGGTGGTGAGTTTTCTTTTTGTCTCATAGATCCCCAGACTTGGAACTGCAGATGCCAGCAATTTGGAAACACCAAGGGGCACAGGTCAAAAGAGCCTCAAATAGAAACCTGCTCCCTGCAGCCAAAGGACCAGGAAAAGGGCAACCTGTCAAGACATTTAGATAACTCCTCTCTACTTCAGCCAAACCACACAGGAAAATCTGACTCTACTCTCACCGCTGCCATTGAGGGCTGAGTGCGGAGCCTAGATTCAAGCCTCAAAAGGCTATGTATAAGGATGCACTGACACCGCTGCTGGGGTGGAGGCAGAGAAGGCCAAGAAGGGAACCAGGACATTCACCCGAGCAGATCAGTAATGAGCCCCACCAGGGGTATTGTTGGAACCCACATTGGGTACTGGAACTCCCACTGAGCCCAGCAGTCACAGGGAGACCCCTAGAGTGTCAGGAGTGCCTGTCTTCTGCCTTTACTCCCCTTCCCCTGCCCGGGTGGTGTCAGAGAAAGTCAGCAAAACAGAAGTGTAAAAGGAATCAAGGATTATAAAACAAACAACCTGATCGGAAAATGGGCAAAAATACATGAAGAGAAGAGAAAACGCATGCGTGTTCAGTTGCTTCGGTCGTGTCCGACTCTTTGCGACCCCATGGACTGTAGCTTGCCAGGCTGCTCTGTCCATGGGTTTCTCCAGGCAAGAATACTGGAGTGGGTTGCCATTCCCTCCTCCAGGGGATCTTTCTGACCCAGGAATTGAACCAGCGTCTCCTCTGTCTCCTACATTGCAGGCAGATTTTTTACCCCTGAGCTACCGGGAAAGCCCAGAAAAGAGAATACCTATTTTAAATACCTATTTTATAGAAAATAGCACCTATTTCATTAGGCTGCTTTATGATTAAATTATGTGTTTGCGTAAAAAAAGTGTTCAAAATCCTATCACTGTTGCTACTCCCACTGATACTGATGGTGTTTCAAGGCACCATCATCCCCTGTCTGGGTTTGGAACACTCAACTGGTCTTCTCTCTCTGTTCTTACTCCCTTCACTCTATTTTCAGCCCTGGAGCCAGAGTGACCTTATTAAAAGACAGGCAGACAATTTTACTATTCTGTTCAAAACCCTCCAAAAGCTTCCCATGCCATGCTCGTTAAAGCCCAAGTCATGTTAAGTATCCCAGGAGTCCCACAAACCTTGCCCATTCCCCACCTCCTGTCTGACTTCATTCCTTATTCTTCTCCCCTTTTCTCACTGCGCTCCAGGCACAGTGGCTCCCTCTCTATTCCTCAAATTTGCCAGGCCCTTGAATTCACTGTTTGCTACACCTGGAACATCCTTCCCTGAGATATACACATGCCTGCTCCCTCTTCCGGAGAAGGCAATGGCAAGCCACTCCAGTACTCTTGCCTGGAGAATCCCATGGACAGAGGAGCCTGGTAGGCTGCAGTCCGTGGGGTCGCTACTAGTCGGACACGACTGAGCGACTTCACTTTCACTTTTCACTTTCACACGTTGGAGAAGGAAATGGCAACCCACTCCAGTGTTCTTGCCTGGAGAATCCCAGGGACGGCGGAGCCTGGTGGACTGCCGTCTATGGGGTCGCACAGAGTCGGACACGACTGAAGCGACTTAGCAGCAGCAGCTCCCTCTTCAACTGCAGACTTTACCCAAGTGTCACCTCAGTGAGGTCTCCCTGACCTGTCTATATAAACATACTACTTGCCCAAAGCTATCCACCACCTGCTCCCCTGTATATTCTTCATAGCACTATGACTCTGACTCTGTAATATTATATGTATGTTTACTTACATCTTTTTTGCCTACCTCACTCCATTAAAGTTTAAGCTCGAGGAGGGAGGGATATTTTGCTGTTTTGTTGACGGCTGTATATTCCCAAAGCTTTTGAATGAAGTATTTTCTCCATTTCATGTCTCCACATTTAGATGGAGTTTGTACCTAAGGCAGCAATTCTCAATCATTTTGACCTCAGGACCATTATAACACTCTTAAAAGTATTGCAGACCCAAAGAACTATGGTTTATGTATTTCTTTCTAGTAATATTTAATGTATTAATTAAAAGACATTTAAAAAATTTATTAACCCATTTTAAAAATATTAAACTCATTACATGTTAATATAAGTAACATATTTCTATGAAATTATATTTTCAAAAAAAAAGATTTAGTGAGAAGAGTGGCGTCGCTTTACACTTTTAAAATTTCTTAAATGCCTGCAGTACAGAGACAGCCGAATTCTCAAATCTGCGTCTACATTCAACCTGTTACAGTATGTTTTACTGGTTGAAGTATACGAAGAAAATTGGGCTTCACAGAGATATGTATTTAGAAAAGACCTTGCAAATCCCCTGAAAGAATCTTGGGGATCCCAAGGGTCCTCAGGCCACACTTTGAGAAGCACTACTCTTAAGGATTTTTTGGCGTGTATGATTTTTCATGTGTGTGATTTTTCAGCGTGTGTGTGCTCCTTGCAGCACCCAGCACAGTGCTGACGTACAGGCATAGTAACTGATCGAGATATAACAGGATCCACTTACTTTTCAAATCCTTTTCAGGATTTCCAGAAGGGGGAAGCCCAACCATGGATGGCCCACTACCCAGCTTTTCGTCTAACTCCAGTTTGTCAGAACAGGTATGAAATGAACTCACAAACTGCAGGAAAGGGCATGCCTTCTTATAAGAGAGATTTGGAAGTGAAACTTGAGAACAGATTCTAAGTTGAGTTGTGAGTTGTCATTTGCTGATGGGTACAGAATACATTTTTTTCCCCCAGTTGTTAAGACCTTGCTCCATTTATTCTAATTTGTATTCTGGATGCCATAAATAACCATTGGTGCTTCTTCAAAACTAGCAAAGAAATGTGCTGTTTTTATTGTTCTCCCTCTCACATAGATTCTATTTAAACTATGTAATTTTCTCAGAATAGATCTGTGGAGGCATATGATATTATAACACATAAAATAGCGTTTTTAAAAAAAGACAGAGAAAGGGCAAGTCTCTAAGCTTTCTCAAATTTAAAATAAGGATGATGGAAGGTATTTGTCTTGCTTTCAAAGTGGTTATAAGAATCAAATAATATTTGTAAACATGCTTTGTAAATTACAGAACAGTCCACAAAGCAACAATAAGATCATAATAGAAAGGGAGATGGTAACTTATTTAGGAGAAAGGAATAAATGGTTCAGGAATCTGGCAGGACTTAGTTCTTATGTTCAAGTATTAAGTCCAGCCCCTAAGGCCAAATGGGAAAATTATGTAATCCTTGAGGCTGAGCAAAAGAAGCATAAAACTCATTTTCAGATTACTGGCCCAAATATAGTTAGGTCTTTCTGGTGATGCAAACTTAGTTTCTAGTGCCCAGAAACTACAGTGTCATTGAAGTGTCATCTCATGCTTAACAATGCCTTCTCATTCACAGGAAGCTGATGTTCACTGTAAACCGTGGTATGCTGGTGCCTGTGATCGAAAGTCGGCCGAAGAGGCATTATACAGATCAAACAAGGTCTGACTGTTTTAAATCTCATATTCTGTCCTCAGCCTATACTGGCACAGTTGTCACCCTGATAATGTGTGCTTGTCTGACTCTCTGCAACCCTATGGACTGCCAGGTTCCTCTGTCCATGGGGATTCTCCAGGCAAGAATACTGGAGTGGGTTGCCATGCCCTCCTTATAATTTCTTCTTCATTTCTGAGATAGTTTTGCTTTCTCTTCAACTTCTTTCCTGAGTTTAATCAACTCATTGTATTTTTCCTTGCTCTTTTTTGCCCACTTTTTGTTCATAATTTTTGAATTTATGATTCTATAATATTTTTAAAGATTATTTAATTAAATTTGGAATGCCATGTTACATTTTAAAAAACTTTTTATTTTGTACTGGGGTACAATTGATCAACAAATAATGTTGTGATAGTTACAGGTGAACAGTGAAGGGACTCAGCCATACATATACATATATGGATACATATACATGTATCCATTTTCTCATAAACTCCCCTCCCAATCCAGGCTTCCACATAACACTCAGCAGAGATCTATGTGCTATCAGCTGAAATATTTTGGTTCTCAATGTCTGCTTTCTTCTTGTGCTTTTGAATGGAATTTGTCTGATATGTTTTATTATTCATAGGTAACTTGTGAACATGGTCCCTAGTCCAAGAGTGCCCCTTAGATTTGACCTTAATGTGTCCCTTCACACATTTCCAGATTCTATAAACTTAGTATCTTCAGTGCCTCAAAAAGCTAGCACTGACCTCATTGAGTTTTCTATAAGTATGTATTTTACTGAAGTATTTTCTTAGAAAATAAGACAAGTTCTAATCAGTAATAAAAATCATATACCTAAATAATTACCTTTTGAATATAATATAGGTATTTTCATAAACTGATTTTTAAACTATGGAAATACAAGTAACACTAATCTTAATTATTCTTTTAATAAACAGGATGGATCATTTCTTATTCGGAAGAGTTCTGGCCATGATTCCAAACAGCCATATACATTAGTTGTATTTTTTAATAAGAGAGTATATAATATCCCTGTACGATTTATTGAAGCAACAAAACAGTATGCTTTGGGCCGAAAGAAAACTGGTGAAGAGGTCAGTAATTTCTCTTCTAATCCAATACTTCTGTAAAAGGCTTAAAGGTGGATGCAGGAGCTGTCCTTTTTAGTGGTCCTGAAATACTCTCAGATAAATTTTGAGCTCTTCGAGGGGCTTTGGACTTCCTTGTCCTGCTTGAAAACTCTGGTAAACAATAATTCTTCTTGGCTTAAAGAATCTTCATCCCTATCCCAGAATGAATATATCAGAGTGTCATCCCACTCCCCAGATATCTGGCCTATGGATATTAAAATAAACACATATTATTATACTAGCATCTAGAAATATGACAGTCCTTTAGAACTTAAATTTACTTAAATTATCTATAATCAAAATATTATTTGTCACAGATACCGAAAATTTGAATTGAAAAATGAAAACTTTGGTTATATATTAAGCATGTGGATATCTTAAAAAGTCTGCTTGTCTTTGTGTTTGAGTATTTTGGGGTAGAAAAAGTAGCTACATGATTAACTTTTTTGCAACTGTTTCAGCATTATGTGGATACATATTGAGTATTTTATTGCTTTGATATATTTGCTTTATTTTATTGACCATGGATTTTGGGTTATCAAACACATTGATTTTCGGTCCATGTGTGAATATTTCAAATACACTGAATTAATGTAGACAGAAAAAAAGAGTGTTAAGGGGAAACTGCAACTAAGTTATGCTCAATTCTTTATTCAATTAAATCAGAAATATGTGTATAAGCCTATATCTTAAATATGGGATATTAAAAGTATTTTAAATAACAAAAATATCACAAAAAGGCCTCAACTCCACTCCTTACTTCAAATATTTCAATTCAGCTCAACCCCCTACTTCAAATATTTCAATCCCCAAACTGCAACAAAGTAATACTCAAAAATATTCAGAAGAGTATAAGGACAGAGTGAGATGCTTATTTGTGTAAGTATAGCAACTCTCTCCTGTATTTCCTGGCTTCAGAACACACTTTTTCATTTGGAATTCACGGCAAAGAGGTTGTGCTATTTCATTTATTGGTTTGTTAGTCCATAAATTTAACCTCCAACTGCATTCAGTTTAACAATATGCTGTGCCAAATAAACAGAATGAATGTCTCTATGAGTATCATAAAAAATTCACTGGCAAGTATAAGAGGGGGAAATGACTGAAGAGAAAGGAAGAAATAAAGACTAAAGGTACTTGAAAGTCTCCGTCTCTTACCCCTCCCTCCCTGACCTAGTATTCAGAAGCCAGTTATCTAGAAAACAACTGGTGTTTCATTTGAAAAACTGACTAGTATTCTGAATATTTATTTAATATATAATATTTGGAAGTTATCCAAATAATTAATAAAGGCTTTTAAACATTTATTCTAGATGTTTATCTTTATATGAAAAACTAAAAGAAAATCAACTGATGATTATTGCTAAATTATATAGCAGTGTTGCAAAACAATTATCACTTTTAAAAAAAATGACCCTAAAATGCTTTGATAATTGTGAGCTTGTAGCACTTTTGTATAATTGATGCATATCATTTCATGGTCTGTGTTACATTTATTATATCCTTCATTTAAAACATTGGTTACTTTTCAGAAAAAAAATTGTGATAGCCTTAAAACCAATAGACAATAGAAATTAATATACAGAAAAATAAGTATCTATAGTAAGAGCCTAGCATGAAATTCCATTATTAATTAGACACTAATTTAGCTCTAAATTTATTAGGAGCTAAAGAAAAATGGATATATGAGGGTTTATAAAGTTTTTTCTTTCTTGTTAAAAAAAGAACACAAAAACAAACAGGAATTAATCTGGGAAATAACTCTCTTGACACTAAATTCTAAGATTAATTTATTACATCAATCCTTGTATCTAAGACATGCAACATAACAGACAGTCTATGTTTTATAAAGATAGACAGAAATTCAATGTATGACAGTTTTATACTTGACATTAAATAAAAAACAAAATATTACAACATAACAAAGTAATTTCTCTAAGTAGTTATACTAGTTGATGATGTCAGTTGTGTTTTCAATCTTATTGAATGGCCAGGGTCTGACACCTCAAAGGTTGTGGCCTTTATTAATTTAGTCTTTTTTAGATAAAATGTCAGCTGGGAATAGTAACTCTGACTAACTTGAAAGAGTGGGAGAATACGGGAGGAGTAGAGCTCAAGGTTAATATAAGTTCCAATGTATAATTCATCTGTTTTCTTGTTCTAGTACTTTGGAAGTGTTGCTGAAATCATCAAGAATCATCAACACAACCCCCTGGTTCTTATTGACAGTCAGAATAACACAAAAGATTCCACAAGACTGAAATATGCAGTTAAAGTTTCATAAATTAAAAAACATTTTTAAAAGGAAGTCAACATCATTGCTTCAGATATCTTCCCTACTTCCACTTTTAAGGAAAAAGCCCCCAAAGTTCATATTTTGGATTATGAATCATCCAGTAATAAAACAGATGAGGAAGCTGTGGATTTCCTTATAAGAAGCTCACAAGGACTTGTTCTATTGCCTGAACTGATGAACTGTTAATATCTGGTGAGGCTGAGAATATGCTACCAATATTCTCCAAATAAATGTCTCTACTTAAAAAAAAAAGAAAAGGCGTAAAGTATTTTCGGTCATGTAAGAAAATAACACTTTACTTCCAAAATAAGAAAATTATATTCTTGGATAAAACAAAGCTGCTAAAAATTTAGGCCACCACAATAGTCCTGGTGCACTAATGTAACTAGGGTGTTTACTGTCAGTGCTTGACAGTTATGTACTGTTTAAAATTTTAATATGTAGAAAATAGAATAATAATGTATGATATTCATAAGTACAGATAAGGGGGATGTAATGGTTCCTTTGTGTGTGTGTGTGTGTGTGCATTAGTTGCTCAGCTGTGTCTGACTCTTTACGACCTCATGGTCTGTCCGTGGAATTCTCCAGGCAAGAAAACTGGAGTTGGTTGCCATTCCCTTCCCCTTTTTGTGAGCTCAAGGTTAATATAAGTTCCAATAAGAGATGTATACAGATAACAGACTTTCTACAAGTTAATTCTATAACTTTATATAGAGTTGAAAAGTAAAATAACTGACATGAAAAATTCACTAGAGGGGCTCAGCAACAGATCTGAGCAGGCAGAAGAAAGAATCCATGAGCTTTAAGATAAATCAATTAACATTGTCTATACTGAGGAAGAGAAAGATAAAAAGAGAGAGAGAAATGAACAGAGCCTTAGAGACCTCTGGAACACTATCAAGCATAGTAGTGTATTCAAAAGTGAGTCTCAGAAGGAGAGAAGAAAAAGCATCAGAAAGAATATTTGAATACTAAAAACTCCCCCAATTTGATTAAAAAAAAAATTGGTCTATCAACCCAAAAAGCTTCATGAACTTCAAGTAGGATAAACTGTAAAAAAAAAAAAAAGGAAAAAACTGTGAATATCATAATCAAACTATTGGAAGACAGAAAATCCTGAAAGCAGCAAGAGTAAAGTGACTCTTCACATATGAAGGTCTCTCAAAAAGATTAACAGCTGATTTCTTGTCAGAAACCATGGAAGCCAAATGGCAGTGAGATGACATAGTCAAAGTTCTGCATATAAAAAATTGCCACTCAAGGGTTCTATATTCAGCAAAACTAGTTTTCAAAAAGGAAAAGTTAGCACATTTTCAGGTAAACATTGCTAGCAGATCTGCTGTCCAATAAAAGTCCTTCGAGTTTAAAGGATACTACTTAGTAATGCAATTCCAAACAAAGAAAACACAGAACTGGTAAATGTAAATACAAACACCAGCATAGGTAAATATAAAAGACAAAAAAAAAAAAAAACTGTAATTTTTATTTTGTAACTTTTTCCCCTTCTAAAGAAAAATGCATAAAGTAATAATTATAAATCTGCCTTGATGGGCACATAATTTATAAAGCTATAATCTATGACAATAATAGCATTGGGGGTGGAGAGATAAAGCTATATAGAGCAAAGTTTTTAAAAAATGAAAATTGAAATCAAATCTGTATTAATCCAAACTAGGTGAAACAGATCAACTTTACAATGTCTTCCAATAAAAATCTGAGGGATCTTTTTTCTCATTTTTTCACTTGTGATTTTGGTGTCATATCTAAGAAGGCTTTGACTAAACAATGGTCATAAATCTTACTTCTACAAGATTTATAGTAAACTTATATTTAGGCTTATAATCCATTTTTAGTTAATTTTTGTGTATGTGGTGTGACCGCTTTTCTTCTTTTTTCTGTCTGTGCTTCATATTTCAAATCTCTTATTGATCTTCAGATTTGCTGATTCTTCTGCCAGTTCAAATCAACTGTTGGCCCTCTCTAGTAAATTTTTCACTTTGGTCATCGTGCTTTTCAACTCAAAAATTTTCATTCTGTTCTTTTTTTTTTAATTTCTATCATATTGATATTTTTCATTTGATATGACACTGTCAGAATACTTAAATACGTTAAATCTGGTTTCCTTTGGGTCTTTGAACATATTTATAATAGCTCCTTAACATTCACCCTACATCTGGAACCCCTCAAACGAAGTTTCTATTGCCTTTTTCCCAGTATGTCACACTTTCTTTGAATGTCTACTTTTATGTTGAAAACTAGACAGTTTAGTTTTTATAATTTTAGTTATTATAATAATATTACAGGATCTCTGGATACTCGTCCCCTACTCTGGACTTGTTTTTTAGTAACTTGGCTGAACTAATTCACCAAGTCTATTTCTCCCCACAGTATGCAACCTCTGATGTCATTGGTCAACTTGTTTCCCCCTCAGTTTTATCCTTAAGTATGACTGCCTATGGAGAAGGCAATGGCAAGCCACTCCAGTACTGTTGCCTGGAAAATCCCATGGACAGAGGAGTCTGGTAGGCTGCAGTCCATGGGATCGCCAAGAGTTGGACACGACTGAGTGACTTCACTTTCACTTTTTACTCTCAGGCATTGGAGAAGGAAATGGCAACCCACTCCAGTGTTCTTGCCTGGAGAATCCCAGGGACAGGGAGCCTGGTGGGCTGCTGTCTCTGGGGTCACACAGAGTCGGACACGACTGAAGCGACTTAGCAGCAGCAGCAGCATGACTGCCTAAGGGTTGCTTCTGAGTCAACACTATTTAGTGACCAGCCACTGATTGATCAGGCTTCCCTGGTAGCTCAGACGGTAAAGAACACCTGCAATGCAAGAGACCTGGGTTCGATCCCTGGGTTGGAAAGAGCCCCTGGAGAAAGAAATGGCTACCCACTTTGGTATTCTTGTCTGGAGAATCTCATGGACAGAAAAGCCTGGTGGGCTTTACTGCATGGAATCACAAAGAGTAGGACACGACTGAGCGACTAACACACATACACTCTGATTGACCAGAGGTTGTGCTTAAGACTCCTGAATCGGTGAGATTTACACCCTTTACCATTGGATGTGTGTATGGCTTGGATTTTCTTTCACTGTTCGGGGAGTTTACAAGTTTTGCCCTACATTCAGCCAGAGTTGTTCTTATGTGGTTGCAGACTTGAGCACACACACATCCTTTCTGATTACAAGGGATGTCTGTAGTTTTATCCAGATTTTCTCTCTCTCAGCTTTAAGCTTCTCACTGACAGCTACTGGT